>NC_141164.1:101577518-101917101 GCF_053477565.2 Lygodium microphyllum
TTTAAGGCATCACTTTAATCATACCATTTACATGAAATACAATGAAAATAATAGCACAAGAATACTGAGAGAATTTTGCTAAAATAAATTTTATTATAATGAATATGAGTCTGATTTGACTCAATAGATTGTATGAAATGTGGGTATTATAGAGTACTTATTACAAGGATAGCAACCGCATGGCATGAAAATGTTAATAGGCACATTGTATTGACACATGAGATATTATAAGACTCAACACATTGTGCGTTATATACCAATGATATGATACAAGATTTTCATGGATCATTGCCAATTGGCATGGAGATCCGAATGGACACATAGGACCAATAAAGCAAAGGATTTTTGAACCATCGACTTCCAACAGATCCATATCATCCAGCACAAAGGAATCACTCACCACATCAAAATAGTCAATCGAGAATTATGTACTTCACCTAAACCTTGTACATTACCTATATGTACAAAAACATACCTGCATGAATCCCTTTTAACAAAAATACTTGCATTAATCTCTTTTAACAAAAAATATCTAGATAACTGCATGAATGGAAGCAATACAAAAAAAGGCCAATTTACCTATAAGCTGATTTGCTGAAGATAAGATTGAATCGTTGTTGCTGATCAAAACCCATTGCAAATGATGGGCATAGAAAAATATCAATCCCATCAAACATAAAAGTCACTAGTTAAATGAATAAATTTTGGCACCACAAAATATGGCAGCTTTACCCATAAATTAAGCTACAGAATCTTTGCTCTACCTTTTGTGTTAAGTGCTGCAACAACAGTTGATCCTTAAGTTAGAACTAGCATCAAACCCTATTGTAAAGATAGTAGAAAAGGAATAATGCAAAGAGGAAGAAAGAGAGAGTATGTGAGAATGCAAGAGAGAGAGAAAAATTAGCACCTATCCAATCTTGCCCAAATTGATCTCTGTAAAAGACAATAGCAAGAGTTAGTATTTACATGAAGGTATACTAAAAAAACAATAGAAAAGAGAAAACACAGAGAGAGATTAGCACTTATGCAATGTCACCCAAAATTATCTCTGCAATAAAACAACAAGGGTTAGAACTGTTGAGATATCGAGCTCCACTCGTGATACACCAGGGTGACCGTTGTGTATTTATGTCACCGACTTGTCAGTTGCAGACGCGGTTGGTACACCACCCATGAATAATAGCTACATGATAGCTATCCTTATCTACTCTAGTTCATGGCTCAGTTAGTATGCCGCCTTAGTTAGTTGAGTTTGGTTTGAGACCCATATATAGGGTTCTTCTATTTCTCTGTACTAGAGTTCTTTTGGCTTACACAACTAAGAAGAGGAAAACTGTTTTCAGCCCCCACCCTTGTGTGTATTCCCCCATTGTGCAAGCAAGAAAGCTTCAAGTGAGACTCCTTCCTTCTCTCCCACAATCTTGACATGGTATCAAAGCCTTGTTCGTGGTAAGGAGCTCAAGAAAGCAAGCCAAGCTCACGGTGTTCTGGTAAGAGGAGCAGTGTTGCTTTCATTTTCTGTTTTGGGAGCAGATCTCTGCAGGTAGCACAGCCGGAAAGTGCAGGAGTGCATTGTCTCAGGTTGAGACGCCCTTCGTGGTGAAGCCATTTCGGGGCCTGTTTTGGAGGCGGAAGTTTTCTGCACGCACTCAGGAAAAGGCCCAGTTTTATGTTGTGCAGCCACTGTTCTACAGGTCGGTGAAAAGTTACTATAGAAATTGCATCGTATGCTTGTGCGCAGAGACATTGGGAGTTACAGAATCATCCATGTTGCCTGTTGATGCAAAATCATCACTAGGAAGTGACTGTGTGGTCAAATACCACTTTCGTCAGTTTTGCAGATTTGCCTTTGTGAGGCTGAAGCTGTGTTCTTTGCAGTGACAGAATTTTTTGCAGTGTTCTGTAATGGCGTCTGATTCTCTCTCACAGATTGTCATTGAAAATCTTAACAAGAACAACTTCCAAGCATGGAAGTTTAGAATGACAAATTTCCTTATGGGAAAAGGATATTGGGAATTTGTTGCAGGAAATGAAGAAGAACCAGTTCTTCCTGATGTTCCCAATCAACAGCAAATGCAGGAATTCAAATCATGGCATGAGAGAGCTAGGAAAGTTATGTACTGGTTGTCTATCAGTATTTCAGACTCTATGATTGTACATATTCAGGATGCAAGTACGCCAAAGGAGGCATGGGATACTTTGTCAAAAATGTATAGCACAAATATGCAAGCCAGGAAAATGCAGCTCAAGCAAGAGTTGCATAATGTGCAAAGAGAAAATATGAGCATCAATGACTACCACATGAAGGTGAAGAAGATTGCAGATGCACTTGCTTCCATCGGGTCGCCAGTGGAAGATGATGATTTAGTTTCTGTGACCTTGAATGGTCTAGGAAAGGATTATGCACAGTTTCGGACATCCATTTCAGTTCGTGAAAGATTTCCTGATTTTGAAGAGCTGATTTCTCTTCTAATTTCTGAGGAGCAAAGAAATGGTGGTGCATCTTCTTCAGGAGGAACTTCAAAAGAAGCTGTCTTCTACTCAAATGCTGGAAGAGGTAGAGGCAGAGGTAGAGGAGGCCGATTTGGAGGCCGTGGTAGAAATCAGAATATGCAACAAACTCAAGAAAACCAGTCCTATGGAGGAGGACGTGGTAACTCTAGAGGCAGGGGGAGCCAAAGAGGTCGTGGTGGATGGCAAAGAGGCCAAAATGCAAACAGTAATGTTGAATGCTACTACTGTGGTAAAATGGGTCATATGGCTAAAGACTGCTATAAAAAGCAGAATGACATCATGAATGGAAAACTGCAACAAGGGAATTATGCATCTTCTAGTAGATAGGGTGATGACAGAAATGAGCATTTGTTTATGGTGCAGCACATGAACAATTCTATGACAAGTGCAGAAGAAAGCAATGATGTATGGTATGTTGACTCAGGTGCATCAAACCACATGACAAGTCATGCAGAATGGATGGAGGATGCAAGGAAAATGGAAAAACCAGGATTTGTGGAGACTGGTGATGATACTGCACATCCTATTGTGCAGATTGGAAATTTTCCTTTGTCTATGCAGGATGGGAAAAAGAAATACCTGTCCGATGTATTTCATGTCCCGAATATCACCAAGAATCAGGTTTCTGTTGGTCAAATGGTTGAGCAGGGCTTGCAGGTCAGATTTAATCCTCATGGATGATTTGTTGAGGATATGAAAAATAAAGGTCGCTTGATAGCAAAAGGAAAGAAGAAGGGCAGAATGTTTACATTGGATGCAGACATGTCTGAATTGAGTGCAGCAATGTTTGCACATGGGACCGGTGTAGTTGCAGATATTGATATCTGGCATAAACGCATTGGTCATGTTAATGTACAGTGACTTAAATCAATGCAGGCCCAAAATATTGTTGCAAGATTGCCCAAATTCAAGGTTGCAGAAATGCATAAGGTATGTGAAGCCTGTCAGTTTGAAAAACAGGCAAGGAAACCATTTCCTAGACATGTTCAAGAGAGTGAGAAGCCATTGGAATTAATCCACTCTGATGTGTGGACTACTAAAGCTGCATCTCTTGGAGGCTGTCATTATTGATGACTATAGCAGAAAAGTTTGGGTGTATTTTATGAAAAAGAAAAGTGAAGTTTTTGGGCATTTCAAAACTCTTAAAGCTATGGTTGAAAAAGAAACAGGCCTGCAGATAAAATGCCTAAGGTCAGATGGAGAGGGAGAGTACCTCTCAAATGAGTTTGCAAAGTTCTTGCAGGAGCATGGCATAAAGCAGCAATATTCATGCAGTCATACCCCACAACAAAATGGAATTGCAGAAAGGAAAAACAGGCATATTGGAGAGGTATCTCGTGCCATGCTCAATGAAAAAGACTTGCCAAATTTTTATTGGACTGAAGCAGTTGCTACAGCAATCTACATAATGAACAGGACTCCCACTGCAGCAATACATGGAATGACTCCAGAGGAGAGGTATACTGGTAGGAAACCAGATATTTCTCATTTGAAAATTTTTGGTTGCATTGCCTATGTACATGTGCCAGATGAGTTGAGATCCAAGTTGGATCCAAAAGCTGAGAAGTGCATCTTTATTGGTTACTCTCTGCAGCAAAAAGGGTATAGATGCTATAACCCTTCTACTCGTAAGTTTACAGTGAGCAGAGATGTTGTTTTTGATGAGATGAGTAGCTGGTATAAACCAGTAAATGTGATTGATGATGTAGATGCACAAAATGGTAATGCTGCACAAAATTCACAGCAGCAGTCACAAAATATTAGTGGACCTGGAGTGTCCTCTAGCAGTGGTTCACATTCTTCGCCATGGACAGGCAGATTGAGATCAGGAGAATCTTCTCAAAGTAATGCAGATAGTGGTATGCAGGTATCACGAAAAGGAAAAGAGAAGGTTGATCAGCCCATGTTTGATGTGAATGCAGGTCACTCTTATGTGGATGGTGAATCCAGTGGCTCAGAACAGAGCATTGATGATGAGTTGGGTATTCCTTCTATTGTTACACCTGGAGTAAGGAAGACCAAGGATGTTTTGAGAGCACCTGGGAGTGAACCTACTTTGCGCAGGTCTACGAGAGCTAGGTATCCTGTGGATAGGCTGAAATATGATGGATTTACAGCCATTCACTATCCATATATGGTCAAAGTGATACAGGAACCAGAACCCACTTCTTTTGAGCAAGCCATGGGAAAAGAAAAATGGAAGAAAGCCATGGATGAAGAAATGGATGCCTTGGAAGCAAATGCTACATGGGAATTGGTACCTTTGCCTAAAGGTAAAAATGCAATTGGCTATAAGTGGGTTTATAAGGTGAAGCACAATGCAGATGGTTCTGTGAACAGATACAAGGCAAGATTAGTAGTCAAGGGGTATGCACAAACATATGGCATTGACTATGAAGTAACATTCAGTCCGGTTGCAAGGATGGCAACCGTAAGAGCAGTCATTGCTATGGCTGCATCAAAGGGATGGTCTTTACATCAGATGGATGTAAAGAATGCCTTCTTGCATGGTGATTTGCAAGAAGAGGTCTATATGGAGCAGCCACCAGGTTATGTGCATGTTGGTTATCCTGAGTTTGTTTGCAGGTTGAAGAAAGCCTTGTATAGCTTGAAGCAAGCACCTAGAGCATGGTCTGACAAGATAGGACAGTATCTTGTCACTATTGGCTTTTAGATTTCCAAGGCAGATTTCTCACTTTATGTGAGAAAAACAGAGAAAGGTATTATGCTACTTGTCATTTATGTTGATGATTTGATTATGATAGGTGACAGTGATGAAGATATCCTTCATGTGAAAATGCTATTGAAGCAGAAGTTTGAGATGAAGGATTTGGGAGAGCTGTGTTATTTCTTGGGCATTGAGGTGATTAGATCACCAAGTGGGATGCAGCTCTTGCAGAGACAGTATGAATTGGACATGCTGTCCAAATATGGGATGACAGGCTGTAAGCCTATTTCAGTTCCTTTGGAGCAGAATGTGAAGCTGAGCACAGATGCATGTGAGCTTCTAGAAGACCCTACTATGTACAGACGCATAGTAGGAAGTTTGATTTATATGACTATTACCAGGCCAGATTTGAGCTATGCTGTTGGATTGGTAAGTCAATTTATGCAAGCTCCAAGGAAACCACATTTGGATGCGGCTAGACGCATACTCAGGTATGTGAAGTCCACATTGCAGTATGGACTATTTTATGAGACTGGGGTTCAAATACAGTTGCATGGATACACTAATGCTGATTGGGCTGGTAGTATTTCCGATAGACGATCTACCAATGGATATGTGTTCTCTTTTGGGAGTGCTGCAGTCACTTGGAGTAGCAAGAAACAGCCTACAGTTGCCTTGTCGAGCACAGAGGCTGAGTACAGGGGTGCAGCAATGGCTACATGTGAGGTAGCTTGGTTGCATAAGCTACTTTATGATATGCATCAGTCTACAGATGGGCCAGTTGTCATTTATTGTGACAACATGAGTAGTATACACTTGGCAAATAACCCAGTCTATCATGCTAGAACAAAGCACATTGAGGTGCATTATCGCTATGTGCGAGAGAGGGTTTTACTAGGTCTTATTGATCTAGTTTATGTCAGCACAGAGGATCAAGTAGCTGACATATTCACGAAGGCATTGGGCACAGAGAAGCTGCGCAAGTTCAGAGACCTGCTTGGTGTGCAGGAATTGGAATTGAGCTCGAGGGGGAGTGTTGAGATATCGAGCTCCACTCGTGATACACCAGGGTGACCATTGTGTATTTATGTCACCGACTTGTCAGTTGCAGACGCGGTTGGTACACCGCCCATGAATAATAGCTACATGATAGCTATCCTTATCTACTCTAGTTCATGGCTCAGTTAGTATGCCGCCTTAGTTAGTTGAGTTTGGTTTGAGACCCATATATAGGGTTCTTCTATTTCTTTGTACTAGAGTTCTTTTGGCTTACACAACTAAGAAGAGAAAACTGTTTTCAGCCTCCACCCTTGTGTGTATTCCCCCATTGTGCAAGCAAGAAAGCTTCAAGTGAGACTCCTTCCTTCTCTCCCACAATCTTGACAAGAACTAACATTATGTTGTATTGAAAAGATATTAGCAAAAAAAAAAAAACAGAGAGAGGGATTAACACCTTTGCCTCTTGCTCCAAATAAACTCTACAAGAAAACAACAATTAGAACCAACATCAAATTCTATTGAAAACACAACATAAAAGAGAAACAAATACATAGAGAGAGGGGGGAAGAAAGGAGAGAGAGAGAGAGAGAGAGAGAGAGAGAGAGAGAGAGATGAGCAACTTTGTCTCCTACCTAAAACAACCTCTACAGTAAAACAACAATAACAGTAAGAAACAATATCAAACCCTGTTGAAAAAATAGCAAACAAGAGAAAATGCAAAGAGAGATGGGCACATGTGTTTTGCCCAAAATCTGGAGTTGCATGGAGAAGAAAGTGCAAAGGTAAGCAGAACATTCAAAACCCTAATCACTCTCAGCAGGGAGCTTCAATGGAGACAAAAATTCACAAGTATAGAGAAGAGAGAGAAAGCGGTATGTTGCTCAACTTTTGGGTCAAACTGATTTCATGAGAGGAAAAAAATCAAAATTGAAAATTCTCCAAAAAAAGGGGAAAAATACGAGGTGAGAGAAACTCAAATTTTGTGTACTATTCATTCTCCCTTTTTCTTAATCCCCCACTACCCCTTTTTTTAATTAAAAACCCAAGATTTGGAGAGAGAAGATTCACCCTCCATGGATGTCAACATCTAGCCTTCCTATTGGACAATCCAAAAGGTCCACATCTTAAAATATATTATTTTTAAGGGCCCATTTGTGAGTTCATTTTTTTTCTAATGAGATTTTGCCACGTGGACAAAAATATGGCATTCTTGTCTCCTCTACTTTTGAGATAGTAGAGTCCATTTTGTGGTTCTTCCCTCATATTTAGCTAAATTTTTCAAATCCTGACGGTTTTGGTAGGTCCCAAAGGCCCTATTAACTAATAAAAGTTGACAAAACATCTGACAAAGACATGATAGAGTTAAGTTAATTTAGACCATTTTGAAAATTGGGAGAATTTTCAAAGTTCTTCTTGGCGCTCGTAGTATTTTTAATTTGTCTCCTTGAGGTTTGCTCTTAGATCGTTGACCTCTTTCTTTCGGTTTCTTTCTATGCACATTGTCTACATGCTTGTTGTCTTTTACATGGTGTCCACAAGGTTTCCTTCTCATTCCATAAAATCTTGCACCATCTATAGCAAAAGTGTAAATGGAGAATGGGAGCCCAAAAAAATTACTATAAATGATTGGATTACAATGCTACCATCTTGCAGGGGCTCTCATAAGGTGAAAAGAACAAAACATGAGGATATCAAATATCACTAGAAGGGACGCATCATTACTTTCAAAACTACTCCTCAAGGCTAGTTTGCTTTAGTGCAACATGTTTACATAGCTAGAGATATGTACTTCACTCCACGAGAATGTTTTTCTCAGCAAGCACACTTTAAGTGTGAGTTGCAGAATATATGTGAATATATTGTTTTGTTTAAAGCAAATGCTAAATAGTGGATTATTGGTTATAGATATCTTTCCATCGATAAGTTTTGAGTGGCAACCTATAGAGAGCCTTAGCAGAACATTCCATGCCATTCATAAAGAATTTACAGGCATTATTTATGCTGATCAAACCATGATTTTTTTTTAATGAAAGTAGAATTTTTGTGTATTATGTGCAGTATGTGGTTCCCTCAAGAGCAGGTGTGTAAGGAACCTTAAAGATTTGTAGTTACCAAGTCTCTCATCTTTGGATTGGGAGATGCTCGATGAAGGAACAATGGAGAGTTTTAAACTCAAAATTGCTCAAGATATTCAAAAGGCTATGACTCCTAAAAGGATCTCGAGAAGAGCATGCTTATCGTGGTTTTTACCGTTGCATGTTTTTGTAGCTTTCTTCAAAACAACATGTTTACAAAGGACGAAGGCTTCATGGCTAAACAAATAATTTTCAGAGGAAGATTTTGACAAAATCTTAGGTCTATCTTGGAAAGCCAAGGAATCTGACCACAAAGGTGACTTTATAAGGTGCAATATATGCCCTCAGTCAACCTCACGGAATCCACCGTGGAATAAAAAACTTATAGAATCCACCATGGTCTCACGGAATCCACCGTGGAATTGTACTTTTAGCTTTTGAGCATCAGCCATACTCTGCAATAGGATCACTCCTCTTAGTCACCCTCTTCGAACAAGACACCAACTCTATCATCCCATTTTGTCCCTTTCTTGATCGCATCACCTAGTGGATGATGAAGATTTTTCTTTTTTCTCTACATGCAGTGCATAGGACCATAATGGAGATTTCTCCTTCAGCAAAACTGCTCCAACTGAAGGCCATAGGCAGTAGCTTCCTTTGCCACCTCTTGCATTACATAAGAAGAGGGCATAAGAGACTCCTCCAATAATTTCTTCATACCACCCTTACCGATACTTCTATTTTAAACTAGATGGTATGAAAATTCGAAGCCGAGCTGAGGATATTGTTACTAGTGGAAAGTGTGTGGCTCCATATATTTTAGAAATTGTAGAGTCTCCTTAAAAATCTCAACACCACAAGTTGTAATATCCAACACGCATAAATTTTCAAATTTTTTTGGCTAATAAAATATTGTCGCTATTGCAAACTTGCAATATTTAAAAATTATGGTATTTATGCAAAATCATGCACTTGTTATATACTTTCCACATCAATACATTTACATATGCATGTAAACTTTACAAAGATCTAAGTAAAGCCATAACTAAATATCGTATGCGAACAACCCTTAATTGTTTAAAACTTAAGCTTTCTAAGGTAGAACTAGTTTAGTTCTTGTTTCATTGTTTCATTTCACAATTTCTCTCTTCATCTCTTTATATCCACAACATCCCTCCTACTTGTTACGATGGATATTGGTGCACACTTTGATGAGTGGATCCATGAGACTATCTTTGCCAGCCAGGGTGATGAAATATTTCAGGTTTTCTCTAAGAACTTCAACCTTGAAAGTTTGCTCTCATTAGTGGATCCCCCACTTCAAGTTTTGGAAGACTTTGTGAGCACCATTGCTAGCTGCACATACTCCATCAAGGGATGCAACATGATTTGGGTGCCTCTAGAATAGCTTATGGTATTTCAGGCAGGGAAGAATCACCAAAAAGTGGTAAATAGCTGTCTGGCCCACGTGGATCCTTTGCATAGAGTATGCACTGTTCCCATGGGCAGTGCAACAACACCTTTGGATCTCATGGAGTGTGATTGCACATTGGCAATTTACCTCCTTGCATGGGATACACCCCTAGAGGAGGAGAGCGATGAAGATACAACTCCACAAGTTGTTGCTATCACATACATGGGAGAAGAACCGATTGAAGAGCTCATAAATTTTGAAGAGGAACATCGGGTGGTGGGGCAAAGCAAGGATTGGCTCTCATGGTGCCATCTTTTTCAGAACAGCTACAAGTCGACAAACCCAACCTTGCCTCCTTGATGCCCACTGAAGTAGATGATTTACAATACTTGCTTCTATAAGTGCTGCAATACTTGGAAATGAAGGAAGAAGAGTTGTTTTCCATCCTAGTTGTTGAGATATTTACAATCACACCTATTGTAGCCTCTTTGCATGAGGTAGTTCTAGGCTTCGGACATGTAGGCAGACTGAATCCCATATGCACAGAAAGGGAAAACTGCTACCCATCTAGCAACTATAAAGCATTGTACTTGACTACCACTTTTCATATGGAATGAATACAATGTCACGATGCTTTGTAATTTTAGTTAAGTGTCTTGTCTTTGTCAATCCTACACTAGATTGTGTTTATTAGTCCAAGCTGCCATCTTGGAACCTAATTCACTTGTGTAACAGTTTGTCTCTACTTGTCTATGTCATCATGAGTTTGGTCTTCATCTTCGATCCGCCATAGCCTTTGCCATGCTCTAGATCTGCATCTTTTGACACTAGGCAGGGATTCAGTGGAAGTCCTGATTGATTATGATTACATGGATGTGCATTCGACAATGGTAGAGATTGGAAGATATGATGGCACAAGCTTAGATACAGTGAGTGCCATCATAGCAACACATGAGCATATTACCTTGGTTGAAGAAGATTGCTGAATTTGAAGCACTGTAGCATGATCTGTTCAGACCAAGGCCTCAGCTTCCTACCAAGGAGTTTATAGATCCCTTTGTCCAAAGAGGTGCCTCGCTAACACATGAGGAAATGAAGATACAAAATGATGTGGAGAAGGTGAGATTTCTAACAACCATATATTTTTATGTGAAGAAACTTGACTGTAGGGTGCGTTGGGTCCCTAGGAGTCCACCAGTAAAATTTTGGCCAAAAATGATGCATGAAGCTGCCCTGTTGGCATTTGGGGCTAGTTTTTGCCAGATGCCACACTTTAGACAGGGTAGCTGTAGGCATCATTTTTTACCAAGATTTCATTGGTGGACTTCGGGGGACTCGACACATTAAGTTACTAATTAATTGAGGTTTTAAAAGAATAAACCCTCTGAATTTGGCTATTCATACGTGATTAACGAGAGAATATATTATTCATTTAAGAGGTAGGCCATTAAATGCCTAAGGATGTTAACTCATGTCAAGGGTCACTTTTTGGCCATTATTCTTTCTTTTTGAATGGTCAAATATTCTACTATCACGTTTCCCACCAAAATCACGCTTCTTTTTTTGTCTACATTCATTTGAACCATTGCTCTCTCCTCTTCTCTTTATTTCTTAGTTTTTAAAGCAAATTTTACTATGTCGTAAAATTTCTCACCAAAATCACATTCGATTCTTACTAGCAGTCTGCATTGGTCTCCCTTCGTCTCCTTTCACAGTCTTGAGAAGGTGATCAACAATTAAAAGAGTCTCTACATAGAGGACCAACGCCACTTACTTGTCGATTGAGTTATAGAGATATGGTCCTCCATGGACCTGTCCACTCATCAGTTTTGAGTAGACCCAACTACGTTGGGACATCCAAGCCACATCTTTAGTTCGTTTCCTAAGACTGGAGCCCCAAGAGGAACACCAAGGAAAAGGGAATTCTCTTGCAAGAATATCTATCTTGTAACACCAACAAGCTTTTTTATTATGTTTCATATGATCACAATGAAGAAAAGAACACTAGGCACAACAAATCTTCATGCAACATCATGTAGATCTCCCACGGATTTGATAGAATCAACCATATTCTTCAATATCTTCAAAAAATCCATCAATAGAACAAAGAAAGCAAAGGAATACACCATCTTTGAATGGAAATACATCACATAGTATTCATCTTCAATATCTTCATAGTCTTCTCTCTCAATCTCTCACATACAATCACTCTGGTTGAGTAGAATTGGCTATCTCTGACTCTCTCTCTCTCTCTCTCTCCATCAATAATACATCATATCCTCACTACAATCTCTCAAAATCACTCTCAATAATCCTTCTTAGGTCGTGGATACCCCTTCCAAGAGGTATGTCTGATATGAAGAGTCACCAGAGCCACTACAGTGTCTTTTCATAGCTCACTACTATCACTTCACTCTAGTCTTCACTTGAGTCTTCAGCAGCTACTTCTTCCACTTCTTTCAGCTCTTTTGCACTTGTATTCACCTCTTTCCAAGGCTAGAAAAATTTTCCAAGCTACACTCTCATCCATTAGAACACATACAGAAGCATACAAAACAGTCACAGAACAGTACCAGAACAGCTACAGTACAGAACAGAACAGAAACAGAGGCTCTACAGAAGACCTACAGAAAGTTACAGAAGGTCATCAAAACCACATAACTCATACTCAAACCATTCCAAACTCTCACAAACCATTCAATAAACTTTCTCAAGATCTCAATCTTCATCAATCAATACTCCATCCCTCCTTACAGAAGACAATCAGAACAAAACAGACCAAAATAGAGCAAAACGGAAGGTATACAGAACCAATTAGAACCTATCAGAACATCACAGAACCACTAATAAACATCATGAACTTCCAAAACTCAATCAATATCATCCAAAATACTCTCAAACCTCTTCCAAACCAATCAATTATCTCATAAAATCAACCATTCAGCTCTCAAAAACAACAAAAATCAGCCAAAAAACAAGTCATTTCAACACTCAACATATCCCCACACTTAATAAGGAAGCGTCCTCGCGATCCAGGAAAAAGGGAATACAAGTTCAGGGAAAAAGCTCAACTTTGATAATCAATATCTCTTCAAAAGGAATACATCCACCACGACCCCAACTTATAACCTGTATCTGATATAAAAATACAAAGAAAGGAAAACCCTTTACACATTAACACCGCTTATCAAACTAGAAATGACAACAAATTTGTAAAGGATATAAGAGTTTTCTTCTTCTTCATCAGCATCAGCTTCAACTTTGCAACCACGACCCCATCACCACAATTCTCCAAAATGTAGCTCGCACACAAAATCCAATCCAATAGGAGACCACCACGTTTGTATTACATAAATGAACTCACAACACAAGCACTACACACAACACAACCATCTGAATGACTCCTCCAAAAAGAGAGATTTTCATTAAAAAGCATCCACCATACATTGGAAAGGTATCAATGAAGATGATCCCTCTTGAAAGATTGATGTTGGCGGAAACGATCCATAGACAAGGATTCATCTACAAAGGTTTTAGGAGGATTTTGAAAAAACTGAAGATAGCACATCCTTTCCAACAGGACCAAGTATCTGTTAGGCAAACAAAGGGCATGAAAATACAAAATATCCAGCTGTTGGGAATCAATGCTCACATTGACATTCATGCACAACTTTGGAATAGGCTTGGAATCATTACGAGAGTGCCTATGCATATACGCTAGGTACCAAGCAAAGTGAGCAGTTAATCTCACTGAAGGATCTGCAGATTGTGAATACTACTGAGCAAAATGAACATAATTCTGATAAGCTTGACTGGAAGCTATCCATTCTCCTGGAATTACTGGCCAATTGATCCGAGGTCCTGTAAGGGAATCATCCGAACTCCATCCCCTTCTTCTGGAAATCTGATTATCAAACCCGTCACAGTCACTAACCAACTGAGGTGGTTGAGATATAGAAGTGTTAGGAGAGGGTAGTGGAATAAGGAAAAGTGGATGAAGTGAGAGATAGGCAAAATCATAAAAGGAAGAAAAGGTTAAAGAAGGAGTGGCAGAAATTTGGAGGGAATCACTAAGCAAGGGTGTTAACTGATAAATAGGAAATGTAGAGGGTACATGAATGGATGGAGAAGAATAGGGTGGAGAAGGGGAAAATACCCTATCCTCAATAAAGGAACAGTATGTAAAAATGGGAATTTGAGGGAAAGATGAAGGTTGGAAAAGAAGGGGTAAAATAGTGGTGGAATTAGATTGACAAAGGGAAAGATATAGATTATATCGGTGAGCCATTTGTTGGTAATACAAGAGGGTAGGAACAGAAGGTCCTAAGAGAGATCGTCTATGATAGGCATCAAAGAAGGAAGAATCAAACGGATTATGTTTGGAAAGATAGGCTAAGAGATCCATCCTCAGTTGATTAGTACTCTGGGTAGAGGTAGGAGCTGTGTTTTGTCTTTGATTCAGGACCACAGAATCAATCATGGGATGCTACGAATTATCATGACAATTAACCACTTTGGAGGAGTAACTCTGGAACATGTCAGCTATGCGCAACTCCAAGTGGTTGACATACAAAACAGCCTGTAATGCAACATCTCCCACATACCATGCCATATCCACCTCATCTGGAATTACCAAGTCTCCTCGTAGATACATGTAGGACATCAACATGGTATCTGGCGTGACAGAATCTTCAAACGCCATTCTTACTACCTCTGTCAGCAACTCAGTAGACCAAGCCCCACTCCATCCATCCTCTGGAAGAGGTAAATCCATCGTGGAAAGCTTCATGTAGAAGACCATCTTCTGTAAGTGGTAGTGGACAAAGAAAGAATGGTCTGGTAGAACATATTCTTGAAACTGCTCAAGGGTAGACCATAACAAGTCCATTCTGGACTACAATCTTTTCACTTTATCTTGGAAGCATGTCTTTGAAGAGTAGCCAAGTCCTGCTGTGAAAGAGAAGGGATCAAGGGAACATTAGGGCTTGGAGGAACAGAGCGTGACTTTGCCAGTTGATCTTGCAACTGCCGGATTTGGGAGGCTTGGGATGCCACTGTGTCATTAGCAATCTATAAAGCTAAAAGTTTGTCATCTAAGATAGCTTGGAACTCCTGCGCTTCTCTGGACATCCTCTCCTGCTCCTCTGAAAGGCTAGTAACCTTTGATTGAGCCTTTATTAATTGGATCTTCAAAGAAGAGATCTCATCGCTTTGGATGGCAACCAGTTGGGTTTGTTGTTCCAGTTGCTTAAAAAATCTGCTAGGGTATCCTTAGCAGAGGCTAACTCGGATGTTACCTTATGCAACTGGTCCTTAGACTGCACGAGTTCTTCATAAAAGGATGCGTACAGCTGTTGTACACAGGCTGTCACTGACAATTCAATGGAACTTTGAATATCTTTACAGAGGAAAGGAATTGCATCTCCCGAGACTAGACTGTTCAGTGAGGGGACTGATATGTCCAAGGATCCTTCTCGATGTGCTCTGAATAGGTTATTACAAGTGAGATACCCAGGGAGATCACTGCTAGAGGTAGCAGGAATGGGCACTGAAGGAAGTACTGAAGGAGCTTTATTCGCTACCCGCTTCAAGCGTTTGCGTTGGATGACCAGGGGAGGCGGAGAATCATCATCCTCTATGTCAATGGGTTCTGACTCATCTGAAGGTGGAGGAGGAGGTACTGGATCGGATGGAGGAGGTGGAGGCACAGTCTTCTGTAAACTTGAATAGGTCAAGAAGGCAGACAAATATGATCCATATGTGACATTGGTAACACTACCCCTGGTGACTTTGACGAAATGTTGATCCATTTTAGTGAGGAGGTAAGTGCTCCAATCAATAGCAACTCCTTTCAACACCATCCTTGAAGCTGTAAAAAGCTCTTTGGACAAGTACTGGGATGGCATTTTTGCAGGCATAAACCTGTCCTGGAGAAACTGACAGATCATCTTCCATACGAGATCAGTGATCATAGAAAATGAAACTCTTGAAGAGTTGATCACCTTCTTAATATCGAGCATTTCCCTTGTCTGCTTTTGCAACAGCTTTAGAATCTCTTCATTAGAGAAAAGCTGACGAGTGGTAACAAAAGGTTCACCTTTGGAGGGAAGAGACAGAGCCTTCTCTAAGCCTCGAGGTGTCAAAGTCATAGAAATTCCCTGGACTAGTCCTGTCTTCTTGCTGTAAGAGGCCAGAAACTCATCACATAACGACGGATCCTCTGGAAGCAATGGAAAGGAGGTAGCCACAAAAGCAGCGAGTCCCGCCTTCGTAAGAGGCTCAAAAGTGAGTAGGGAAGAGTAATCCCTACTAACTAATGGGACATACTGGATAGGGGGAGGAGCATGAGAAGGCGCCATTCAGATGGTTACACACACACCACAAACACAGACAATCAAGGAGAATGCCTGCAAAGCAACAGACAAAAATCCAAGGATAAGAGAACAACCAAAACAATAAAACGTAACTCGACCAACTAACCCCAAGCAAACCACAGCCTAGAAAAAAAATTTCGATATGACCTTGAGACATATGCGACCGAAAGCTTCATGCGATGCATTAGACAAACACCCAGAACCCCGTATCAGGCAATAAAAGAAAAAACTACACATCGTACCCTTAACCGAAACACAGACAGTAAACCAAAACATCACTACATCCGACACATATCAAGACTGCATCGTTGATAAACCAGTGTTTGACCATGGAAAGAACTCTAATGACTGCGCATACCCATCCCACGAAACGGTTCGTTAAAAAGGGGAATTAAGTGTAATGAGGGGGGATTAATTTAATGAAAGGTTTATTTTAATAAATTATTAAGAAATGGGTGAACTTTTATTAAGTGATAAACCTTAGCAAGAAAATGGCGGTTCCTTATTATAAATTTAATTACCAATTATTAGGTTAAAACTGTGCTTTAATTCGAATCCCGGACGGCGATACCCAGACTGGGTCTCTAAATGCAAGTTCATTGATTACAAATTAAGGTGATGTGGAGAGTTTTTTTGCTAGCGCGTGCTCTTGTGACGGCTGGTTCATTTTAATTAAAAATTAAAGTGCCTCTGTAGCGCACGTAGCGCGTGCTAAGTGAACGGCGGGTTTATTTTAATTAAAAAATATATGTGTGTAGCGTGAATGCGCGTGCCATGGTAGTAGTTAGGTTTCATTTATGTTAAGTATGGGTGTCGTTTGTGTGTTGTGTTTGTTTTTCGTGGTCGGGTTTTGTATTTTTATATTAACCGCGGGGTTTGGGGAGCTTTTATTGTGTTAAAAAAAAAAACAAATAAAAGGGAAATACCTGGTAGTGGGTGTATGGAAATGCAAAGAATGCGCTCTCCTCAATCCAAAAATATCTAGATTTGTTCTAGACGTTTAGTTGGGGTGTTGGATGAAAAAGGTGAGGTTTTTTTTTCAAGGAATTTAGGTGTGAAAGAAAAGATAATGACAGCTAAGAAAAATATGCCAAAAAAAAATAAAAATATTAAGAAAAATGTTAGGAATTTTTCAAAAATTAATTTGGAATTTTTAAGCATTTTTAATGAATTTGTATCATATTTTTGGGTATTTTGAAAGATTTTAGAATTTTAAAAATAGGCAATTTTTTTTTCCTGAAATTTACAGGTTTAGAAAAATATGGCCATGGGTTGCAAAAATAATCAAAAAGTTTTCTAGATTTGTCTGGATTTTTAAAAAAATTGAAAGTAGTTTTTAATGATTTGTTTTGTATTTTTTAATGTTTGTGTTTGTTTTGTGTTTTTTTTTAAAAAATAAAAATTGTAAAAGGGTTTGCGGGCGTGTGAAGTAAAAATATGGGAAAATACCCAGCAATAGGCTCTGTGGCAGCTGCGTGTCAGGAACCAACGATCAAAATCCCGCAGCCGCGTACGAACAACCGCACGATCAACTACAAGCACGTACACACCCGTACGCGTGTCGAAGAACGAAAAAAGATAGCTGCGTGGGCGAGGGACACAACGGCGGAGGAAGGGGGATGGTGGGTTCGACTGGTGGGGTGTCTGCGCGAGAACACGGGTGTGGGAAGGGGTACGGCGGAGGTGGGTGTATTGGTGATGGGACGGGAGGCTTGCAGAGGGTAGGGGGGTGGGTGTGCAAAGGTAGGGGGAAAGAGGGCATGGTTAGGGATGGTGGGGAGTGGGCAGGTATATGTTGTGAAGGGGGGCTAATGGGGGGGTAGGTTTAGTGGGTGGGAAGGGGGGTTAATGGGGGGGTGGGTTTAGTGGGTGGGAAGGGGGGTTAATGGGGGGGTGGGTTTTAGTGCGTGGGAAGGGGGGTTAATGGGGGGTGGGGTTTGAATGGCAAGAAGGCGGGAGGTTGAAGCTAACGTGGAGGCCGGCGACGACTGGAGCAGGAGGCGCTGCAACTGGCGATGACGGGGACTGTTGACGGCGCGGCGTCGGCCGCAGGGAGAAACAGCGGGGAGGGGTGACGTGGTCGGGGCGTGGCGGGGCCGTGGCGGCGGCAGGGCGAAGAGGGGGCCACTGAGCTGGTGAGACGGCAGGGGCCACGTGGAGGTGGGCGGTCCAGGGTGACGAGGGGGCGGCCGGCACTGCAACTGGCGATGATGGGTTGGAGGCGACGTGGGCGGGCGGACGAAGGGGTGACGAGGGGGCGGCTGCAGGGGCGCTGCTGCAAGGCGGCTCAGGGAGGGAGGACGAGGCAGGAGGGAGAGGAAGGAGAGGAAGGAGAGGGGAGGAAGGAGGAGAAAAGGAGAAGAAGAGGAGGGGGGAAGAACGAAATGGCGGGGAGGTTGAAGGAGGTAGGGAGGGGGGTGGAGATGGCAGGGAGGAAGAAGGAGGTAAGGAGGGGAGTGGAGATGGTAGGGAGGAAGAAGGAGGTAAGGAGGGGAGAAGGAAATGGCAGCACGCAGAAGGAGCAGGGGGAGAGGGAGAGAGGGGAGGCAGTTAGGGTGGAAAGGGCGGGGAGAGAGAAGATGGGGAGGGTAAGGGTCAATGGGCAGGGCCCGTGCAAGGGGGCAGAGGAAAGGGCAGGGCCCATGGGGGGTGCCCATAGGGGAATGGGGAAGGGTTAATGGGCAGGGGCCCATGCAAAGGGCGTACCCCCCTCGTCGCGCGCGCATGCGCGGGGCGAGGGTAAAAAAAAATTTACCGTGACAGGATTGAATGGGCGCCCGGATACGGCGATGAGACATGCGGATGCGACCGGGGCGTGTTAAAAAGCGTAAAATCAAAAAAGGTGCATTCACGCGCGGGACGGGCATGTAAAAACACATAAAAAATAAAGAAAAATTAATAACTCCCAATCCGGATGTAAAAAAGAAATGACATAAAAACAAAAAGTGGGCAAGATGGCAGGCGAAAGACAGGGAAAATATACGATAGAGGTTCCGGGAGGGGTAAAGGGCGGTCACGTACAAAAAAACACAAAAAACAAACCAAAAAATGCAATAAAAAATTAATATCGGAAGATCCGTGCATCGGAATGAGGTACAGAAAAATGAAAAACTATGCAGAAAGACGTGCTCGACAATCCTATCACATCAAAACAATATGCCGACTGAGATAAGACGCGTTCACGTGGAAAAAACCCAAAAAACAAACCCGAAAATGGGATCGGAAATTAATATTGGACGAACTGTTCGCCGGAATGACATGCAGTAAGAAGGAAAAATACACGCAGGAAGGAGTGGCACAGGGTTATCACGTTAAACCGCAGTTCGGTGGAAGTAGGAGGGGTTCACATGCAAAAAACTCCAAAAATACGCCCAAAAACTCATTGAAAAATTAATAAGTAAAAATTCGGAAGTCAAAAGAGGGGGGAGGGAAAATGAAAAAGGTAGGGGAAGACACGGAGGACACGGCTGTCAAATCAAATTGGAATTCCGATGCAAATAGGGCAGGTTCACATGGAAAAAGGTCAAAAAGACGCACGAAAAGGTCTTTTAAAAAAATCAAAAAATTAATATTGGACAAACCATGTAGCGGAATGACTCGGAGTAGAAAGGAAAAATGTCAGGGGAAAAGTGGTTGTCAGGGCTATGACAGCAGATCACAGTTCCAAAGCAAGAAAAGCGCATTCACATGGAAAACCGACTAGCTTGCGCAAAATACTTCAAAAATTAATAACTCAAAAACTGTGCACCAAAACAAGGGTAGGTAAAAAGGAAAAATGGTCAGTTCAAAGGAAGGAACAGGAATATAAGGTTGGATTTGGACGTCGGTGAACGTAGGGTGCATTCACATGGCAGGATCTCAAAATCAGAGAATGAAGGAAAACTGCAAGGGAACAGCCCCAAGGGTGGGTGGAACATGAACAAATGGGTGGGAAGGGACGCCATCAGGGTAACAACAAGTCATGGCATATATGCATGAGCAGGTTGAGGCATATGCAGAAGGGTATGCAATGTAGACGCGCAGGGACGCGTCCCCACACTTAAGACCTTAATGGATAGGGTTAACCAAACAACAGGGACCTAGGACCACGCCACAGACCATCCACTAACGTCCCCACACTTAAAACATGACCGTCACGAAGAAACCAAAGTTGTAGGGGTAGAAAAACTTGGCCCATTTTGTCAAGAAGCAAGGTTGAGTGTCGATGGCACGTCCTGTGTTGTTGTCGGCTTCTGGAGGTACCAAGGCATCTTCTTGGCACACATCCATCATGGCAGGGACCATGTGGTAGCACCCAGGGAGGTCGCTGATGGAAAGCATCGCAGGAAATTTATCGATGATGAGGGATATTTCACTCCACTCACAATCACTCAAATGAAATGAAAGAACTGTCACTCGCCCCATGACTAATATCACTCGAGGAAGAATGATTAAAACCCATATCTCAGCCCAGGTTAGGAATCAACAGGGGAATGGTGCAGAGGGAGTATGCCAGGGTGCACAGTTGATGGTGCATTAGTGCGTCCAACCCGTCTGGCATAAGTGCAAGGAGGAAGGCAAGGGAGCCTTATAGTGCAGTGTACAGAACAGGGTGATGTGTCTTGTGATGACAATAGAGACCCATCCCGTGGGTGCATAAGGAAATGGGAACATACCTGACTCCAAGTGTCGTAACGTCCCTCAATCTCACCTCTCGGTAATTGATTAAAGAAACTCCAGTCACACTCATCCCACCCTCTGTCTCATGCTTTGTTGATAGATACAGGAGGGCAACCATACTCACTTCCCCATCCAGTTAGGATGAAAGCTCACGTCACTTGATTGTTTGTCGATTTGAAGATCGCGTCGTCAGTTGTTGAAGAGGCGTACCCAGGGAGGTAGACATCAAATCGAACGTTGTGTTAGATAGGACATGTCGTCTACGAGAGGACATGTAGACACTTTGCAGAAAGACCCAGGACACAACGTACCAAGGGAGGTAGCTTCTGGTGCGCAGATCGGTCGCTGTATGCTCACGTAGTGAATCCCGGAAGGTCCCCAAGAACAATGAACTCTACCTTTTTGCACAAAAAACAATGTAAAAAGCATGAACGATAAGAGCAAGAGACCAATTGGGTTCAATCTCCCCCATGCCTTGTGTGAGCGCTTCACAAAGCATGTATTTTATGTATATTTCCATCTTCATGCTCAATAATAGCCCAATTTACAAAAATATGACAAGCTTTTAGCTTTTGAGTTTGCTTTTACAAAAATAGGAAATAAAGCTAATGGACGGTGCCCATAGAGTCTGGCACGCCCAATCTCAATGTCCAAATAGAAATAACATATCCGTGCGCATAGGCGCATACAAAATAATAATAAATAATCGATGCCTCAATAGACATGACAAAATATAGGCGTGGCGCCAATCAAAATATAATCCATAGGTCGAATACTCGCTAAACTCCAATGCTTTCCTCTGCCACTGCTGCTATCTCTACACATCAACTGAAGCATTCACAATCGTTAGTAAAATAATACAATTAAACCGACAAAAGTGAATACCTAGCAGTCTTCAGCTACATAAATAAATCAACTGGTTAGAAATAAATTCTAACCTTAATTTATTACGAGTGCGCACTCTAAACTCATAAACGTTTATTAATTTAATATGTATTTTGCGGAATCACCCGCTATGGAATCACCCATGTACACACTAAATTAATGAAACGCCCGAAAAGGACAGGCGTCCCCATCAACTTCTCGCACAAAGAATCTAGTTTGTGTATGAGCCCCGGTCATCTAAGTTTACGGAATCCACCGTAAAACCTCACGGAATCCACCGTGGCATGGAATCCACTGTGAAATATGCCTCCTGGCATCATACCCCCGGGGTGGGATAGCAATTGACCTCAATTGCTATTAGCTCAATGTGGAGCTAACAGAGTGGGGAAAGCATTTAAGTCTCTAGCGTGTATCCATTGTGCTTCCTCTACAGGATGGTTCTTAAATTTTACTAGATATCTAGAATACCTTCGGCCAGTTCTAGTGGTCATAAAGTCAGTGTCTATGATAGCTTCTAGTTCAAGTATTTCAGTCTCTTCCTCTAATAAAGGTGGGTTTTCATAAACAGGGTGGACATGTAATTGGCCTCTAAATGGTCTCAATAAGCTAATGTGAAATGTATTGTGAATTTTCCAATGAGATGGTAATTCTAACTTGAATGCATTATCATTAATTTTATGAATGATTCTAAATGGTCCATAGAATCTAGGAGCTAATTTGACAACTGGATGTCTATCTACACTTTGCAGTCTACGTTTTTCTATTCTCAGCCAAACATAATCATCAACTTTGAAATTCATGGCTTGTCTTTTCTTGTTGGCTTGTTTGGTATATGATTGTTGGGCTTTAGCAATCATATCCTTAACCTCATCAAAAATACTGTTATGCATACTAGCAAGATCATCAGCACTCTGAATTGTATTAGACAAAGATGCAACAGGTGTAGACAATCTATATCCATAAATGACTTCAAACGGTGCTTTCTTTGTAGATGTGTGCGGTGTATTGTTATATGCAAACTGTAATAAATGCAAATGAGTGTCCCATGTCTGAGGTTTAGAGATAGTATATGCATGTAAAAGATCTAGAATGGTGCTGTTTGTGGCTTCTGTTTGTCCATTTGTTTCTGGATGAAATGCAGATGAGAAATCAATCTTTGTGCCTAGATTAGCAAAGAGAGTAATCCAGAAATTGTTACAAAATTTAGAATCACGATCTGAAATGATAACTTTTGGCAATCCACGGTTAGTAAAAACAGTTTTCAAAAACAATTGTGCTGCTTGTGATGCTGTTAAAGTTTTCTTACATGGAATGAAATAAGCTTGCTTACTAAATCTATCTACAACTGTCCAAATCATGTCATGGTTAGATTTAGTATTTGGTAAACCAGTAATAAAATCCATAGAAATTTGTTCCCAAGGTTTAGATGGAATAGACAAAGGCATTAGTAATCCATACTGTTTACCATGATGTCTCTTAATTCTTTGACAAATCAAACATTCAGAAACGAAATTAGATACATCTGCATCCATATGCGGCCAATAAAAATCTTCAGTTAATATACGTAATGTAGATATGATACCTCTATGACCTTGATATGGGGGACAATGAATTTCATTCAAAACAAAAGATCGGAATGGAATAGTAACACACAGTCTCTTTTCATAAAACATAAATCCATCATTATATGACAATGAATCAACAGGAATGAAATTATTTTGAACTAATTTATTCCAATCAGAATGAAAAGTAATATCCTGGTGATATGTATCTTTCATAGCAATCAAAGAATCAAAAGATATGACAGAAATATTATGAATTGCAGGTCTTCTACTCAATGCATCAGCAACTACATTTTCTTTTCCAGGTTGGTATTGAATGATAGGATGAAAACTTTGAATGAAGGAAGCCCATTTGATATGACGGTCAGAAATTTGGGGTTGGCTAAGTAAATGTCTAATGCTTTTGCTGGTCGGTCTTTATCATAAATTCAGAACCCATTAAGTAGTGTTTCCACTGTCTTAATGCTTGTACTACTGCTAATAGTTCTTTGTCATATGTGGAATATTTTAGCTCAGAGGGTTTCAACTTACAACTAGAATATGCTATTGGATGATTGTCTTGCATTAGTACGGCTCCTATTCCTGATCCGCTAGCATCGGTCACAACTAGAAAGAATGGTCTATTAAAGTCAGGCAACTGTAAAACAGGGGCATTGGTTAATGCATGTTTCAGTAAGTCAAAGGATTTCTGTTGAGTTTCTGTCCATTGATAAACAATTCCTTTCTTGAGAAGTTTGGTTAATGGTAAAGCAAGTAATGAAAAATTACGTACAAACTTCCTATAGAAACTAGCAAGACCAAGGAATGAGCGTAACTCATGCACGTTTTTAGGAACAGGCCAATGCAATATTGCATCAATTTTCTTAGGATCAACTTTAATTCCTTCAGATGATACAATATGACCTAAATACTCAATTTTTGTCTTAAAGAATTCACTCTTTTTAGGATTTGCAAACAGTTGATTTTCTTTCAATAATTGAAAAACTAATGACAAATGCTCATAATGCTCTTTCTGGTTTTGACTAAACACCAAAATATCATCAAAGAAAACAATCACACAGTACTGATATTTCAGAAAGATACGGTTCATCATTCTACTAAAAGTGGCAGGTGCATTAGTCAATCCGAATGGCATGACTAAGAATTCGTAATGGCCAAACTGTGTTCTGAATGAAGTCTTAAATATGTCAGATTTATCTGGCCTCACCTGATGATATCCAGACTTAAGGTCAATTTTACTAAATATAGAAGATCCTTGTAGTTTGTCCATAAGGTCATCAACTCTAGGTATAGGATACCTATTCTTTACAGTGATCTTATTTAAAGCTCGGTAGTCAATACACATACGATAAGTATTATTCTTTTTCTTGACTAAGAGTACAGGTGCACCGAATGGAGAACTGCTAGGTCGAATCAAACCTCTATTTAAGTAATTCTTCAACTTGACTCTGGATTTCTTTTTGCTCTATCTGATTGTGCCTATATGGTGCTTTGCAAGGTGGTTGTGTGCCAGGGATCAAATCAATCTTATGGTCTTCTGGACGTGAAGGAGGTAAACCTGGTGGTAGGTCTTTGGCAAAACAGTCCTTAAAATATGCAAGAAATTCCTTATGCCTAGGGTGCATATGATTTTCCGTTGCTTGCAATTCATTCACCCAAATGAGATGTGATTTAGTACTCTTGCGTAATGCACGTTTTGCTTGAGTATGCGAAAGCAGTGGAAAAACATTAGATGCATGCATACCATATAATGTAATAGATTTTCCTTGAAAATTAATATTCATTGTGTGTGGAATAATCTATATCGGGGTTATGCTGGTGTCTCCAAGGCATTCCTAAAACAATGTCACTTGACTGTAATGGAACAACTAAGAAATTTCTTCTTTCAGTGTATGAACCAATTTGAATCTCTAAATCTTGGACTTCCTGTGTACCATTATACCTAGTGCCTAAAAATGCAGCTTTTATGCGATAATGCGTAGGTACAGTCTGTAATTTCAATTCCTTTACCAATTTTGCTGAAATAAAGTCATGAGTACTACCGTCATCATGCAAGATAGTCTTTTCCTTTCCATGCACCAAACATTTCATAGTCAATAATGAATGTGGAGTAGGCATACCTGGTAAAGTATCGAAAATAGTAGTAGTGTCGTCCTCATCTTCAGTGAAATCAGGCATATCCTCATGTTCGTCTTCGTCCATGGCTCCAAGATAGTTGATATGTGCTGGTGGCTTCTTTGAATGACAATTTGCTGCGAGATGTCCAGGCTGGTGCCATTTATAGCATACTATTGGCTTGGCTTTGGTTACATTATTTGCAATGGCGGGGAGTCTGGGTACATTTGGATTTGCTTGTGGAATAGGCTTAGGATTTGGATTGACATTGGATGGTAATGCAGGTGGTTTAGCCCAATTCTTGCGGAAAGATGATGAAGAGAAACGACCTGGATTAAACCTTCTAAAATTGGAATTGAATTGTTTAGATCCATAATTACCATTGGCTTGGAATTGATGTGGTCGTTTGTCTCTACCTCGTAGCTTATCTTCAGTGTCGTGAGCTAGTGAAATGGCGTCTTCAAGAGTAGCAGGCTTGAACATGTTCACTTCAGTGTCGTAATGCCCAAGAAGTCTAGACATATACTTCCGCTTATGTGTCGTCTCTGGTACGTCTTCAAGCATGCGTAGCTATAGGAGTGCATTCCAAAAATGCTCTGTATACTGTGGTATAGGCTCACGATCCCGTTGTTGAAGTATATCCCATTACTTGATAACCTTCTCATGAAATTGCGGTGGAAGGAAATTCTGCATGAACTTATTCTTGAAATCTTCCCAAGTAGCAGGACATTCTATACTCTTGCGTACTACAGTCCACCAAAGTGATGCTCTGTCTACCAAATGATTAGTAACACACTTGATTTTATCTTTTTCTGGATAGGTTTCCTCATGGAAATAGTCATCAAACTGGCTAATGAATGATAAAACAGTCTTTTCTTCTTGTATGCCATTGAAAGTGCGGAATTTGAAACTTCGTTTACTTATCTTTGATTCCTTGTGAATGGTTTGAGCTTCAAGAGTGGCGTCGATGGTACGTCGAATCAAATCTTCAGCTTGAGGTTCTTCTTTGTTGGTAGACGCTCTTTGTAATTTTGCCAATTGCGCTTACAATACTTGCCTAGCCCTTCGTTCTTCTTCTAATTGCAGCATAATTAGATCCAGCTTTTGCTCCATGGTAGGCTCAGGTAGGTCGTCTTCAGCCATAGGATCATCCATATGTGGTTCCGTCATCTTGTAAAACTCAAAAGACATTTCTCACTCAAAATCAGGTTAGCGGGATGAGCATAGCTCAAATTCGGGGTTACAAGGCTATGTGTTTTTGGGTATTTCTTTCTCAATCTTCATAAAATCTGCGATATTTCCTTCCTCGTATGCTGAGAATACTTCAGTGAACCTGCGTATGGGTAGAATACCTTGCCACGAACAACTTTGCAGTTTAGAGTTTCTGCGCAGGAACAACCCTTCTAGGAGTTTTGAGCACTAGTCAGTTCTGACTCCAGTTGACTAGTCTGACTTGCAGAGTTGCAGACTTAGCGGACTTGCAGAGTTGCAGACTTAGCCGACTTAGTGAGCTTGCAGGACTTGATCACAGTCGACTTGCAGGACTTGATTTCTGGAGTGCAAGACCTGGAGTTTGTTGACTTGCTTGCCTTGTATGACTTGACTTGAGTAGTTTAGCTTTGGCTTAAGGGATTAAGCTTGAGAAGCTTAATCAATCAATCGTCTGATTTGGTGGGGGGGGGGAATTTTTCATCACGGCGCGAAATTTTCGGACCTCCTTTTGTACCACGATGAGGATTTTTGTGGAGTTTGTAAAGTTCTTAAGCCTTTAAGCTTTATTACTAAGCTTTTGAAGAAGATAGATATGGAGCTTCTTACTATATTTCCACGACTTGTTTATGGAGATGATGGAGTGGTCCTCCGCCTGTACAGCTTGGTCCTTCGCGATCTGAGAGTAGAAACAAGGGTTCTTGATCGCCAGAAGTCTGCTTGTATCGACCGTTCGCGACGAGATTGACTGTAGAGCCCGATCGTTCCAGTAGCTCCGCCTTCGCTCGAGATGGGTAGCGATTGGAAGCTCTTGATCTCAGCTCCGCTCTGATACCACTGGTGCACAGATCGGTCGCTGTATGCTCATGTAGTGAATCTCGGAAGGTCCCCAAGAACAATGAACTCTACCTTTTTGCACAAAAAACAATGTAAAAAGCATGAACGATAAGAGCAAGAGACCAATTGGGTTCAATCTCCCCCATGCCTTGTGTGAGCGCTTCAAAAGCATGTATTTTATGTATATTTCCATCTTCATGCTCAATAATAGCCCAATTTACCAAAATATGACAAGCTTTTAGCTTTTGAGTTTGCTTTTACAAAAATAGGAAATAAAGCTAATGGACGGTGCCCATAGAGTCTGGCACGCCCAATCTCAATGTCCAAATAGAAATAATATATTCGTGCGCATAGGCGCATACAAAATAATAATAAATAATCGATGCCTCAATAGACATGACAAAATATAGGCGTAGTGCCTATCAAAATATAATCCATAGGTCGAATACTTGCTAAACTCCAATACTTTCCTCCGCCACTGCTGCTATCTCTACACATCAACTGAAGCATTCACAATCGTTAGTAAAATAATACAATTAAACCGACAAAAGTAAATACCTAGCAGTCTTCAGCTACATAAATAAATCAACTGGTTAGAAATAAATCCTAACCTTAATTTATTACGAGTGCGCACTCTAAACTCATAAACATTTATTAATTTAATATGCATTTTGCGGAATCACCCGCTATGGAATCACCCATGTACACACTAAATTAATGAAACACCCGAAAAGGACAGGCATCCCCATCAACTTCTCGCACAAAGAATCCAGTTTGTGTATGAGCCCCGGTCATCTAAGTTTACGGAATCCACCGTAAAACCTCACGGAATCCACTGTGGCACGGAATCCACCGTGAAATATGCCTCCTGGCATCAGCTTCGGAACTGGAACCTCAGGATATCAATTAATGAATCCACTTTCTGGACTGCTGGGTGTTGCCACCTTTTCCATAGCCAGCTTCTCGCCCAAGGGGTATTTACCTCCTTTTCTTGGAACGAGGCCTGCTATGACAGGGAAGTTCTTCCTTTTCTCTCATAACAGTTTTGTTTTTCTTTTTTCTTTTTTTCTTTTTTTTTTTGTTTTCCCCTATTCCCGAGGGTGTTTCCACCTTTTCTCAAAGAATAGGTCGGCATGACAGGGACCTAAGTCCTTTTCTCCCATGACCGATATGTATATTTGTTTTTTTTTTCTTTGTTTTTTTTTCGAATTAAGCAAGGGAATGGTAGAAAGACCATTTGTCAGAACCAACCTCGCCATTGTCGCTCGTGGAAAATAGAGGATAAGAGATCAAGGCTGGAAGGGGGATTTGAGGGGACAGAGGGTTGCATCCACCTCATCAGGAGTGACTGAAGAACGGCTATCAGAAGTAGCAGCATAAGAAGTACAGTGCCGTGCCAACGAGGGAAAGGATCAAGTGACCATGATTGTCAAGATCCCCAAGGAGGAAAGTACTTCTTCAGGCGATATCCATTGATCAGGAAGGGATCAGCAGAGGCATCAACGGTCTGCACTTGGACAGAGCCATTAGGGTTGACAACAAGTACCTTATAGGGGCCCATCCACCACTGTTGGAGCTTGCCAGGAAACTTGCCAAATCGTGAATCATAGACTAGGACCAAATCACCTTCTTTGAACTCCTTGTGCTTGATGAAGCTGTCATGGTAAACCTTGCGTCGAGCTTGCGTGGCTTCCATGCACTGTAGAGCCATCCTACGAATTTCGTCCAAACATTCCAAGTGCAGGAGACGGCGTTGCAGTGAATCATCGTCCCCCAAACGCTCTTTGATAGCCACTCTCAAAGAGGATAATTCCAGTTCAACGGGAAAAACAGCTTCTGTACCATACACCAGCTGGAAAAGTGTCTGTCCTGTTGCGGCTTTATGGGAGGTTCTATATGCCCAGAGGGCCTCTGTAAGTCGATCATCCCAATCATGACGATGTGCGGCAATCGTTCTTGTCAGAATCGAGCAGAGGATGCGATTGGTGACTTCGACTTGGCCGTTGGCTCTGGGGTAATAAAGAGTGGACTTGCGATGGTGGATCTTATACAACTCTGTCAATTCTTCTATGACTTTATTAAGGAAATGAGTGCCTCTGTCACTTACCAACTCTAAGGGAATGCCAAAATGGGTGATGATATTCTCGTACATGAACAGGGCCATGCTGTTACCATCGTCCCGCTTGAGGGCTTTAGCTTCACACCACTTCGTAACATAATCTGTACATACGAGGATGTATCGGTTCTGTTTCCTTCTGGTGGGAGGGTCGATTGGGCCTACGAAGTCAATGCCCCACTTCTCAAATGGCTTCAGGGGAAGGATAGGTTGCAGTGGCATGGCACTTGTCTTGGTGGGTTTCTCCATTCTTTGACAAGCATCATATCTTTTACAGTAATCATAGGAATCTTTGTGAATGGTAGGCCACCAATATCTTGCTAGCAGAGCCTTCCTGGCTGTAGCTTCTCCTCAAGTGGCCTCCACATGGCTCATCATGGCAAGCCTTCAGAACAATCCCAATCTCATTTCCTGCAACACATCTTCTGAGCACTTCATCTTTGCCTTTCTTGTATAGTGCGCCACCTAGCAGGGTGTAGGGGGCTAATTCTAACATGAGCTTCTTCCTTTCCCGACTAGAAATACCAGGAGGATACTGTTGGGTTGCCAGCAGATTGGCAATGTTTGCATACCAAGGAGTTACAGTTTCTACCAAGAATAGGGAAGCATCAAGGAGGTCTGGATCATCCTGCTCCTCATCTGCAGTTTGTGGGATACGCGACAGATGATCAGCCAAAACATGGGAATGACCAGGCTTAGTAATCACCTCAAAGTCAAACTCTTGGAATAGAAGGAGCCATCTCATCATTCATCCTTTCACATTTGCTTTGTTCATCAGGAAGGAAAGGGCCTCATGATCCACATAAAACTTAAAGTGGGTGGACAGGAGGTAGTGGCGAAACTTCTCTAGGGCAAACACCATTGCCAAGCACTCCAGCTCTGTCACTGTATAGTTTCGTTCCCTATCAGTGACTTTTCGGCTTGCATAATAGATCGGTTGATCCAGCTTTGAGGAGCCCTTTTGGCAGAGAACTGGCTTGACATCAAGCTCCAAGTCAATATGATGCTGACATATTGTGGGATCAATCCCTTTTAGGTCTTTATAGGACCATGCAAACACGTCCAAATTTTCTTTCAACAAGTTGTACAAGGTTGACAACTCCTCTTCTGGGAGACTGCTACCCACCTTCAAGTGGCGTTCAGTGCCTTCTGCATCCACAAAGGTTAACTGCCTTTCACCTTCTACTTCATGGATGAAGGTCCCACGGACTGCTTCTGGATACAGATCCGACTCCTTCAAGGGAGTGGTGTCCTCTTCTGATGTCCCACTAGAACCAACTTCTTCTTTTGGTGGAGACTTAGGTTGCTCCTTAAGATGTTGAAATGGGATTAGAGCCGTTTCGGGTTTGGTTTCAAAATTAATTACCTCTTGGCTGGAAGACTCCTCTTCTGAAGATGACACATCCAAGAACGTCACATAACAAGGACCCTCTGATGCCTGTTGGGTTGGTGGGACTGGTGCTTGTTGGCACGGTGCATCATCATCATCTTTCTTTGGCAAAGATGGGTTAGGACGGCACGAGCCATTGCTAAAAGACAGCTTGTTTTTCTTAATCCATTTCTTATAAAGATTTTGCATATGAGAAGATCCATTTACCAGACCAAATGGTACCATCACCATTCTGTCCCATATCATGAGCTCATCTGCTTCTGATGCTTCTGAAACTTTTTCTCCAAATGTATCCTCTTCGGGTGGAATAGACTCTTCTAGCTCACTTTCATAACCTTCTTCGTCCATATCATATCCATCCTCTTCTGTCTCTGTCTCTGCTTCTGTCTCTGCTTCTGCTTCTGTCTCTGCTTCTGTCTCTGTAGGAGCTCTGTAACAGAAGAACAGATTCTCTGTTTCCTCTTCTGCCTCTGTCTTGGCTTCTGCTATGGCCATGTAACAGGGAGAGTAGTACATCCATGCTTCTATCTCACTGTCAGAAGTGATTTCAAAAGTCATTCCTGGTTCAGGCAGGAAGTATTCACCCATTGATAATGGCTTTGCATCTTTTGGAAGTTGGTTTACAGTATCCACTGTTAAGGAACGTGCCACTGTTTTCTTAGGAAGGATCTGTTTGACAGCATCTTCGTCTGCTGATGTTCCATCTGTAGCCTCATTAGGGAAGTCGGAAGATAATTCCAAGGAGGTGGATCCATGTCCTTTTTGAGAACCATACAGTTTCAGCACCACTTTATTGGGTCCTCTACCCAAGGTCAAGGTTCCTTTGAACCAATCCGTCCCTGCTCGAGCTTTAAAAAGGCATGGTCTTCCCAGTAACATAGGATAGGATGTGCCATAAGAGTTTGGCTTCACCACCAAATAGGTTAGCCAATAATCTTTTCCAGCCACTGTAGTCTTCACATATGGGAGAATGCCCAAAGGCTTGATTCTACTCCGATCCGCCAGTCTGATGAGCCATTGGGTGGGTTGTATACCTTGTAGGCCTAGATCCTTCATTGTCACATCCGTCATAATGTTCACTGATGAACCACCATCAACCAGTGCATTTGCAATAAAACATCCTTCTATCCACACGCCAGTCTCTGGAGTACCCGAATCTAGGAAAGCGTTAGCCACATCCACTTCTTTTACAGGCTCTGGAGCCTTGTTGGAATTTATTGCTGTTGAGGGAGCAATCCTTAAACCACGTCTCCTTGTCAGTATACTTTTGAACCTTTTCCGGCAACTGGGAGACAACATCAATAATTGTCGGAATGTGAGGTTTGGTTTAAAGGTATCTAGGTCTCTGACCAAATCGTATTCCTTAATAGGATCCACTGGCTTCTCTAACCGATTAGGGAATAGGGCAACACCCATTTTCATTTTCCCTCTTTCGTCCAACAGAGGAATTACAGGAACTTCTTCTTTCATTTGTGGCACTTCCTCCTCTTCTGTCTCCTGGACCTCTGGTCCTGTCTCTGTAACCCTTTGTGGCACTGTAGGGCTCTGTACGTCACTGTCAAGCTCTGTTCTGTTCTGTTCTTCTGGTGGAAGATTGAACTTCACTGTTCTGGTAGGAGGGTTATTTTCTTTCTGGATAGGTGGTTCCGTCTTCTTGTTTGCACGTGTGATGGCAGCAACTTCCAATTCCACTAAATTGGAGGTAGGCTCTTGGGCCTTGGCCGGACTATCAGGAGCACTGTTTTTCACTGGGGCGGGGCTTGGACAGTCTTTTGCAGTGTGGCCTTCTCCTTTCCATCGACTGCATAAGGGCTTGTAATCCACTGACCTTCTGGGATTTGGACAATTTGGTGAGATGTGTCCCTTTTCTCCACATCTATAACACTCCACTTCTGATCTCTGACCACCGCCAGACTGTCTTCCTCTGTAACTTTGAGAGGAAAATCTTCTGGGACCGAAATTAGGACCAAACTCTCTAGGCTTGGGTCCAATATCCTGTGTTGTCATTTTGGATTCCAGCAAGTTAAATCTTGCGTCTTCTTCCTTCCTTCTCCTATCATGCATCTCCTTCAGAGAGCAAATGTCCTTTGTATGGTTCTTCCGTAAACAGTAGGAACAGAAGGCTCCAGGGATGGTTGGTTTGCGTGTACATTCGGTGGCTAAATGGCCTGCTTGATGACACTTACCACACCAAGTATTTGATCACATCACATCTCTTCTTGCTCCTACAACGTTGGATATGCTAGCAGTATTTACTTTCAGCGTCTGTAGCTGCTCTGTAATCACATCCATCAACTCCTTTTTGATGTTTGCAACTGAGTTGGATAAGTAATCCTTCAAGCTTTCTCCTCCTAAGGTACTGGCAGGAGGGTTTTGAGGAGCCTCTGTAATCACTGCATAAACAGGTTGGGCTGGTGCAGAGGAATCTCTGTTCTGGTTTTGATTCAGAGCTCCTGTTTGAACTGTTGGCTGTTGACTCCAGTTGGTAGGATTCCACTGTTACTGCTGATTTGGCATTGAGGAAATTGGTTGGGACCATTGATGTTGTGGTTGCACCATCATTTGAGGCATGGATTGTGGCCACTGTGGATTTGGTGCATTGTACAGTGATACCGGGGGCATCTGTTGGTGGATACATCATTCCTAGCATCAGAGGAGGTAGGACTCCTCTTCCTGAATTCATCGCCAATCTAGCTTCCACTTCATCGTACAGTCTTGCACCTTCTGTTGTAGCTTGCAGTGTGGCTGGTCTTTGCAGCTCCACAAACTTACGGACTTCTGGTTGTAATCCTCTGAGAAACACTCCCTTTTGAATGCCATCATCTAGATTATGGTTAGTCCATCTCTTTAGGATGGATTCCATTCGTGAGATATAAGCTTCTACTCTTTCTCCAGAGGATTGACTTAGGTTCATAAATTCCTCTCTCATCCGCTCTTCAAAACTTCACGCCTGAATTTAGTGAGGAAGGCCAACTTCAGGTTGTCCCATGTGCCAAAAGTTCTTACTGCTTGTCTCTCATACCACTGAAACGCCGCGCCCTTGAATGTGGCGGGGAATATTGCCAACCAATGCTCAGGGGTTCTGGCATTGTTAGCTACACATGCTACCATAAATTCTGCTACATGAAGATCAGGGTCTTCATTGTACTCTCCCTTAAAAACTGGCAATGGGACTACATTCGCTGGCCTGTCATCAATATTTTCAGGACGGATCTGGCTTGGAAGTGGACCTCCAACAGGAGGAGGAAGGGCTTGATGTGCCATTGGGACTTCTGTAAAGAGTTCCGCAAGGGCGTCAAAGGTGGCTTCTGCTGTGCGAGCTCGTTCTCGGCTTTGATTTTTGCTTTCTCTCTTCTCACGTACCTCTGGACTTGTTCTAACGCTTGCCTCTTTATTGTGTCATTCATCAGGGGGTTGGCTCCACTATGTTGTTAGTGCTCCACAGAGGGTTAATAGAAGGCTTCAGTCTCTGGAGGACTGCCTTGCCAACATTTCTTCTACTTCTTCCTTTTCAACGTCTCTGAATTCTGCTTTCATGCCACTGCACAAAGGAAGGTATTCGGTTTTGAAGGTGTCAAAATGCATACGTCTGAGCATTGTGGTGGTGCCATCATCATAGTAATACTAGCTTCTGATAGTTTCAACAGTGTATGTTGTGAAAAACACTCTGTCTACCAACTTCCAGTGGGTTGCCAATTGAACAAACAAAAGATTATCAGTACACCAAGCATCCCATGCATCTTGCTGTTGAGCATCCATGAACAAATTCCAACTCTTTTCCTTCTTGTCTTTGTGAACCTCTACAAACCAAGACTCCTGAAGCTTCTTCACAATCTCCCACTTGATGTTGTCTGGAAACTTCTCAAAGAATGCCAAATCTTCCATGGATGGTCATTCTCTCTGTTTCTGCTCTTTAGTTTATTCCCAAACAGTTTGCCACCAAGATGCAAGTTTCTGCTGCTTCAACAAGAAGAGGAAACTGCCCACCACATAGAGCATGCATCATGATGGTGATGTGTTTCCGCCATTGTGGGATGAACTTCTTGTGGAAAGTGGATTTGATTATGAGGAATTCCAACTCTTCAGTGGAAGAAGGAACTTTACAAACATCCATTGCATTCTTCTCTTCTTGGCAATGCCATTTCCTTCATTTCCAGCCTCTTCTGGTGCTTGTTGTTGGCAAGTTTCCCCGGCTGTGCACCAAAAACATGGAGCCCCAAGAGGAACACCAAGGAAAAGGGAATTATCTTGCAAGAAAATCTATCTTGTAACACCAACAAGCTTGTTTATTATGTTTCATATGATCACAATGAAGAAAAGAATACCAGGCACAACAAATCTTCATGCAACATCATGTAGATCTCCCACGGATTTGATAGAATCAACCATACTCTTCAATATCTTCACAAAATCCATCAATAGAACAAAGAAAGCAAAGGAATACACAATATTTGAATTAAAATACATCACATAGTATTCATCTTCAATATCTTCATAGTCTTCTCTCTCAATCTCTCACATACAATCACTCTGGTTGAGTAGAATTGGCTATCTCTGACTCTCTCTCTCTCTCTCCATCAATAATACATCATATCCTCACTACAATCTCTCAAAATAACTCTCAATAATCCTTCTTAGGTCGTGGATACCCCTCCCAAGAGGTATGTCTGATATGAAGAGTCACCAGAGCCACTACAATGTCTTTTCATAGCTCACTACTGTCACTTCACTCGAGTCTTCACTTGAGTCTTTAGCAGCTACTTCTTCCACTTCTTTAAGCTCTTTTGCACTTGTATTCACCTCTTTCCAAGGCTAGAAAACTTTCCCAAGCTACACTCTCATCCATTAGAACACATACAGAAGCATACAAAACAGTCACAGAACAGCTACAGTACAGAACAGAACAGAAACAGAGGCTCTACAGAAGACCTACAGAAGGTCATCAAAATCACATAACTCATACTCAAACCATTCCAAACTCTCATAAACCATTCAATAAACTTTCTCAAGATCTCAATCTTCATCAATCAATACTCCATCCCTCCTTACAGAAGACAATCAGAACAAAACAGACCAAAACAGAGCAAAACAGAGCAAAACAGAAGGTATACAGAACCAATCAGAACCTATCAGAACATCACAGAACCACTAATAAACATTATGAACTTCCAAAACTCAATCAATATCATCCAAAACACTCTCAAACCTCTTCCAAACCAATCAATCATCTCATAAAATCAACCATTCAGCTCTCAAAAACAACAGAAATCAACCAAAAAACAAGTCATTTCAACACTCAACAAAGACATCCATTCTGTAAGATTTTGTTTCAATAAAATCCAAGCTTTTTCTTCAATCTCTTCAATTTTATCCATAAGAAAATGGTTAAAAGAGTCCCATGGTGTTGATACAAATTGGTAGAGATAGATATACTAAGGATGAACCTCAAGCTAATAGAATAGAAAGTGAAAAATTTCACCTTGATCTTGGCACTTGAAAATAGAATATCTTCATTATACAATGTTCTAATATCAAATTTTTAGCAAGCATTAATGGATAAACTTTAGGACTAAGAGTATTTTATGTATGCAAGATGCTTCGAAGAATATGAAGGATACAACTTTTTACTTGATATTAGCTATTGGGAGTCTTTTTCTCATTATACCCTCAACTGTGATTCTTAATAGCACTATCGGGTTTCAATATCCTCGATTACGATTTTTATTAGCACTATCGGATTTCAATACCTAAATGGTGGCTTGATTGCGATTTTTATTAGTACTATCAGATTTCAATACCTAAATGGTTTCAATATCCTTGATTGCGATTCTTAATAGCACTATCGGATTTCAATACCTAAATGGTGGCTTGATGTCATGGGATGATACTACTCATGCTATCATATCCTGGTAAATCTCTTAAGATCTCTTCCCTTGATTTGTAGGATGAAATAGAAATGACTTTCTTCAAATGTAACATATCTCACTTTCATAAAAAAAGAGGCCATCATGATATGGCGCGAATATGGGGGTTGGGTCATCACGCAACCCCCATATTCACGCCATATCATGAAGGCCTTCAAATGTAATATATCTCACTTTCACAAAAAAAGGCCATCATGATATGGCATGAATAGGGGGGTTGGGTCATCACACAACCCCCCTACTCGCGCCATATCATGATGGCCTTTTTTGGGTGATTTTTGGGGTTAGGGTTTCCCCTTCCCCTCAGACCATTTACACTCAGCTCCCCTTATCCTCTCTAGCATAAAGAGGTTTCACATGCATCCCCCCCGGCTCCCTCAATGCCAAGTGGCATTGGATTACAAAGCATGACAGGATGCTCCCTCTTAATCCACAATAAGATGCATTTATAAATCAACTATAATAAGATGCAATATATATTCAAAAAGATAGTCTCTTTTGGATATAAATTATGCAATGATAGGTACCAAAAAAAGCAAAATAATAGCCCAAAAATTTTTAAGCTTTAGGATAATGGTCACATCTGACTCTGTGATAATGTTATGGTCTTTATTTTTAGTAAGACCTTACACATATAAAAAAAATTCTAAAATATTTTCACAAAAGTATTAGACTCTGAAAAAAATTAAAGCTTTTAAAAAGAGTTATTTGAACTCGTTTGCTATTTTAAAACTATTTTAAAGCAAAAAGACCTAAAAATGATCAAAAAAGCACAAAAATCACCCAAAAATAGCATATTATGATATGGCATAAGGCACGTCAGCATGCAACTTCCAAAGGAGTTGGTGCATACTTCACAAGGGCATCCTTGAAGATCCATGCCAAATCGGGCACCTAAAAAAGGAGACGTAGACCTAAGGAGAGTGCGACAATATGGGATTGGGCTTTTCGCCTTAGGCGATACACAACCTTTGCGAGGAGATGGTCTACTATTGAAGGAGCCACAAAGTCCAACCCCCCAATACAAGTTGACCTGTGTATGCCTAAGAGGACTAAGGTGTGAGGTGGGGGACTCCTTCATGCAGGCACCATGGATAGAGTGAGGAGAGCAAAGAGGTACGTGGCCTTTCGGTGCATCACCATGACCTCCTCCAAGAGTGCTTCAAAGGAAGATCTTGCTACCAAAAGCTGTTAACCCTCAAATGAACGAAGGTGGAAAATCCGAAAAGCTAAAGCAGAAGATAAAGACAAAGGCCAAGGCAAAGAGAAACGGAAGACAAAGACGCACAAGGAGAAGAGTTCTAAATAAGGGAGAAAGGCACACAAGGAAAAGCGCAAGTCAAAACTTTTGTAAAAGAGCACAAGCGCATCATGGTTTAATTCAAGGAGCGCCGGCCTCTCACCCGTGCAATTTGTAAATGTAGACGGGCGGTGGAAAGGAAGCTAGGAAGATAGAAGGACAATGGGAAAAAGAGCCTAGGCTACGACCGGCCATGTAAAAAGGGGAAAAGGGGATGACTGCCCAAAAGGGATTTAGGGTTTTGTATATAAAGTTGAAAAGTGAATGAGAAGCTCATTCTTGTGTGTGGCCAAAAGTAGCTCTCCTCCTCTTCTTCTTCTTCTTCTTCTTGCTTGCTTGAGCTTGTGTTTGAGAGAGGGAGTGTGAGAGTGTGAGGGAGTGAGTGTGTGAGGGTGAGGGACCGAGGAGGAGAAGCTCTCCATCTTCTCCTCTCTTCTTCTCTTCTCTTCTCTTCTCTTGTCTTGCTCGCAGCAATGGAGCTTGGAGCTTAGAGTGGGAGGATCGAGCTTGCTTGAAGCTTGCACTTGGATCGTGGAGCTACCGGAGTGTGCGGGAGAGGAGGTAACTCGAACGGCACGGAGGTAAGCTCACTACACTCGTAGATATGGATGGCGCGTCGGTTATGTGAGAGGTAGCCATTAGTGCTCGGCTTGGAACGCTTGAAACAATAAGCGGTCCGTGGGTCTTGGCGGTTGAGTGAAAGCTTCGACATTTTGGTTCTGTTGCTGGGACAACGGATTCAAGCCTTGAGCGCTTGCGCGCTTCGAATAGAGTATCAAAGTAAGGGGTTTCCCCCGAACTGGTGCTTGAGATAGGTAGGAACGGAGGGGGTTGAAGATGGTATTTGATCTCCTTAGCAAGTAGGTTTTTTGCTTTCTTGAGATTTATGTTGTGGAATGAAGTAGTGTAGGTATTTACTTTGTGATTGGATGCATTAGGGTAGGAAAAAACAAAGAAAAAAGAATAAAAACAAGCATCAGGGTTTTTGCTGTCATAACAGGGCATGAGGGTTTGATTCGTTTGCCGATTTGTATTTTGGAGTTTATTGGCTATCCCAGGTATATAGATCTCTTCCCCATCACTCCAACATCATTCCTGTGGAATATTGTAGCTTACAATAAGCAATACCTTAAGATTTTGGATGATTTTATGCTTGAAAGTGCATTCGGGTCGGCGAAATCGGACACTCGACTCAGTGTCCGATTCCCAGAATCGGATGTCCGATTTTGAGAATCGGACGCTCGAACAGCTATCCAATTGGATCAACCCGTCCGACTCGGACACTCGGACTCGGACAACTTGGATTAGTCCATAATCCGACGCTCGGACAACCGTCCGATTGGACCATCCTGTCCGATTGGACCACTCGGACCAACCCGTCCGATTTTGGAAATCGGACCAGCCAGAATCGGATCGGACCAATCCGTATTGGACCGGTCCAGAATCGGACCACCCTGTCTGATCCGATTCCCAAAATCGGACCACTTTGAAAATCGAACCACTTTTTTGATCCGACTCCCAGAATCGGACGTGACCAAAATCGGACCACTGGGCCGATCAGACCAACCCAAAATTAGACGTCCGATTCTGATAATCGGACTCCTGAAAATCGGACATCTGAGAATCGGACAGAAAACTGTCAAAATCAGACAGGTATCTAGAACACAAAATTTGACACATCTAAACCCGGAGATTGACCCCAAAGGCTATGTAGAGCTAAAGGCACATCACGGATCCATCACTGGGCTAAAATTTAGAGCACATAGTTCAAAATTTGGCTATAAATGGTCCTCCAAATTGCGTATGGTGTTTACCGTGACGGCCCTGCGGGTCGAGGGGGACTACCCCCCCCCCCCAGACCCCCGCAGAGGGGGCTTTGTCCCCTCCGCACCTTCCCCAAGTAGGTTGGAGAGAAAACACGCGCCGTGATAGGTCCTCCAAATTGGACCCTAGTGTAGTAATGGCTCTACACGAGCATGGATTCTCACTTGCAAAAGAGCAACCAAAAGCCCATACTCGGACAGAGAGAAACAGAGACCCTAGAACCTCAACAGGACAATCTAGCCATCCAGGGCAAAAAGGCCACTCCACAAGAACACATGTACATTGTGTTCAAATTGCGTCTAGTTGAAGTAGAATGCAGCATCACCAAGCTATCAATGTGAGGATGACTAGACATGACACTCTTGACGATAGATGTACCTTGAGCAACACTGCACAGACAACCCAAGACATTGGTGGAGAATCCACGTCTAGTCACGGAAGTGGGGACTCAAGGGCATCTGTCAGAAGGCTTAAATTTACAAGCCAGGACCCGAAAGATGAAGACATAGTACCACCTGCTTATCTTAGGGTCAAGCTCACCGCGAAAAGAGAGCATACTATCGATTCTCTAATTGATGAAGGAGCAGATTTTAATATCTTGACCTATGAATCATGGACCCTACTAGGCCAACCAGAGCTCACACTGACTAGTGCAACTCTTAGCCCTTATGGGGGACATCCACAAGCACTCATAGGGAAGTGCAAAATCCTTGCGACAATTGAAACAGAAAGCTTGCCTATCCTATTTCATGTTCCTCCAAATAGTGCTAGCTGCGGGAAAGAAACCCTCCTAGGAAGACCCTTCAAAAGGGTGACTAAGTGTGAGGCCGACTATGTAGCACAGAAGACACACTTGACACTACCGGGCGTGAGGATTGTCACAACCTTTAGCAAGGCTGACCTCATCAAACCTCAAGGGAAATGCAAGGAAGGTGCTGACGTAATAGTCAAGCCTACTAATGAGAGCAAGGACTTGTTGAAAAAACTAATACAAGCACAGGTCGAACAACGAGAACCAGTGAGTGAGGCTAGGCCTGAAAAAAGAAGGTCAAGAGACAGTGCCAAGGACGGGCTTTGGACTTACAAATATTGTAGAAGACCCCAAAAGAAGCCCAAGCCTTATAGACGGAGGCATCGATGGAGAGCCAGCACAATGCCATGATGGATATCCAAGGTGTTGCTTCGGGCTCAAGGGTATTATGCAGGCAACTGATGGATTTGGGTGCCAAAACCCCTTGCTAAACCTCCTTGGTCGACTGAAGGCCAGATTGTATCAAGAGTAAAGAAGCGTAGGAGGAGATCTAAACGAAAACCAAGTCTCGAGTCAACAACAGTGGAGTGATCGAGCCCCTCATGGTCGAAATCAAGAAACCCAACGGGACCAATTGGAGGGTAGATCCTCAGCCTAGTGTGTTTGACAAGCAGACATCAGATGTAATCGTTGAGAATACACAAAAGCCACTAGTGCCCAAGGAGCCTTTGATTCCCCAAGAGGATAGCAGGCATCATAGGCACAACATTGCTCATGGCAAGGTTAAATGCTCAACAAAGCAAATAGCAAAATCATCTAACAGCCATGAGCAAATCTCCAAGCCAGTGTCAAAGCCACTTAGGAATCCTAAGTCTCCTACACCCTCTTCCCTTAAACGGACACAAGAAGCACAACACTCGTCAAGTGTGGCTACTCAATCTCAATCTCGACCTACATCAAAGCTTCCAAATGTTCAAGAGGCAGGACACGACACCACCCTTAGCTCTCAGCCTAAGGATGTGCCTATGCAATCCACCGTGGCTAGATCAACAGATACTGGATCTACGCAAGTGAATGCTCTAAGGGCAACAAAAGGCACGACCACTTTTGATCTGCCTCAGGACTTGACACCGCAGTCTACCAATGGTAGCCAGTCCACTGAACTAGCCACCACTACTTCCAATCAGGGAGCACAGTAGTCACAATCTTTGGCCGTGACAACACCCCTTGCGAAACGTGTCCTTAGTGGTTTACCTGCGGAGGAGGTGTCGAAACCAACTTCATTGACAACTCTAGCACTTCCAAAGAGGCTAAAGCCTAGGCTAGAGGAGTTGAATAGAAGGGAAGGGCTAGACTCTCCAAAAATGGAGGCAGTTGTATCCTCACAACCTAGCGAGGCTATTCAGCAGGCCACGGCCATGTCCCGTAAGGACACACTAGAGAAAGAGAATGCTAAGGCCCAACCAAGCACAGCACCGGTTGGCCTAGTCCAAAATCCTGAATCGACGAGATATGCACCTTCACGGACCAGGAAATAGAGGAGAAAACAGTGAAAACAACAGCAATTGCAGGTGGTTGTGGACCCCAAGAACATTGAGACGAAGAGCGCCGGAGAGCCGATGAATAAAGCATCGAGTCCATCCACCAATGAACCCATTAATGCCTCTCCTAATAGCGGTGAACCCTCATACACATTCGTGTGCTCTGAAAAACCAAAGCAACCGTTTCCATCAACAGTTGCTTGCAACACTCTATCCACTGACAATAGAACTCGCATTGGCCAATCAAGAGTGGATACAACGTCGTCACAACAGGGTGACAAATCTATACCAGTCACATCCGAGAAGAACCATGACAAAATAACAACAAAACCTCAGGAGAAACGTGAGAACCCCAAGAGCATAAGAAATCCTAGCATTGACCAATCTTGCTCGTCTAGATCTAAGCCCCCAACTATGCTAAAGCCTAAGGAAACTCTTAGAACTTTGCATGCGATAGCAACCAAGTAAGCCCTTGTTGAACATAGAAGTGTCACAGAATGCTTAATTGAGTTGGATGCTAAGCTCAAAGTGGTCGCACGTGTCTACGTCCTTGCGAACATGGGCACAATCCCCAAGGAGCAGCTTGGAGATTATTTGCCCTTTCCTCTATCCTGGGAAGAGCAAGAACATCTTAACGAGCACTACAACAGGCTCCTGCATGAACGCATGCGACTCATCTCTGACGAGGAGGCGGACGAACTACGCTTAACCATCATGTTCAATGAAGTACTCTACCGACCGAATCTCGTAGACATAGAGCAACTAAAGCGACTGTTAGTAGGCCAGAGTCAATTTGAGCAGCGTTGGTGCGAAAGCCGCGTTGTAATGGCCGAACTAGGAACCCAGATCATGATAGTCTCAGAGGAGCGATTGGCCAAATGGCAGTCGCAAAGAGACCCAACCTATGTAGCACCAACTTCCCTTCGAGTGTTGACTGCCATCCGGGGTACGGACTTACCTAAAACTAGCCAAGAGAACGCTCTGTTTGATAAGGTTCTCACTGAGGAGGAGTTATATATTGCTAGTAGACTCGAACAAGGGTCCATGCTACTCGATGTGGAAAAATATCTATCGGTATTGAGTAAGCTGCCACGAATACTAGATGCGTGTGCCACGCTCCAGTACAATCCCGAGTTCTACAATTGGTTTCTATCCTCGTGAGGTGACATGGATTCGTATATGTATATATATAGAGGTATATATAAACAATTATTTTTGTGTCACCCTGTATAGATACTATCAACACACACAAGCAATGATAGTCAAGCGCAGGGAGAAGAGTTGGGTTTGACAGGCTAAGCTCCTCAGGTCCTCCTCTCATCACACTTTTAAAAGTCGTGTGACCATTCCCACCTCCAAGTGAAGGGCATGCAACCCTCATTACCACCATAGGAAGCCTTGACCAATGAGTTTGATTGTGTAGATGGGGTACCGTTCCTTTCTATACACCTTTCCCCCTTTCTGGTCTATCCTTTCGAGGAGGAGCCCTGCCTAAATCCATGACTGCCAGCCAATGTAACTCGGCGTGAACCAAGATCTGCTAATGGTAGGAGGCTAAATATACATCAAGGGGGCCATCCCTCTACAACAAGCACAACATGCCCCACCCCTCCCCTTATCATCCTATGCACTTGATAATCTGCACTATAATCCCTTACATATGAATGGTCTTATCATGTGACAAATCCTAATCCTTGATTCACATCTTACAGGCCCCCCGCAAGGAAAACATGAAGAACCAAGGGCAGCTAGCTTGCAAGGACGCTCTCTGCAGCCAATGGGAACATGCAGCACACGCCCCTCCACCGGTGCACTACGTGCCCACTCTTAAAAGGTATGCCAAGAAATGTGGCCCCAAGAGACATAGCCCTGGACGAAGGCTGAAGAATCCACGGGCCAAGGGAGTGGACGCTTAGGGAGGCACACAAAATGTGGCAACGCTAGTTGCACAGACCCCCAACGCATGCTCGGGCACCATGTGCTCATGAAGTGACAAGGCGGCCAGGGATAGGGCAAAATTTAATGAATTGTTTAAAGACATTCTGGAAACGGTAGCGGCCCCAGACTATTCATGTCCCGGCTAACATGTTCCTTGTGCAGCCTCACGAGAGCTCCGCACTAGCACCGCCCCGGTCGCCTAGCCAACGGACTCACCCTGCCTCATACCTATCGACTAAACACCTCTGATGTACAAGTAGCTCGACAAGTCAGCATGCCAGCACATTTTGTTTTTTGATGAGTAAAGGGGCAAGATCCCCACTTGTACACATTCCCATTACCTCTCGTTACTGTATGCGACCTTAACAAGCAAGGAAATAGGCATCCCAATAGACATCATAGAATTATGAAAAATTATGTCTTAACAGGATTGCATTTGTTTGATGTACTTAACACAAGCGAGCATGTACTCTCACGAAGTGACAAGTGGATGCAGGATAATACAGGTTCTTGTGTGAAAGTGTTCAATGCCCGATCACCGCAAGACCATTGACCCCACAAAGAGTCACGACAAAGCCACGCTGCTGAAAGCAAAAATCATCCACATCGCATGGACCAATGCACATTCATGGGCCATGCTCTCTTTCTGGGTCAAGCTCTATAGTTGGCTCACGGCAGTTGTTACCTCACTTGTACCAACATCGCGTGTGTCGCAAGGAGGTTTGCAATATCGCAAGTGTATCTCCCCATCTCAACAACTGCTTCTCTAACAACGAGGCTAGGGCATAATCATCATTGTAATATCCATTTCCTGAGCCTTCGAAGCTTGACATTTTCCAACCCATTGAAAGGCTGCTAGTCTCAACATATTGTAATGGTTGTACTCAGGCAAGTCTGAAAAAAAAAAGAAGGAGAAAAGAGATGAGAAGAAAAGAAATAAAGAAAGAAAAAAGCACAAGAAAAAGAAAGAAAGAAAGAAAGAATAAAAAGATAAGAAGCACCCACGCTCACAGCACAACACCTAGGGGTCCTCAAATTAGGTACGTCCAGTGACCTTGGTCGACTGGCTCCGTCCCTAGTCCCCTAGCCCTTTACCATCACCCACAATTGTTCAGGGCACATCAAGGGCAAGACATACCTGGGGAGCTTGTCTCGCCTATGGTTAGACTTGTCACCTTGACCCACTTGCACAATTCTCTCTTGCACTCTGCCTTAGTACCATTGCAATCAGTGGTGATAAGCATCGCACGATTGGCCATGAAAAGTACATCGTACTCATCAAGCAAGTCCAATAGTTTCCAGCTCTACTGAAAGTGCGATGTCCCTGTATTCAATTATGCTACGTCGTGCAGTCACAATGCAAAGGATGCCTCATATACCTTCACATGTACTTCTTCTCCACATTGATAGCTTTGCTTCATCCATGCATTGTTATGAGAAACTAGCCCGCGGTCTTCTAACTACGTAATATCTAAGTATGCACGAGCACTCACATAATATGTGTACCAAAGTATATCCATAGTTTGGGTCCTCAAGTGCAGGACAATACTCCAGGCTTGCTTAGAGTTCGACCTGTCTCCCAAACTAATCAAAATATGTCTTGTGCACGATAAGAAGACTAGCACTACCCTTAAGGAGAGACCACATGCGAGGTTTTCCAATTGCAGGTATAAGGTGTTGTTCGCTCTTCATCAACACTCAACTCTGAATTCCTATCCTTATAACCCTATAAGCCTGCCAAGAATCGTCATGTGCAGAATCCCAAACAAACCAACACTTGTGCTGGCCATCAATGCAATCCCCAACACAGAATAGCCCTACCACCAACTCCAACAACCTTTCACCAGCCACCTTGGCCACCAACAAGCCCCCAGGACCTTCTGCCACACCACCATCAACACTCCTCCATGGAAACCACAGGCGTCCTTGTCACCCACGTCTTCGGTGCATGCTACAGCCTACTACCTACGAGTGTGAGTGCCATGGGACTGGCACTCGTCTAGGAGGGGGGTAATGTTAAACCTCAAACGAACAAAGGTGGAAAATTCGAAAAAGCTAAAGCAGAAGACAAAGACAAAGGCCAAGGCAAAGAGAAACAGAAGACAAAGACGCACAAGGAGAAGAGTCCTAAATAAGGGAGAAAGGCGCACAAGGAAAAGCGCAAGTAAAAACTTTTGTAAAAGAGCGCAAGCGCATATGGTTTAATTCAAGGAGCGCCAGGCTCTCACCCATGCAATTTGTAAATGTAGACGGGCGGTGGAAAGGAAGCTAGGAAGATAGAAGGACAATGGAAAAAAGAGCCTAGGCTACGGCCGGCCATGTAAAAAGGGGATGACCGCCCAAAAGGGATTTAGGGTTTTGCATATAAAGTTGAAAAGTGAATGAGAAGCTCATTCTTGTGTGTGGCCAAAAGTATCTCTCCTCTTCTTCTTCTTCTTCTTGTTCTTGCTTGCTTGAGCTTGTGTTTGAGAGAGGGAGTGTGAGAGTGTGAGGGAGTGAGTGTGTGAGGGTGAGGGACCGAGGAGGAGAAGCTCTCCATCTTCTCCTCTCTTCTTCTCTTCTCTTCTCTTCTCTTGTCTTGCTTGCGGCAATGGAGCTTGGAGCTTGGAGCGGGAGGATCGAGCTTGCTTGAAGCATCCACTTGGATCGTGGAGCTACCGGAGTGTGCGGGAGAGGAGGTAACTCGAACGGCATGAAGGTAAGCTCACTACACCTGTAGATATGGATGGCGCGTCGGTTATGTGAGAGGTAGCCATTAGTGCTCGGCTTGGAACGCTTGAAACAATAAGCGGTCCGTGGGTCTTGGCGGTTGAGTGAAAGCTCCCACAAAAGCCTAATAGGTGAAGTAGGTCACAATGCTGACACCATGCTTTAGCATTGGCAAATCTAACAGGGTGGTGGCATCACGGCACAACTCGTACATATACTTGAGTGCATATTCATTTTTTTGAATCTAGGTATGAGTATTGGGATTCTACTTGTATACAATAAACTCTTAGTAGTGCCACAACTCAAAGTGGGCTTCCAGTTTTTTGTAGGGGGTGTGTATAGTGGAGGCACCTTTCTCTCGAGGCTTGGCTCTCTAGGGCGCATTGCAGCATGGGGCCATAGTGCATGTCACTTGGGCATGGTTAGGTGGCTCGCATCTTCCACGTGGAATAGGTGAGTGGGGATGGTGAGCACATTCAATGAGAGTGAGGGGGATGGGTAGTCTTTTTGTGGGGTGAGAGGTGAGTGGGGTGTTGACCCATAGTGAAGGGTTTCAAGGGTGCACCCTCGTGTAAGCACCAAGAAAGTTCAAGTGCCATGGGAAACTCCTTGCTTGATGACGGGAGATGATATGGTGGAATGTTGAGATGCGTCGGGACTGTTCCATGTCATGATACCATGCCATATCGACCTATGTGTTGTGTTGAGGTACCATGTCGACTTTCGTGTCATGTTGAAGTGCCATGTTGAGTTGAGGAAACCATGTCGTGCTGTGCCGTGTCGTGTTGAGGTGACATGTTGAGATGGTCCGTGGTGAGATGTGTGTGACTGGGTCCGAGGGGGATCCATAACACATCCCCCCTATTTGCACCATATCATGAAATGCTATTTTTGGGTGATTTTTTGTGCTTTTTTGGTCATTTTAGGCCTTTTTTTTCTTAAAAATAGTTTTAAAATAGAAAATAGCTCAAAAAATTCTTAAAAAATTTATAAAATTTCTTTAGAGTCTAATAATTTTGTAGAATTTTTTAAGAATTTTTTCAATAGGTATAAGTCTTACAAAAAATAAGACATAACAAAATGATATGAATAGAAGGTTGTGCTTTGCATGCACCTGTCCTCCACGATAGGAAGTAAGGGGGACCCCTGTGGAGATTTTGTTTTGCCACTCTTGCACCATATCAGCTCATCCATGATATGGAGCGAAAAGGATCGTGTTGAAGATTATGCTTTGCTACACCGCTCATACTGTATCAACTCTGCTCCATGATACATCATAAATAGGACCTTGTAGAGATTTGGCTTTGCTGCTTTTGGATCGTATCAACTTATCCTCTGTGTGTTGTATCGATGATACCATCGAATAGTTTTTTATTACTCTTCCTATCATTTTTTCTCTCAAGCAACAATGATGGCACTGATAAAGCAGATAATTGACAAGGTTCCAATCTCCTCTAGAGCAGCCAACAAATCAATCTAGACCCTCTTTGCTCAAGGAAGTGAGCCTTCCAAGACAAGGAGAAAGAGTAGATCTAGGTTTTACTATATGTAGAAGTGTTTTAGCGAGATAAGGAAGGCCCAGAAGAGAGCTTTATAGCATGTCATTTCAAAGACAAATTTTATCATTAACTATATATAATAGATCTATATAATATTTTGACAGCATTCGATATATCATACCTATCATACACAAAGTGTACTTATTGACTATATTTTGATGGTAAATATTGAAGTGAACTTACTAAGAAGTTTTTCATACAATTCATAAGGAAGTATCTAAAAAGTTAGTTTACATATTGGTGGCATATAATGTATTGTATGATGCACAAACATCTAGCCTCTCTAGAAGTGAATAGTTCATGGTCGAAATCTAGATTACAGCACACATCAACACTTGAGATAAAGAAGCCTCACTATAATAGAACAAAATTCCCAAGAGAAGGGCTAGAAGAGAATTTGGATATAAGTTGGCATTCTCTCTAGAGAATACTTCAATGGACTCCCAAGGTTTAATTGTTTTTTTTTGAAGTGGGGTTCATTTAAGGTGAGGAGGGTGAGCTACATAGAAGGAGAGGCGCACTTTACGCCTCATTCTTTGTTTCTATAATATTATAGATATTGAACCAAGAGTGTGGTGCTATTGTTAACATTGAGACTACGCATCATTTACTATATATAAGAGGTCTATATGAGATTTCAATAGCATTTGAGATACCAAATGTATCATAGGCAAAGTGTACTTAGAGATTATGTTTTGACGTTTTAAATTTTGAAATCAACTTACTATGGTGTTTTGTACAATTTATAAGTACATAATGAAGTAGATGATAAGTTATTTCGCATATTGGTGACATATAAGGTATCATATTATGCACAAACATGTAGCCTCTATAGAATTTAATAGTTCATGGTCACAATCCAAATCACAACAACATGCATCAACATAAGAGGTCAAGGAGCCTCTCAAGAATAGTAAAGTTGCACAAGCAAAGAGCTAAAAGACAAATTGGACATAGGTGGGCTCTATGTGCATTCACTTTAGAGAATACTTCAATGCACTCCCAAAGTTTGATTATTGTCTTGTTTGCAAGTGGGGTCCATTTGAGGTAAGGAGGGTGAGCTATATGGAAGTCACTATGTGATTTCCCTGTTAATCTAACTATGAAATGTCCCACATTTCATGTTTTTAGATTCCTTACTTATGTATATTTCCAACCAAGGAATCCCATGGGAAATTCCCTTTTTTCCTATATGTGGAAGGAAAGATTGTTCATTGTGAGAGTTCACATGCATTGCCATATAAGCACACATATACTCAAGAGAAATTGAAAGTTAGACACAATGAATCCCTACTATTGAGCCTTAGGGTAGTTACTATGATAGCACCACCGGTTCTTACCAGTGGTAGGGCACACAAATGTGCATTAGCAAGGTCATTCATGATGTCCAGTTCTATAGGTTTTCCATTGGATATGCAAGGCAAATGATCAACCATGTATTGTTGCTTCTCTTTTTGTACAACTACTGAGAAGTCAAATTCAAGAAGATGTAGCAACTATCGAGCTATGTGTCCAATAGCAAATGGCTTATTTACAAGGTACACAAAGCATGGTGGTCCATGAAGAGCATCATCACTCATCCTTTTCTCTTAATAGTGGAATAATTAATTTCAATGCCTGTGAGCTAGCAACTAGCAAACCTCATGAGATACTCCAAATTATGCTCTCCAAGCTGACATAATATTTCTCCCACATCAAACTTTGGGACATCAATCTGCATGTGGAAGGTCATGTTCCAATCCTGGGCTCACAAAATTGGTATCCTTTGCTCATGGTCCTAACCATCATAGCATGTTGGAATTCCTTGCTTACTTGAATTCAATCAATAGGTTGTATAGAGGTCAAGGAACTAGTGCACACAAATGTGCATTAGCAAGGTCATTTGTGATGTCGGGTTCTATAGGTTTTCCCTTGGATATGCAAGGCAAATGATCAATGATCTATCGTTGCTTCTCTTTTTGTACAACTACGGCGAAGTCAAATTCAAGAAGATGTAGCAACTATTAAGCTATGTGTGTAAAAATTACACGGTGTAGTGAACAGAATCTGAGAAAGAGATATATATAGAGAGTACAAAACACATAAGAGGAGAATTAGAAATTTTCTTTTAGCTCCAAACAATTGATACATAGATGCCTATGTCCACTCGTGTGCGTCCACAATGAAGCTTAGATGGTGATCTAGACAGAAGATAGGTGATGAGCTTAAGGCTAGTTGTAACAACTCTGACTGGGTGAAAGATAGATGATCGATGGTGGCTGTGAAGGGGTTTAGCTTTTATAGCCCACAAAGGCAGTTAGTAGGTCAGCATGACCGACCTACCATATGAGCCTCCACTAGTTGGCCAATGAATATTCTAGGGAATATTCCCTTTATCGTCGCTCCCTTATCCCGCAACTTGATGCAATGTTTCTCGAGTTGCTACTACCTTAACTACTCAGCCCAACCCAAAGATTAGACCCACAATGGTCACCTTTTTGCCATTCGGTCACATAGACCTCATCTGATATACAAGTCAGGACTCAACCAATGTTCGAGCTCACATTTGGCTTCTCCTCATAATGGGGGCCTTACAACTTTGAGCACCATGGATCATTGGTTGTACGTTATGAGGGTGGGGCATTGAGCATATCTAACAATCTAACACCCCCCCTCAATGTCCACCCATAGGTGAACTATCTCCTCAGCCCAATGCTGAGTCTCTGAAGATGAACTTGAAGCGCATCCTTCGTAAGTGCCTTGGTGAAGATATCCACTCCATTCTCCTGTGTTGGACAGTAAACCAATTTCACTATCCCATCCTCCATCAAATCACTCACAAAGTGATACTGGATCTCTATATGTTTGGTGCGCACATGAAACACTGGATTTTTGGCAATGGCAATGCAAATCTGATTGTCACATCTCAGCATAGTTGGTTCTTCATCCTGCACTCCCATATGCCATAGGATCCTTCTCAACCATACTGCTTCACATGTAGCAAAACAAGCTACATTGTACTCTATTTCGATAGAAGACAATGCCACTGTTGGCTGCTTCTTACTAATCCAAGAGAAAATTCCTGAACCCAAAGAGAAACAATAACCAGAAACTGACTTCCTGGAATCACTATCTCCTGCCCAATTTGAGTCAGAATTCCCCACAAGAGAAGTTCCGGAACTGTATGTGATACCATAGTCAAGAGTTTCCTTCAAGTATTTGAGCACCTGCATCCTAGCCTTCCAATGACTCTCATGAGGTTTGTTTGAGAATCTGCTCAAAACACCAACATCAAAACTGATATTTGGTATGGTATTACACAAGTAGATCAGTCCTCCTATACCTCCTAATGTTTGCCAGTGCTGATGTATCCTCAACGGATAACTTTGCATTCACATCCAGCTATCTCCTTGCACTTGGTCATGCCAAATGCCTTCAAGATCTCCCATGCATACTTCTTCTGAGAGATGAAGATCTTTCCTGGCTCTTGCCAGACTTCAATTCCCAAACAATAGTGCAGCAAGCCCAAGTCTGTCAATTCAAACTCAGAACTCAAAGCCTTTCAAGTTTGGTTGATCATATCTTCATAGTCACCTGTAATAAGAAGGTTGTCCACATATCGGACAATCACTACAAACTTTTCACCATCCCTATAAACATACAAGTTTGGATATGAGGCACATATTTTGAAGTTTAAGCTTAAAAAGAACTTATCTATCCCGCTGGTACCATGCTCTGGGGTCTTGTTTCAGCCCATACAATGCCTTCAGCTTACACACTTTGTTCTTAGAATGGGGGGCCTCAAACCTTGGTGGCTGAGCCATGTGCACCTTCTCCTTGAGGTCACCATTTAATAACGCTGACTTAACATCCATTTGGTAAATTGGCCACTGCCTGTGGGTAGCCATTGCAAGTACTATGCAAATAATGGTTATTCTGGCAGCTGGGGAAAATGACTCTTGAAAATCAAACCCTTCAACTTGTGAAAATCATTGTGCAACCAGTCTAGCTTTGTACTTTTCTAAGGTACCATCAGCCTTGTACTTTACATTCCAAAGCCACTTGGTGACAATAATATTCCGCTTTGTTGGTCAATCCACTAGCTCCCAAGTGTCATCCTTCATTATGCTGTCATACTCGGCTTGCATAGCTGATTTCTATGCTGGATCTGCAAGTGCTTCTTCTAAGTCAGTTGGCTCCTTTACTTCTCTCATACATGGATTAGGGATTTGGGGGTCTAAAAAATAGAGAGGGCATGACATGTAGATTTTCTCTTCTTGATTATTATAGAAGAATGCATTCTTAATGTCAATGCAATAGAGGGAATGAGACTAGTATCCAAGTTTGATTTTGTGTTAAATCTCAATATTCTTTGGACATCATTGCCTTCCAATGATGAGCTGTTGTCCACATAGAGCTTGATCTTTGTTGACCACTTTTGAGAAAGTTGGATAAAAAAACTGAAATTTCAAGAGGTTAGGAAAAAAAAGCTACAAGCATTGTTTAAGCAATAGAAATAGGGGTATATTAATTGTTGAGGCATGCCAAAATGATTTTTTGAATCGAGAACTATAAGACATTTATTTTAGGGTATTCATAAGTTTTTCCAAATGACACTATGCTATAATTATATTTTTAAAGAGAATCGGAGTTCTCTCCCATGAAATTGTAAAATATTTTCAAATTAGGATAGCCGGCCTTGATGGCATGGATTTGATGGGCATGGGGTGTTGGAACCATGGAGCTTTGATCCACTAGGATCCAAAAGGGATCATTAATGTCAAGAGTGTATGCATAAATCAAGGAGGTTTTGTTTCGGGCCAAAAAGGATGATAGGGTGATCCATGCCAATTTAGAAAAGTCAAAAAATGAATCGATAAGCTCATTTTTGTAGTGTGCAAACTTGAGAGAGCTCTCTTCTTGATTCTTGATTCTACCTTCTTGCTTGTGTGTGTGTGTGTGTATATATATATATATATATATATATATATATATATATATATATATATATATATATATATATATATATATATATATATATATATATATATATATATAGAGAGAGAGAGAGAGAGAGAGAGAGAGAGAGAGAGAGAGAGAGATTGTGTGTGTGTGTGTGAGGGATTGGTGTGTAAAGCAATTCACCTCTTCTTCTTCTTCTTCTTCTTTTTCTTCTTCTTCTTCTTCTTCTTCTTCTTCTTCTTCTTCTCCTCCTCCTCCTCCTCCTCCTCCTCCTCCTTATGAAGTGATCAAAGCTATGGAAATGGAGCATGCTTGAGGAGCATCACTTCAATCATAGAGCCATCAAAGAGCTTTTGTGGATAGACTACAATGAAAAGGTAAATTGGTGAGTTTTCTATCAAACTCATGAGAGTGTGCAATGGTTATATAAGAGGTAGCCATAGCTAAGTTACTTGAAGTGCTTAAACCAATAAGCATTCTACTAGGTCCAACATTGAGCTTTGAAGATCTTGAACATTTTGGTTCCATTATCGAGACACAAAAATGGAATTGAGTGATTAGGTGCATACTCTCTACAAGAGTGGAGGAATAGGAGCTTGTACTCCAAAATACCCCATGGAATCATCTAGGATGAGTAGATTGAGAAGAGATTGATTCATGGTGGATTTTGAATTATTTTCATTTTTTCTTCCATAGTTAGCATCGATTTGGTAAAAATGATGAAAATGCTATTCATTAATATTTAAGGTTAGAAAACCATAAAAATAAAAAATCTTTTGAGTTTCTACTAGCCCAAATCCATGAAAGAAAAGGACTTGAGAAAGCAGGGGGACTTGAAGCTAAAACCTGTAGCATTTTCTTTTTGGAGGGAACCTTAGCTTTTGCATTTGAGATGTTTACTTTTTTGCATTTATAAAAAGTAGAATTAGCTATCTAGGGGATCAAAGAGTAGGGAAGAAGAAGGAAAGGAGAAGAAAAAGAGGCATTGATATGCTGAGGAAAAGGAAACAAACACATCTCTCAATTGTAGTAAACATATTCACCACACCATCTTTGCTACAATCAAATATGGAATTTATGGCTCTCTTTAAGTGATTATCTTGTTTTTCTTATGTTCTTGCATGTGGTCTCCTTGCTCTCTCTCTATTTATTATCTATTCTCCTTAACCAAATCATGAGACTTCTTGATCCTCCCCCTACATCATCAACTTGATCTAGAAGTGAGTCCTCTTGGCCAAATTTTGTCACAATAGCCACCAAATTTGCCACACGATCTTTATCGATAGCTCTTCAATCCATGAGGGGCACACCACCCATCGCTTACTTGAAAGGGCCATGGACTCCATAATCACTTAGCCCTTGGATGCTTCTAGTAAGGCTCCAACCCTTAATCCGCTAGGCCACTTGGCCTTACTAGCCTTGACCAAATGCACAAATACTTGGCTCAATTAGGGCACACGATTAGCTTGTGACCCTTCAACCACCTTATAGTGCTTGGACAGCTAAGTCTAAGCCTCTTAGCCTACATTCGTGGCCTCTCATCCACTCCACCATCTTCACAAGCTCCTCGACACTTAGCATCCTCAACAAGTGTTTCCTAGCTTACATTTCATCCCTCAAACCATTACTTGGTCTTTGGATAGTTGCTAGTAGGCATTCAACCCTTCAATCCAAGGATTCAGCCACCTCAAAAGCCTATCATAAGGGCCTTAGCCTCAGACACCTCTTGTAAGGTACTCAACCATTTTGTGCTTGGTTAGACATGGTTGATACAAGGCCAGCTCAAAGCTGAGATGGCCAATGTGATGGCTAAATAGACAAGGTTGTTTGGCACATGTCATGGCCACCTATAGACTCAAATTCACCCTTTGGCCCTTGGACACACCTTGCTTGACCTCCATGCCCTTGATCTACCACTGTGGCAATACCCTAAGGCCTTGGTGTGCACAAAGACAACATGCTATTTTAAGCTCTCCATTGGGCTTAATGTGGCCCCACTTACCTTAATTGAGTACCCCCAAATGCTCAAGTGACAATATTTGGTGGTTAGATTTCATTTGGTCTCACTTGCCTTAATTGAGTGCCCCCAAATCAACTCGAGTGCAATAGCTTGCATTTGGCCTTTTGGACATCATGGATTGGGCACAATGCTTCCAAATCATTATGCGAATGGGATGACCAATGCACCACCACCTTGGTATGGACACCCATGTGATCTTAGCCATCCTTTGTATCCTTTGGTACCACATACAATTACATAGATCATAGCTGCATATTAGGCCCTTTATATCAAATGAGTGCACATCCTTTTAGCCCTAAGCCCACTAGCACCATCTCATGTGCGCATGTAAGGGGGGGGGTGTGTGTGATTAAACTACAGTGTGCATGTACAAGTTGGGACTACTCAAGGGTTGTGGAAAGAAGAATTGTAGTAAGGAGTGTTACAAAAAAATATGAAGCCATGATGAGGTCTTAGAAGTACTTAGATAGGTAAACAACAAGGTTAGCATATAGGTGTAATACTTGCAAAGGGAATTATCAAGATTTACTACAAGTAAGTGTTGCTTAAATATACAAGAACCTTATCTCAAGCTCACAATAATGTGTGCACTAAGAATGAGGTATGCAAGAGATGTCCAATTAAGCCCTAAGAACCTACTCAAGGCTCACATTTGCAACTTAACTTAGTAGGAGAACAAGGTTAGATATGTCTTGACTAGTCTCAAAGGTATCATAAGGATGAAGCATCAACCTTGAAGGATAAGCTGGGATGAACACACAACCTTGTAGTTACATTCTCAAATAAGAATTCCATGGTTTCAACAAGGATTGATCAAATAGTCTAAACCATCAAGGATCACTTCTCTTGGCTAGGGTGGCTCCCATGCATCACTACAAGATTGGTACTTGTATGCCTCACAAGGTACCTATCAACAAGAACCATAACAATCTAATACATAATCAATCCAAGAACCAAACACCTTGAATGGGTTGCCTATAATGGATGGTATTAACTACCTTCTAGATGGGGACACGAACTACTTGACTTTCCCAAAGCTAAATAATTTGAATATAGAGTATTTTCAATGGATTCAAATCATAGTCTTAGCTTCAAATATGACTATACTTTGGTGATGATTTGTGCCATGATACTCTGGAGACCTATAGGATTCAACATACTAAGGGGATCAACAATATCTAGCTAAATTAAATTAACAATGTGGTAGGGGGCTTGGCCACATTGTGAAGAGCACTTGGGTTGGATTACATCAATAGGCATTGAGTGAACCTTAGGCTAGGGGGATCAAGAATCAATAGCCAAATCTAATTCCAAATGCAGTAGGGGGACTTGGCCACATTATGAAGAGAAATTGAGTTGGATTACATCAATAAGCATTGAGTGAACCTCAGGATGGAGCACTAAACCCTAGGATTCCAAGACAAGTCAACTTGACAATGGGACATTGGGACAACTATCTATGCAATCATCTTGGGTTGATATAGAGTCTTAACCTCGAGACTCTATAACACATGAATTAGAAGCTTGCATTACAATCTCAAGGAGCATACATCACTTGAACTATCCATGTTGAAGGCTTGATATTGGAATTAGTGGCAACACAAGCGAGTACATTTGTGAGTTGCATATTTCTTGCCTTGAAACCTTTTTAGAAGGGAAGCCTTAATATGTAGGTAGATACAAGATTGTGCAACTATGAAACAACAAGGGACATATACTGCCACCTCATTGTCATACCCATGTCTTGCCAAGAATTGGGAACCCTCTATCAACCCTGAATGGGTTTGGGGGATTGTGACTCAACTATGGATCACAAACATTGTGAACAAAACCAAGAGTTGACTTGCTTCAAGTAGAAACCTAGCATGGTGAGTCATGGATTTTGATGATTTGATGTATCTCTTCATGGTATCTAGTTAGATTTGGCAAAAAACACATTTATATTTTCTCCAATTTAAAGTCAACTAAATGTGCAAGAAAAAAAATATCCCATTGTCCTTCACTTTTTAAAACCAAAAAGTGCCAAAGTCTTATAACCTACAATGCAAAAAAAATTTGACTAATCAAAATAAAGTTATGTGCAAGCTCACTCGAGACCATTTGCAAGAACAAACTATGTGCATGACTAACTAGCAATAATAGTCATACCCTTGAATCTCTATGACTAGATCATCAAGAGTGATCACATCTTAAGAGATGATCAACCCTAGGAAGGTTGCAATTTTGCTTCAATTAACTTACAAAGTCCCTCACAAGTAGTTGGATAATTAACAAAAGAGAGTTTCTAGGTTTGTGAGCTTGTGAATGTAAGAATTGTGGTGGATGCTTGTTTGCACACATCACAATTGGATTAGAAAGTAAACAATTTTTTTTGAGTAAATAAATGGATTGGAAAGTAAACAACTTGTTTTGAATAAATAGTTGGATTAGAAAGCAAAGGGCCTCTTTTGAGCACCACCATCACAAAGATAATTGCATTGCATTGAGTCACACCGATTGTGGGAAAACAAAAAGCCTAGTTATCATGGTGCACTAGAATACACTTGCACAAGTTGATGGGTTATGCCTACTTATCTAGTGCAATGTGGAGTACACATGCTATGAAACTAGGAGATGGGTCAAATTCCAAGTATGCTCAAAATGTTATCCCACACTTGAGGGCCTACTTGGTGAAAGGTTGAATGGAGTGCCACACCCAAGGTGACAAGTCTATCAAGCATACTTGAGTTGCCCTACCCTTGATGTGCCATGAGGTTGTGGTGTGAGTACATGGGCCAAGGGATGGACTATGTACAATGAGTGTATCATTGTGTTTCTTGTTTTTGGATGGATATTTATACTACTCAAGGATTGGCATGATTGCATGTTGGGGATATCCCTTACTAAAGCATATATACTTTTAATGAGATTCATAGCTATAAGCATGATTTTGGAAATAAAGGGTGTGTACAAAGTACAAAATGCTATCCACCATATCCTCTAATAGCTTTATATAATAAGGAGGACGAAGTGTTGCCATGAGGTGTAATTGTATCATCAACACTCAATCAATATATGCATTTACATCAAAGAGTAGTGAAGGTAGCCTCTCCTTATATGGTATGGTGGACCATCAGAGAAATGTGATTAGAAGGCAAAGGTAATTGTATGTTTTTATGAAGGAAGGATCTTAGAAATTGATAAATTTCTTTACAAAATGGATGAAAGATGGAATGAGGTTGAAATCCTTGAACAGGTAGAGTCCTTTCTTCTCACTGGCTTTGAATTTTGAATCTTTAGGAAGTTTTATCTACCTATTCTTCTTTCTTGTGTTTATTATCATGCCAATGGAGCTAGGGGCAATGGAATGGATCTATCTCTTCACTATCTCACTTAATTAAACAAAGGTGTGTCCCATTGCTTGTCATTTTCTAGGATGGGATATCTCCATTCTAGCTATTTTGGCTAGGCTTCCCAATGTTTCATGTGGTAAGTTATCTGCTTCTAGCACCTGTCACTTGAAAACACTTCCTCTATTATGCTTTTGGATTTTTGAATTAGTACCCATACTATTTGTGGGGGCAAGGGTTCCTTGAACATGTCTCCTTCATCTAGCTTAAAAAAGAAAATCATTACACTGTTGGATTCTTATAATGTTTGGAATTTATGTACTATCTTCTTAGGATTTCCTTGCTCTTCTTCTACTAGGAGCTCTGGTGGGAGAGGAAAATCATTTACCTTCTATGGTTATGCCTTTAGCTCCTCAATCATGGTGTTAGATGCTTCCTTTTGTTCAGGGGTTTCTTCAATTGGCTACTTCAATGACTCTCTAAAGTCAAAATATGAAAGATTGGGAAAATACATAGGTGGTGTCATGATGGTGGGTGACTCTAGGGCAAGAGGAGACTCTAGTGGGGAGGAATTGACCTACATAAGTCCAATGGCATGTATCTTGGTCCCCATATTCTCTTAGCTACAAGTGATTTATGAGATCTTGTCTAGTTGGTTCCATTATCATTAAGCTGACCTCGTTGATCTGCTCCATGCTTTCTAGAATACTCATTCTAGCCTTAAGCTAGATTTTGAGCTCAATAAGGTCTTCAATTTGGGGAATATGGACCTTGAGTGCCACCTCCCTATAGATATCCTATTGCTTTATTGAGGATAAACCTATAATCATTGAGTTTGACCTTGCTTTGGAATTCCCTATCTAAGGGAATCTCTAGGTCAATGGGTGGATACCTTCATTAGTGTTTATTTCCACAATCTTTGTGCTTCCCCTTCTATTGAGTCTACTTCTTAGGTTAGTTTTATGGCCATTATCCTTTGCAAGTCTTTATAGGTGACCTTTAACCCATCTTTGTCCTCCTATAAGTGATGCTTGTGCTCTCTTTCCATAAGCTACACTTTTTCCTTTTTCTTGAGAGAGCTCAATTCAAGTTGTTGTTAGTTGGTGATTTATGTCCAAGTTGCTCATGTTGTCCATTTCCACCAATTTTTCCTTCAGTGCCATCATGTTTTCCTAAATTTTTATAGCCTACTCTTGCATGATAACCTCCTTCTCTTGTGGATCGTTCTTTAATACCACATCTTTGTGTTGAATTTCTTGAGCCTCTCTTGTAAGTAGTTCTTTTTCTATTGCAGCTACATCTAGAATTCCCCTCTTAAGAGTGCTTCATTTTTAGTGAGCTCCTCTGTTGTCTCATACAATGGATTCTCATTTTCTTATAGTCGGTTGGGAATTCTAACTTTTGGTTCTTAGTCTCGATGATGAAAGTCTTCTAGCTCCCTTGAGTCTCCTCTAGTTTTCCTTGGTTATCCTGCTTTTCTTTAAGTGCTACTACTATATTTCCCTTGGGATTTTCACACATTTTTCTAGAGTTTCTAGGCCACCCACTATGCCTTGTTTCTTGAGATGGTCATAAGTGCTCTTGGCTTGCTCCTACTTTTTCGAGTGTGTTGCAATAATGATTTCTATTGTAGATCTAGCCTTTTCTAGCTCCAATATTTGTGTCTGCAACTATTGTAGTTTCTTCATCTAGTTTTCCATTTGGTCTTGCAGGTTGAGCAAGAGAGTTGGGTCAAGTAGTGGAACCTCTTCTACTTTCTCCTTTCCTTTTTCCAAGCTATCCTCTCCTTTTTCTATCAAAACCTCACCTAATTTCTTACACTAGGATTCTTCAAAGGAAAGTCTTATAACCTAATGGTACTTTATTAGAATCTTTCCTAGTTGCTTGCATAAGGGTTCTTCAAAGGAAAGTCTTATAACTTGATGGTGCTCTTCCCATTCCCTTCTAATTTTCTCTTGTTTTTCTTGTTCCCTCCAAATCTATTCATCTTTGGACTACTTAAGGGTTTTTCCTAGTATATTTCTATCTTTTTCTTCCTTATGAAATTCCCTTTGCCTCTTTTGTTGCCCTAATTATGAAAGAAGAAGATGCTTCAATGGGGTTTGCTAATGGTGAAGAATTCAAGGCTTGGGAAGCACTAGTGTGGATAAGTATGGCCTAATGGACATCAAAGAGTACTTGCGATTAGCAAAAGCTCAATTAACATATAACTCCTTGAATCATCCAAACTATTGGGCATTACTTGATAGAAAGTACTATACTAAAAGGGAGAAATGACTGCCCCAAATTTTCTATTGCATCCTTTTAGACCATGCGCTAATAGTGTTCAATTTGAGATCATTCATTTGCCAAAGAATTAAGATATAGCACAAATGGTTGACCATCAATTCCTAACACTTTAGAGGGGCCATACTACAAGAAATTGGGGGTGTTAGTGATGGGGCTAGTAAAATTAGTGGGCATCTCTTATGTGCCACATATTAAAAATTTCACGTATGGGATGCCAATGGTGTCTTATAAATTATGCTTATGCAGATTTTTTGCAAAAGGGTTATCAATGTTCATACAAAACAAGACAAATTGAAGAGTATATTTAGATTCAAACTTTATCTATTGGAGTTGACCATAGAGGCTCATTGTAAGCATGGTGGAAGGAGCCTCAAAATATTTGCAACTTGTTCCACAGCTCCAAAGTGCTCTTGTAGGAGGTGATAGAGGGAGGAACCTCTTTAGAAATTCATAGGACTGGAGTTGAATATGCATGGGTATTGTCCAACTCCCAAAAAGTAAGCATAACTTCCTCTCATAATCAATCAAGGCAAAATAAAATGCATTCAATCAAGGCAATAACTATGAGAGAAGAGTTATCATCATGTCCTTCAAGGTAACTACCTTCCTTGCATCAATTTTCAAAGCTTATTAACATGTTCTTGCATGGAAGTAGACTTATTCAAGTCCCACATCTGCATATGTACCTCCATAGACATCCGCTTTATCATGGTCATCCAATTGTACAATTGATCCAACTCCAACTATATCTCTCAAGCAATGGTCAAATGCTCAATGTGGGCTATCATGGTTGATGTGCATGAGAGAAATAGAAAAAAATGGATACATTCATACAGCTTGTCCTAATGTGCATGAATCTTTGTCAACTCAACTTTTCATTCATAGGAAAATTGGATATATCATGTGGCTACAAAAGGACGATCTACAGCCTTGATCATGATCTCCACCAAATCATATGACTCCAAAACGTTAAGCATCATCACCTACCAAATGTGATAGTTCTCCCCATCAAGTTTTTGATCTTGTGGAAGAGGTAGTAACACCAAGACCTTACAATAGCCTGAAATTCCATTTCAGCCTTAAAAGATATCTTGATGTGAAAAACTACACAAAAACAAGGGTATATCCTTCTAACTCTAAAAATGTAGTCTACTAGGGCTTCATCTGCTCATCTTGTACCTTCTTCAATTACCATTGGTGATAAAAAGGAAAAATCTACACCAAAAAGTTAAAAACACAACTTTTTTAATTCATGAATAGCAAAAACATGAAAAAACTCAACAACTTTGCTCCTTTCCCATGCTTCTTCATTTACCTTAGCCTTGCATATGATGTGCATCCCTCTTTTTAACCCTCAAATGTTGGATGTATAGCCTTGGTGTGGCACCAAAATCTCCTCTTTAGGTTTTTCCATGATCAATCAACCCTTCAACGCTACTCTGATACCATCTTAGAGTGTAGTGAATGCAAAATCATATGACCAAATTAAAAGTCAAATAGGAACATGGAGAGAAGAGAGAGAGAGGAGATAGTAGAATGCAAAAGTCTACATTGAATAATTTTGAATAAAGAGAGAAAATTTGTGGCATAGGAGCTATGTGCGTATGCTAGCCTATATCTTTGTGAGATGATGTCTACCATTAGCCATAGAGAGCCATATACATTGATACATGACTTTGATACGAGTACCCTTTATTGATAGTTGTATGCACGTTTGCAAACTTTATCTTTAAGTAGATAATACAATAGAGAGGGCATTCATACTAACATTAATGTGTAAAATTTATTTGTCAAGCATTTAATAGACTATGTCCATCACTAGAGATGGATTGTTGATAACACTATGCAAAGTACTGCATAGGAAAGGCTTGACACATGGGAGATTGATGAGGATATGTAGAGCTATATGATGCTCTTTGATGATACATCAAATGTGACCATCGAGAGGTTGGCCACCTTGATGTTGCCCCACTATCCAAGAGAGTGCACCTCAAGAGAAAACCACTCCATAGCTACTAGGTTGGCATTTTTAAAAAAAGTTAAATTGAAAATGGGATTAATATTATTCTTGATTCTTAACATGGTAGGTATGTTTCCATTAACTTAGGCCACATAGGGTTTGGGTCATGTCACACATGTGGAGGAACCAAGGAATGGATAAACCAACCAATATTAGACTTTGCAAACTAAATTGAAACTTAGGCTTAAAGATATTTTAAACATTGATTCCTCTCTTGTTTGTGTGTAGCAATGATTATTACTTTTATGGCAAGGGAGTATGACTTCTTCAACAAAATGACTTACTATAGAGGCTGTCCCAAGAGCAAGAGCCTCAACCTCTACCCTAGAAGCATAATCTTTTACCCTCCAAGGTATTTTTTTCTAGCTCTTTGAGTGCATTATGTATATGTTTTGAAATTGTCTCTTATATTTCTTTATATGTTTGGATTCCTCTGTTCTTTAGGTCATACCACTTGTATAGAGATATATGGTGTCACATGTGAAATTGATGAGGATAACATCATCATTTTGCTTGGGGGAGGTTTGTTTTTTTTTCACTAGACACACAACATTTTTTACCTCTATTTAAAACATGTTCATTTTGTATGGGTGCAATTCTAAATCTATATTTGTTTATATAACATGTATTTAATGCTTATTGTAACTCTATTTATGTCATTGTAATTGGACTCAAAAGATTACATTCACACACCAATTGGCAATTCACCTATAGAGAAGAGAGAATAGAACATCCAACGCATACAAGTATTACAAAGACTTCTATAGATGCTAAAGGCATACTTGAAATTGAAAATGAGTTGATTATGAATTCCTTTTACTAGTACCCAAATGTCAGATGATAAGTTTATTGATCCATCCAAGGATTTATCTCTCTATTTGAGAAAAGCCTAAGATTTTGAGAAGGATTTACAAACTACTAATAAGAAATTTAACCAACTTCATGACAGAATTGGAATTTAAATTTTGAAAGAGAAGAATCAAAGTATGTTAAAGAACTCAAAACCATCAAGGAGGTACCAATTAACTTATGGAATTATCCAAGTAAAATTGAGAATGGTGAAAATAAATGGTAATAATTTGCTTATTTTTCATGATAATCCATAGATATTTTACATCTTTTCATCTAATATTCTTTTTTCCATTTCGGAGATTGCAAATGAGGATGATTTCTTGAAAAGAGGCAAAGGATCAATATCTAGTGGTAGTTCTCTTGAGGATGTTACACTTGGACATTACTTAGCCAAGATTGATTCTCATGTTCTTTTATTAGTTTCACATGGCACTTTCTCAAAGGAGGCCTCATGGCCTATAATCTATTTAAAGGTTCTTACAAAACTTCTCAACTACTCAAGATTAAATATAATGGTTGCAAAGTAATATTTGTGGAGAATATAACAACCATTAGAATTTTTAATTATGGTCATAGCTACCTACTTGTAGAGCTTCTTATGCTTTAGTAGTAGATCATGTATGTATCAAATCCGTAGCTAGCTATAAGAGGAGACATTTTTTACATTATAGAGAAAAATGACTAAGGAGGAAGAGGATGTAAAACTCTTGCAAGCTAGCTCTATGTATCAATATTTTAAAAGTCCTATGGCTATTTAGATTTCATAGCTATTTGTTGTATTCTTCCTTATTTGAAGTTGTCTTAAAAAAATCCAATTGAATAAGTTCTCTAGAGTATCTCTTTTTGTTAACTCCTTCACCATGCCTTTTTTTCTAAAAGTAACGCGTATGTGCTATTGAAAAGTGGTCATATCATAGGTTCAAGAGTGCCCACGGCCTAATTGTTGGGCACTCTCATTATTATTATTTTGATAAATAGCCAACCTATTTTGTGGTAGGAAAAATCCTTTATTTTTGTCTAAAGAAGAAGAGAGTGTGGGCCATAGTCCATTATCACACATGTACTTGCAGATTCTTGGTGTGTGTTAACCCCAATTTGAGACATAAGAAAAAGAAGTTAAGAATGCAGATGCAATGGAAGAAGCAGGATGGAGAATAGCTAAAAGCGTAAGGGAAGCCTCAAAATTCAATTCAAAGGCAAAAGTGCATTTTTAAATGCAAAGAGCCCCTAAAATTGTTGTAAAAGAGTGCTAAGCTCCCTCCAGCAAATTGTAAAAGGTAGGTGTGCATAGGTAAATAGATAAGGCAAATAGAAGGAAATGGAAAAGAGAACCTTGCCACAATGGCTAGCCATGTAAAAAAGGTATGGGTTCTCAAGGGATTTAGGGCATGTATAAAATCCAAAAAGTGAATAGAGGAGCTCATTCTTTGCTGTGTGGAAAAAGTGGACTCATCTTCTTCTCTTCCTCTCTTCTCTTTTCTTTCTCGTGTGTGCTTGAGAGAGGGAGTATGAGGGAGTGTGGGAGTGAGTGTGTGATGGTGAGGGATCTTGGAGGTGAAGCTTTCCATCTTCTCCTCTCTTCTTCTTCTCTTCTCTTCTCTTCTCTTGTCTCACACACAGCTATTGAGGATGGAGCTTGGAGGTAGAGGCTTGAGGGTGCTTGAGCTTGCATCACAAATCATGGAGCTACTAGTGTGCTTGAGGGACGAGGAAACTCATTTGGGCATCGAGATAAGCTCACTACACCTCAGTAGGATCGAAGGCGCATCGGCTAGGTGAGAGATAAGCTCACTACACCTCAGTAGGATCGAAGGCGCATTGGCTAGGTGAGAGATAGTCATAGGTGCTCACTTGAAATGCTTGAAGGGATAAATGGTCTGTGGGTCTTGAAAATTGAGCGGTGAGCTCCCTCTACACTTTGGTCCCGTTGCCACAATGAACAGATTCAAGCTTGAGCACTTGCGTGCCTCAATTCAAGCATCAAGTAAGGGTTCATCATCCTTGAACCAGAGCTTGAGATAGATAGGAGGTTTTGGGTTTTTAATCCTTGCAACAAGTAAGTATTTTTGGTTTTTGATGTGATAAGGCAAGTAGGAGAAATCATTTCAGTACTTTACTTTTGATTTTTATTACATTTAGAGCTCCTCATGAATATGTGTGCATCACTTGGGTTTAGATTCATGTATTTTTTAAATGCCATTTTTATACATTTTTGACATATAGAAGGGTGCAATATAAAGGGATTATTTATAGATTGAATAGAAAAGGGTTATGTTTAATTTAGAAAAAATTCACAGATAAGGATACTTATAAATAGTCCTTGAACGCACATGATATGTAGAATATACATATAGTAACTTCCCTAAGATTTAGAGTAGGTAGGATCGAGATATCGAAGCGAAAAGCTTTAGGGTTGTTGTTGTAAAACATGCCCAAAAAGGGCACAAATCAGGAAAAATGGGGAAACAAAGAGTGATTGAATGGATTTATGTCACTAAGAGACTGATTGGAGAGGTCAGGGGAAGGGTTTATTACCCAAGAGGCCATGGGAGAGCTCATTTGTAACTATGGCATTGAGAGAGAGAGAGAGAGAGAGAGAGAGAGAGAGAGAGAGAGAGAGAGAGAGAGAGAGAGAGAGAGAGAGAGAGAGAGAGAGAGAGAGAGAGAGAGAGAGAGAGAGAGAGAGAGAGAGAGAGAGAGAGAGAGAGAGAGAGAGAGAGAGATTGCCTGCGTTGGATCAATTGCTTCACGCAAGAGTCTTTTGCGCATTCCAGGTATATACAACTCTTCTCCTCTATCCATAGCTTTGATCATGAGGTGCGAGCTATATGTCGTGACCTAAATCATATGATTTGATGGATTCGTCATCCTATCTGCTAAAATTGTGCCGTGTTTAGCCCATCCGAGTGACGGTGAGTGAACCCTAGAATTCGCCCTTGGTCCTCTTGTATTAGGCCATTCATCCCACCAGCATTCAAATGCTTAGGACTCGGCCCTCCAGTCGAATCAACCATTCGGACCATTTTACTCAGACACTTGAAAATTCGGCCCTCTGCCCTACTAACTCGGCCCGCAGACATTCGGCTTGACTGAATTCACCATTGGAATCAAGTTTGCATTTGGCCCACCTGACTCAACTCTCAACCATTTGGCTTGCACCCATTCGAAGGAACCACTCGACCCTCGACCTGGTTGATTTGGCCCACTACCGTTTGGCCATTCGGGCCTCAAACAACCACATTCAGGCTGGTCAAATTTGATAGTTGGAACAGTTGCATTTGGGCCTTGGTAATTCAGACAGGTGAATGGGACATTTGGCCCCTACAATTTAGACCTGTTGGGCCGAATTTGGATTTTTTCAAATTTTTAACTTGTAGATCCTAATGGCCTGGACCATTGCTGTGCAAGCCCCTGAAGGCCATACAGACGCTTAAAACACATTTTTGGTGCGAGAAACAGGAAAATTAGCAAAACATGGCAGACTTAGTAGCGACTCTAGTCGACCATTTATAGTAGTCCAAGCTGGTAGTAGTACCAGACTAAGTCATAGATCCCCAAACATATCTCAATCGAGCTGAATGACATAGTACATTAGACCTTAGGACCAGTGAGAATGACCAAAAACTAAACTTACAGCCTATCATGCCAAACCGTAAAGGAGAGTGCAAGAGATGCATAATCACTTTGCCTTCGTACTTGTACTGTTTTCTAGCACTTGAAGTACACCTAAAAAAAGCCAAAAGTTTGATTGTGCATAGTGCATGGAAGAGAGTACACACACAATCACACACACACACACTTAGTGACTGTAAATTGAGGATTGTTTGTAATTAACAAGGACCACACTCAGATGTAACCATTGAATGAACCCACTAGTAGAAGGAGACCCTAAGACATAGTTGGGTGATCAAAACCCCAAGCATAGGACCAAGCCGAAGATGAAATAGAGAGAAGCTAGATGCAGCAAGGATAGACACCATTGGAGGAGTGGACCTACCCTTAATGAATCTCATTGACAACATGGTGGAGAGATAAACTGTTGACATGCCAGAGACAAGTAATGATCGCATACAAAATGAAGAACTTGACCTAGAAGATTTCCCAGAGGTGATCTAGGAGATGGTGAATAAATACGACACTCAAACCCGACTAGACCACCAGGGTAGGCTAGCCAAATATATTATAGCAAATCTCGAGGAGGAAAGAAAGTTAGCATGCAAAGCCTTGCAAGGCATAGTTGCATACAATCAGGAATAGCAAACTAGAAGCTTACACCAAAACATAGAAATGCAAGAGATCTAGCGAGTGTTAGCTCTGGCAGGGCAAGCAAAGTGACTACTAGATAACATGACAACAGAGTAGAGTGTAGTAGCTCTAGTGACTTCACTACTTGCAGGATTAGGATTTACCTAGGGCTCCAAGAGCCAATCTAAAATCCCTATAGTCGCAAATCAGCCAAATAAATATTAGGTAGACAACGATCCCTACAACTTTGTAGAGGAGTTTGAGCAAGTTTGTGAAGCCAATGGCCTCACCAATCTTGCTCAATGATCACCACCTTTCGGCCTATGCTTAGGAAATAAGGAAATGACTTGGTACACCAACCTAGATGCTGCAGAGTGCAATAAAACACCATATTGGGGAATATGGGAATTTTCCATAAGTTTGGGACATGTGGTCAAATCTTTGAATTTGTCATAACTTAAACACTGTAACTCCAAATCAAGTGCTCTATAGCTCAATAGATTCCATTTTTCAAGCACTTTCCAATGATAGGTCACATCATATGGTTTTGAGAAACTTATGGGCATGTTGTCCGAGTGGCACCTTTTTAGTATTCAAAAAATGGGAATTGGGAGATTCCCAAACTCACTAATATTGTGTTATAACTTCAATAACCTCAAGAATCTCTTCATTAAGAGATTCTCGAAGGCTGGGTACTCAGACAACCTGAATGTTTGACTTATGACTAATATTGTGTTATAACTTCAATAACCTCAAGAATCTCTTCATTAAGAGATTCTCGAAGGTTGGGTACTTAGACAACTTGAATGTTTGACTCATGAACATGAAACAGAGAGATAATGAAGACATCATGGATTATGTGACCCATGGAGAGAGTAGTGTTCATAGTCTTTATCAATGGGATACAAAGTGAAAAACTCTACAAGGCCTTGGTAGGCAACTCAAGCTTGTAGTGAGACGTGCTAACTTGGGTCTTTAAAGAGGCCATTAGAGTGGATGACCAGCTCTAGGAGCTCAAGCTGAGAAAAGACTAACCCTAGAAACTCTGAGAGAGCTTCAATGTCAAGCGAAAGATCAGGACCAAGTACTCAAGACAAAGGAAAGGGTGCTGACCCAAGTGAGGAGCTAGCGGAGATGAAGATGGAGCTAGCCAAACTACAAGATATGATGAGATGACCAACATGCCCTCACATTCAATGTGTGTACTGTGGCAAAAACCACATACCAACTAAGTGTTAGGACCCCAGGACTTGACCTTGCACAAATCGCAATAGGTTCGACCATGATGCCATGCATTACGGACTGCCAGGGAGACTTCCGTACTTGCAACCTTACAATCAGCCTTACTTAGCAAATAGGCTGCCAAACTTCCTCAGAAGGGGAGCCCCATCAGCTGTCACGGCACCCAATGATCCTAAACCAATCATTCCTAGGTTGGAGATAAACCCCATAGGAATACCCAAGCTACCTGGACCCTACATAACCCATCCATGGAGTGACACTCCAGCCCAGTATGGGAGGAGTCGAACAACGAAGAACCTTATGTGAACCCTTACGTCTCGTATGATGAAGAGGGTAATCCGATCCTTATGGATTACAGACCAATACTGGTGATGGCGTTAGGTAGAGGTAGAGGTAGAGGTAGAGGTAGAGGTAGAGGTAGAGGTAGAGGTAGAGGCTTAGGAGGGCAGACCCAAGAGCCAAGACTTGCGGTCACTTAAGACATATCTCCTCACATTTCCCCAAGAGGGAGCATGCCAACCGCGACAAGGCAGATCTTAGATGTGCAGAGTGTGGAATCACTCATCTCTTTGCTAATTTCCCTAGATGGAAACCATCCTGTAGTTTGGAAATCATGCCATTAGTACCATTAGATTGTTTGGTGTCGAGACACTTGACAGGGAGGCTACACCCATCCTATTGCATATCATGACCCTTGCATAGACAAAGCAGGCCAACATATCATTGCCAAGGCCTAGCAACTTAGACGAAGCCTCAATCGAAAAAAGAATCGTAAGAAAAGGAAAAAGAAGCCAATCGCAAAGATCAAGCTAAAAACGGAGAGTGCCACAACGCTGCCTATTGAAAAAAAGGTGACAGACACAAAGGTAGAAACATTGGCTCCAAAGATGGCTAAGAAGGGAAGTGCAAAGGTTGAGGAGTACCCTAACCCAAAGCACCAACTCAAAGCCATAAAAAAAGTGAAGGAGTGGGTGAAAGAGGCCCAAGAACACTTAAAAGACATTGAGCTCATAGTGGAAGATGAGATCGATGATCTCTCAAGCATAAGCACACCACACTCACCACCATGACCAAAATCGAGAGATATGACTGTACCACAAGCAGTGCCGCTTAGATAGAGCTCAAATGCTACAAGCTGGCAAATCAGTCAAGGCCATTGGCTTGGAAATGCAAGATTTGGAGAAAAGAAAGCAGCTAGCAACCTCCTTACCACACTAGTGACCACCCTTGTGATGCTAAGCCTAGGAGATCTTTTTAGGAAGCATCCAACGCTCTAACAAGGGCTGAAACAGTGGGTTGAAGGTTTGATGGAGCAAGTTGCCACTGACTTGTATGAATATGATGTAGAGATGCAAATATCGAGTCTGATGCTGCACTCAATGCCCAAATCCTTGCACATCAATGCTTTTTGGGAAGGCATAGAAATGCACACTATCTTACCGATCTTAGCTTTCGGAGATACCACAAGAAAGGGAATTGTAGACACGGGGGCAGGAGTTAGTGTGCTTAGCCACGCAGTATTCCAGGCTTGGGGTAACCCACCTGTTGAGAATGCTAGGTTTAATGTCAAATGGAATGAAGGTAAGGCCATTCAGAGTGCTAAAGAATTGGTCCTTGAAGATTGTAGGAGTCCAATTCTCCATTGACTTTATAGTCATGAAGGGGGTGGACTATGAAATCCTGCTAGGTTGGCCCTGGATGGGAAATTCACGGGTCATAGAGGACTAGGGTAATGGTCTAATCTTCTTAGGCAATAGAACAAAAGTAGTGAGAGTAGAGATGGACACTTAGAAGAAAACACCACTTGACTTAGATGCCATCTCAGCCGTGTTGAAGGGTGATGCCCAAATTAGAAAATCTTATGGGTCATTGACTAAGTATATCCCTTGTCCAGAAGATGAGAGAGACTAGATGCACATGCTAGACACTATCGATTTGCCATTCTCAGATAGTGAGGAGAAGGAGCAGGTTGCTAAGGCAGTCGTGAGCTCAGAGACAAACCTTTGGTGCCAATTTGCATGATGGATAAAAGCTCAAATGACCAAACCCTGTCGAATTCCACATCCCCAACAACAAGCGATAACTCCTTGAGGTCCTAGAGCATCTAACAAACAAGCTAGTAGGCAATCGAGCCGCTAACCTTAAACCTCTCCAAGATCTCTTGGACAAACGTAAGTGGTGATGGACCAAAGTGCACGACTTAAACTTGATGTACAATTGGGCCATAGTCATCAACGAAAAGGAGGAGCCATATCAATACTTAGGATATGACAAGGAGTCGGATGAAGATAGCTCTAATGATGAATACGAGGACTGTTGTTCCTTTAGTGACCAAAGCAAAGGAGAGATAGATACCATAGAATACGACACTGAGGGATGAGTGACAGAATAGATACGAGAAGACTCCAAACCAAGCAAGAAGAATGCCTTTGAGATTGAGAAATGAGTCATGCACATGGATTGCAATCGCACATGGTTGGAGCACATAGGAGTGATAGATTACAAGCAAGCAGACCTAGTCCAAACCAAGTGCCACACCATTATTCAGGACGGATTTGCCCTCTGGGTTGCAACCTCCAAGAGAGACTCCCTCTTCTAGAAAAGACAGGGAGTTTGATTCTGAGTCAAAATTAAGCTCAGATAGTGATCCTAGAATACCTCAACCTTCTAAGACTAGGCACACAAAAGGGGACCTATCCGTTCACCTACAGCACCAAAGGTCGAAGGAGGAAGCATCCCAAGGAAACATCATAGTGACAATATGAGAAGATGTGCACAAGAGGGAGAGAGAACTCTATAAGAAGAAGATCTTGCTTAATGAGTTGTTCACAAGTACAACCAATACACTCTCTCTACCTTTGAGAGTGACCTCTAAGCTATTCAAATAGCCTCTAGATGGCTAAGGTTAGGGTCTTCCCTTACCCTCGAGTCCATTCACACCCATCTACACTTATCCACCCTTGCATACATAGGGTTCACATGCCTATCTCTCAACACCCCCACCCCCCCCAATGCCAAAGTGGAATTGGACTACAAGACATGTTAATGTCCCCCCCCCCCCCCCCCCCCCTCGTCCTCTCAACCAAATGGGATGCTTATATAAATCAAGCCACAAGAGTTCTTATAGGTAGAGGATTTATAGATTTAGAAGAGTCGATCATGAGGTGTTTTGGAGATAAAGTTAGGTTTCAATTCTTTTAGTACTTCAAGGGTGGTAGGGCATCTACTGGTAATATGCTCTGTCTTCTTACATTTATTACACTTCATCTTGTCAGGATAATTTTTTCAACAATTGCCTACGAGATGTCCTATTTTTATTGTAAAAGGAGCATTATGTGGAGACAGTACGAACTAAGAATTGCTCATGGGCTATTGAAGTAGATGCCTGACTATTGCTACCTTCTTTTTTATTTCTTTTCTTCTCATCCAAACAAGATTGGATGGTTCTTTCCAAGGTTGAATTAGAGATATTTTTATGAGTAGCAAGGGTTGGGAATACCTTCTTTATAGCTTTCAAGTAGCATCTTCATCATGAATGAGAGCTTGAACTAAGGATAGTTGTGCCATGAGCCCCTTCATGTGAGAGATGAACTTACCTAAGTCTTCTCCTTGCTTATACTCTAGGCTTAAAAATTCAAGCTTGAGGAAAATTTTATAGTTCTTTCTTCTAGCCCCATAAAGCTTTCCAATATCATCCCATTTCTCCTTGGCAATGGAGAGTTGGTTAATGTAACGAATCAAAGATGCATCTAGATGAAGCATGATTATGGCTTGGGCTTTTTCATCATCTTCTACATCAAGTGGGTTTTGGATGGGTCAATAGCTTTGGTCCCTTTGATAAAGGGCCAATATCCCCACTCCATCATTTTGAACTTCATTAATAATTTCCATGGATGAAAGTCTTTTATGTCAAACTCACAGATTTGAGGTCTAACATTGCCATAGGACATGGCCATGGTAGGAAGGTCTTACTGATTGCACTAGGCAATGGCAGTGTCTAGTCCTTTACATAATTGACTGATGATTTTTTATGCCAAGAGGTGCTTCCCTATGTGTGTATTACGAGGCATTATGCCTATATGTTATGGGATCTCCCTCTGAGGAGAAGGGAAGATGAATGTTGGACTATGTATTGGATACAAACGCAAAATCATCATAAGCATTTAGTGCAAAGTGAGTTTTAGATGCTCCTAGCCCACGAGGCTATGTGGTGGGGTTATCTGTCGTATGGATGAGGTCCGGCTAGTGCCATAGCGAGTGCCGACCCATTTTAGGTCCCATCAATGGTGCATCTTCTGGGAGCCACCAACAAGTGGTGGTTGTTGAATCTAGGGTTTTTAGGGACCAAATAGTTGGTTTATGTCCTATGATAAGGACCATCAAGCCGAAATACAAAAAGCAAAACGTGCTGAGAGGGCTAGAGAGGGGTTGGAGATTGTAAGACACTATTCTCCTCAAAGGAGCAGGTCATTATGCATAAGTGGTAGTGGTTCTAGTAACCTAAGTGTTATGAGTAGCTCTTTGAGTGCAAGTGGAAGTCTTGGTACTTCCCTATTTCCAGTTAATCAACCCACAACAAGTGGGGTTGTAGTGTTTCCTACACAAAATCCTATTGTTAATCCGGTTGTAGCCATGGCAAAACCTATCGCAATTTCAACGGTACACCGGATTTACCAGCATTAGGAGCACCGTTGCCCATTTTCCATGGGTTAGCAGAAGAAGATGGAGAACTCCACATTAAGGAATTTCAAACGCTCATGTTCAACTATCGAATCCAAGAAGATGAAGGACCCCTAATGATGTTCTTCAACATGATGTTAAAAGGAAGAGCGGTAGTGTGGTATCACGGTCTAGAAGCCGGAACCATAACTAGCACTGCCCAATTCTTTACGGCTTTCCGTAGGGAGTTTGCCCCTGAGAAGGGTGGGCAATATTGGTTGCGTGTTTTGAATGTAACACACTGAGAGCCCAATGAGAATGCCTAGGCATATGCCAATAAACTAAAGCAAGTTCTTCACAAACTTAACGCTTATATTCCTATTCAGCGGAGCGGCTGCACAGTTGCAATATTTCCTACATGGATTGGATTTTAATATTCAGGTGCAGCTGAGTAGTGTTGCTTTGGCTAATATTGACACTACCATTACCTAAGAAGAAGGAGTAGAGTCGCGCTTGCAAAAGGCTTATGCAGCAAGGATAAATTGGAATGGTAATAATTTGGCCTTGACCAATGGGAGTCAAGGGGACCCTATGTTAAATATGGATGGTAGAGGGAGTATCATGTCAAATTTGCCTATGTTACCAGCTCCTCCTAGCACGACTATGCCTATGGCTAGTCAGGCGGCCTCGCTAAATAGTGGTGGAAACCAAACAATGAATCCTAATGTCATCCCGATTGGTTAACGACTAATTCCTAATCAAGTGGTTAGGCCCATGGGGCAACAGACTAACGATTGCGGCTATGAGTCGAGTGCTTCTAATGTCCTTGGCAAAGCTAAGGACATGATGAAGCACTTCACTGATACGATCTATGAATAGTATCAACAAATAGCTGTAGATGTCAATTTTCTCAAGAAGCAATAGAATTTGATAGGGAGTCGATGCCCTGAAGAGGGTGGGCCCTCAAGATTCAACTGTAAGTGGTGTGGGGACCAACATTTCCCTAGGAATTTCCCGAATATCAAATGTGATATTTGTGGGAAGTCTGGCCACTTAGCCGCTACCTATTGGAGTAAGATTAGTTCTCTCCAATAAGGGAGTAAACAACCAGGTCCAGTTAACCATCATGCACAAGGAAATAATCTCCTGTAAGACGATGGACCAAGGCAAATACTGCAAAGAGGAAAGGTTGTTGTAGAGGAGTTATCTCATGGCAGTGGAGTCAGCCTTATTGAGGCTGTATGTGTCAATGATGTTGAAACTTCTAATCTAAGAGCCATAACAAGAGGTCAAAATATTAAAGAGGGTGACAAGGTAATTGAAAAACCTGTCGAGGGAAACCCTAAACAATATGCTAGGGAAAAGCGAGTCCTGAATCTTGATAAGGAAGGTGGATCGTTAAGACCTATTAGCAGTAAAGTCGACCCCAACGAGGATAAAGGATTGCCAAGAAAGAAGGTAAATGCTAAAAAAGAGGCACCAAAGCTGATGGAAAGAGGAAAGGAGAGAATGCTTTGGCGCGAGAAGAGAACTTTGGCTAATTACCACGATTTTGATCTAGCAAGTTCCCTTTGCGAAGTCAAACCAGACGTGAATCTCCTGCAATTGATTAAACTTTCTCCAGGAGTATGCAGGGAATTCAAGAAAATCCTGCGTATATGGTATATAGTAGAACCTTTGGGCATACCTAGAGTGGGGGAAGATTGGTTCGATCATGCTTAAAAGCATTGTCCTAGGGTTCCAGCATATGTGGATGGAATATTAGTGGAGCACGCTATCATGGACATTGGATCCTCCGTCAATATCATAAGTGCAGACTTGATGAAGAGATTAGGTCTAGAGATCTAAAAAGTTGGATCCATACTTCTTAGGATGGCTGATGATAGTCTAAGACAACCAGAAGGTTGTATTACTAAGGTCCATGTTATAGTCGTGAGCGTGGAATGCTATCTAGACTTTAGGGTGATAAGGTTTGCATGATGTCCTAGCTATCGGGTTTTTCTAGGTAGGCCATGGATTCTATGGACAGATTGTCAAGTCGATATACCCACTAGTCGAGTGATTCTAGGTCGAGGTGCCCATCATGTAATAATATATGCTTACCCTGAGTCTCCTCAAAGTGAGAGAGCTCCACTATCCTCCACTGAACTAGAAACAGTAGATGATCTATCTGGTAGTGAGACGTCATCGAGTGATGGATCTAAGGAAGGGTCCACTATAGACGATATTTATCAGATAACCTTGAATGAGCCGATAGAGCCTCATGACCGAATAAGAGACATGGAAGTTATTGAGTTGGATCTTGGTACGCTAAATGATTCGTGGCCAATTAAATTAGGATCCATGCTTAGTTCGGAAGAAAGAGAGGATTATGTGTCCTTAATTCGAGAGTTCACGATATCTTTGCAACTTCGGGGTATTCCTCCTAGTCTAGCTGTGCATACTATTCCTGTAAAGGAAGGTACCTGCCCTGTACGTCAGAAAGTAAGGTGTATGCCTTTTGGATTAAGAGACGGGTTGTATGAGGAACTACAGAAGTTGCAGAAAGCGGGTTTGATCTTGTTCAACATACTGAATGGTGCTCAGCAGTTGTGATCAGGAAGAAGAAGAATAATCAAATCCGTCTTTGTGTAGACTTTAGAGAGTTGAATAAGCAGACTGTTAAAGATTACTACCCATTGCCGTTTATTGACCAAATTTTGGATTAACTAGCAGGTAGGGAAATCTATTCGTTTATGGACTGCTTTGCAGGGTATAACCAAATGGCGATTGCTGAGCAAGACAAGCTAACAAGGACATTTATTACAGTCTTCGGTACCTTTGCGTACCATGTGATGACATTTGGGTTGTGTAATGCACTTGGTTTGTGGCAGATAATAGCTGACAAGACCTTTGGTGACATCTCCCCAAAGGAGCTAAAAGTCTTCATTGATGATCTAGGGGCAGCTACCGTAAGGGATAGGTAGTTGATCATTTTGCACAAATGTTTTGAGCGTTGCAGACAATTTTGCATAGCTCTTAACCCACGAAAGTGCATCTTCGGAGTCCCTTATGGGCTCTTGTTAGGCCATGTGGTTAGTTCCGTAGGGATTGCGATTGATCCTGAAAAGTTCAAGGTAATAGTCGCCATGAGTTCGCCATGTACTCCAAAGGAAGTGCATAGCTTTCTGTCATCACTAGGGTATTATCAGAGGTTTATCAATGCCTTGGCAGAAAGAACATTGCCGTTGACGAACCTATTGTCATTTAATTGTCAGTTTTCATGGAGTGATGCTTGCAAAGTGTCTTTTGATTATGTGAAGCAAGATCTTGCCAAAGCACATGTTTTAAAAGCACCAAAAAGGGGTGAAATGTTCTATATATTTTCAGTAGCCACCATGTATAGTATCAGCTGTTTAGCCCAAATATGGGAGGAAAAGTTGTATCATCCGATAGCTTTTACTAGTCGGAAGTTGGGCATATCGGACATTAACTACACCTATATGGAGAAGTTGTGCCTTGCGATGGTATTTGCAACCAAAAAGTTCGGGCACTACATTCTCTATGGGAGGGTGGTTTTTTATACGAAGGCGAAAGGGCTTCGATTGTTGTTGAATAAGTTACAACCGCCTGACCATTTAGCAAAGTGGTTAATCACTTTGCAGGAATTTGATTATGAGATTAAGAGCAAGCCGCCAAAGCTTCAGGGCATTGTAGAGTGTCTTGTGTATTTCGGAGAGCCAAAAGAGGTCGTGGTTGAAGGAAGTGATATGGAAACTTTGTTCAAGATTGATATAGCGTCTATTCCCTCGTGGTATGCTGCTATAATGCACTATCTTTCTACGGGAGATATTGGAGCTACTTTATCAAAATCAGAGAAGAGGAAAATTAAACAGCAAGCATTAAAATTTTCCTTGATGGTAGGAACATTATATCGGCAGGGTATTGATGATATCTATCGCCAGTGTGTAATGCTTGATGAGGTTTCCTTTATTTTGGAAGAGTTCCATGACTCTAATTGTGGAGGGCACTTTGCTGGGTGGTTGATGGCACAGAAGGTTTTAAGAGCTGGATATTGGTGGCCATCCATCTTCCAAGATTCATTTGAGTACGTTAAGAGATGTGATACCTGTCAAAGGCATGATGACAGAGATAATAGAAAACGTCTACTTACGCCTATCATGGCTACCCTTCCATTTGAGAGGTGGGCCATTGACTTTGTGGGTCCTATTACCCCATCGTCTACTACTCAGAAGAGGTATATTATAGTAGCAACTGATTACTTTACAAAATGGTCAAAAGCATGGACGATGAGGCAGGACAATGCAAAAGAGATTGCCAGTTTCCTACTTGAGCAAATCATCTGCCGATTTGGTCCGCCAAAAGAAATAGTATCGGACCGTGGAACTCACTTTTTAAATAAAGTGATTAAAATCTTGATTGAAGCATAAAAAATCAAGCATAACAAGACGACCCCCTATAATCCACAAGCAAATGGACAAGTTGGAAGTACTAATAAGCACCTTGTGGGTATCCTATCCAAGAGAAGAAGCGGGATTGGGATACAAAATTATATGTGGCAGTTTGACATATAATACCACATTTAAATAAGCCACTAGCCACACCCCATTCAAATTATTTTACGGGGAGGATTGTGTCTTGCCCTTAGAAATTGAGTTGCTGACCATTAGATTCGCAATCAATCATTCTCTGGGTGATGAAGATGCCCTATTTGAGTAGTTTACGACTATAGCTCATTTAGACGAGCTCAAATTGCAAAGTTTGTTGCACCAGGAGGTGGCTAAATGTCGAATGAAACTATTGCATGATGTGAAAGTGAAGAAATATACTTTTAAAAAGGGGCGGTTAGTTTTATATTACGATGCGCGTACGGAGCTATTTCCAGGAAAGTTGGAACCTGGATGGGATGGCCCTTACAAGATAGTTCAGATAGGTAAAAATAAGTCCATAGTTCTATTAGCTGGTCTACAAGGAGTGTAATTTAAGAATAAGGTTAATCTTAATAAGATTAAACCTTATTATTTCTAAGTATGCTAATGCGGTTAAATGCATTGCAGGTCCATGCTCGGGCTGATTGGAGACCTACAGGAGTGCTTAAATTGGTTGATGGGGTAGTTAATCCCTTATTTGGAGCACCCATATCTCCAGCAAAGATATCATCAGGGGAGGCTTATTTGGTGGAGCAAGGGATATAAAGTAATTGAGCAAGAAGACGGTACCTTTGCATGGGAAATTAAAGTTTTCTGCCATCACTGCTTACAAATCTTGACAAGCATCCCTATTGAGTTTAATGAAGAAGGTGGGATGGAGCCGTCAGTTCATCCTCTAAATATGTTGAACTTTGACTATCACAATTACGAATAGGGGAGTTCTTGATGGCTGGCTGTGTAAACCCATTATGGACGTATAGATTATACTTTGATGGAGCATCCAGGGGCCCTAATAGAAAAGGAAGTGTTGGAGTAGTTATCTGAGATCCCTGACATAGAGTTACTATGAAATTAGCTGCTTACTCCAGGTAGGATTTACTAACAACATGGCTGAATATAAAGCTCTGATTATGGGACTGAATATTGCTAAGAAAGGTGGTATTAGGCGGTTGTTAATAAAAGGGGATTCCTAGTTGATCTTAAATCAACTCAATGGGACATATATAGTCCGGAATCCTCTCCTTCGTATGTATCATCGCACTGCTATAACCCTACTTGATGAATTTGAGAGTATATCTCTTCAACTGATTCCACATTATTGGAATCTGTTTGCGGATTCCTTAGCTAATTCTGCTTATGAAGAGGACCTCTTTTTCAACTGTGGTCCTAGTCTGGATGTTGCTATTGATACTGAGATAGGACCTGGTCGCTTGTGGGACATGTTATCAGACCACGTGCTATATGGCAGGAGATGGTTGATATGGGTAATGCAAAGAGTAGCCGAGAACCATCTACCACTATTATCTTGGACCCATAGGTTGATCCGATGACATGTTATGCATATGCCTCTTGTTATATATGCAAGAGGAATGGGCCATAATTTGATGCATTTAGCTTAGGGCTGCAAGCCCTATGTTTCCACTTGGAATGGAGCGTATTTACATATATTTGCCTTTTCCAAGAGGGATCTCTATGAGCTGTTTTGTTTGATTCCATTAGGCCAAGAGAGTCAGTTGCTTTAAGTAGTTAATGTCTGATTTCTTTAGGCCAAGAGGGCCAGTTGTTTTCAGGTTTTAATAATCTATTTCTTTAGGCCAAGAGGGCCAGTTAGTTTGCAATGAAATGTGCTATTTCTTTAGGCCAAGAGGGCCCTATCTCTATTTGGTGCAGGTATGTTGATGCTTTGTTGTTTTAGTGATTGCGCCATATAGGTTGACAAAGTCGTTGGAGGGAGCCTTTGCTACAAAGAAGCTTATTGTGGCCATTCTAAGTGGTTTTACCCCCTTTTCTAGTTTTTTTTCCTTAAGCAATTAATGATATATGTGCAGGTGAGGGTTACTTTCTTTTGTTTGTTGGGGACCGGCAATCGAGGCGTGAAGTCCCAGGTTTAGGTTAGGGATGTCTGGGGGAGCTGTGAGTAGTCCTTGCCTCTTGCAAGGCATTGCTAGGCATTGTAAGACCTATTTTAGATGGGAGTTCTAGTGATCCTATTCTACTGACCTGCTCGATAGTCGTTCTAGGAGTTCCTATTAGTTGTGAGGCAATTAGAGAAGCCTACTAAAATAATGATGGAAAGAGACAAAATCCTAAAGACTTGAAAGACAATATATGAATATATGGAGGTGTGTAAAAAGGGGTTTGACCCTTATAAAAAGAGAAAAGGAAAGAAAGAAAAATCCTTGAGCTGTTGTTTATTGCCTTGCAAAGGCCTGGTAGATTCCTCGGGACGAGTTAGACCTGGGGCCGATGCCTTGTCTTCCTTAGGGTGACATCTTGCCATAAAACAAAGAATACAAGAAGGTTGGAGCGAAAATAAAAGTGAGCGTTAGAAAAGGATTAAGTGTTGCCTTGTGAGGGCTTGGTAGGTTCTTGGGTACCGAGATAGGACCTGAGGCCGATGCCCTATTCTCCTTGGGTCACTACGCTTAGCTCCCTCGTTTTTACACGCCCGAGTATGGAAAAAATAAAAACCTAAAGGGAAAAATTGTGCTAAAAAAGATAATACCTTTTGATCAGGCTATAGGAATTATCATGTAGGAGGAGCTCGTGGTTGAGTTGTCCTTAGTGAGGTAGGTAGTTCAGACCACGACTTAGGGGGACCTCTTTGATAGCTCTTTTTAGCTTGGCTGTGTTGGAGCAGTTGGTTAGTCACTAGCTTCGGGCCTTCTTTCAGATTATGCTAGGCCTACTCCTCCTGGATTTCATGCCTTGGTTTTGTTAGGGGGTAGGGTATGAGCTATGATGTGTATTTTTTGTATCAGCTTGATGCTCCTTTTTGTTGTTTATGTGCATATCTATTCGTGGTATTCGACGGGTTGAGTCGCCCTATCCCATGGTCACCAATGGTGGTAGATGATTTTTTAATGCCAAGAGGTGCTTCCCTATGTGTGTATTACAAGGCATTATGCCTATATGTTATGGGATCTTCCTCTGAGGAGAAGGAAAGATGAGCATTGGACTACGTATTGGATACAAACACAAAATCGTGATAAGAATTTAGTGCAAAGTGAGTTTTAGACGCTCTTGGCCCGCGAGGCCGTGTGGTGGGATTATCTGTCGTATGCATGAGGTCCAATTAGTGCCATAGCCATGCCGGCCCATTTTAGGTCCCATCAATAATGGCCAATAAGTGTGGAAATAAATGAAATGATTAACAAGTAGCAAGCTAAAATGTGATATTCTATTAGATGAGATAAGGGATGAGAACAATGGTTTATGTTTTTATAACTAACACATAGCCTTACAATGATAAAAAATATGATGATACTTAGGCACTTCTTGATTTATGCTTAAGGTCTACAACTTTTAAAATTTCTAAAAATAAAAAATAGAAAGTAATAGATAAATTTATCATTAGTGCTAAGAAGTACTCATTGCCAAGTATAGATGAAGTACTTAATATTAACCTGATTGTAACTGGCTTGAGCAGTCACCTTTGGTTGAGGATGCTCTAAGTTTAGAGCTTTCAACTCTGAAAAAACTCCACAGAATCTAAATTAGTGATTAAAATAATTGTTAATGACTTCAATGAGTGAAAAGACTCAAAAAACCAAGCTTTGAAGCTTTGGCTATGGCTACCATAGAAAGCCACAGTTAGGGTTTTGCTTGGTATGGGCGACAGAGAAGGAATTTCTCTAAACCCTCTTAGGTGTAGATAACCCTCTTAGGGGTCTATGAAAGCCTCACTATAGTCACCTCCATTGCACCCTATGCTATTCGTGCTATAGCTCAAAGTAGGTCATTGTTAGAAATTGTGTCAAATGTGCATCTACAAAATAATGACGTGTTGCTGTGACCATAATGTCACGGTTTTACGTATGTCAACATGTTGTGCCACAAGCTAAGAAAGAACACTCCAAAAGGAATTAGAAGCATTTATGGCTTCCTTTGCTCGCACGAGGTCCTCCAATGGAGGTGGGTCTAAACTAGCTATGGTGAAAAGAAGAATAGGTTGAAGAAATGGACATTAGGGCCAAAAACGCTTCAAATAGGACACTTGTAAAGAAAATGATTAAGTTCCAATTTAGTTGAGGTTTTGGAAGAATAAAACTGCCAAATTTTATTACTTAGATGTGATTGATGAGAAAAAATTGGTTCATTAAAGGGGTTATCCATTAATTTCCCTCATCTTTTAATTTATATTAGGGTCACCTTTTAGGCCGTTTTGAAACTTCGGAGATTTTGTATTTTTGAGATATATGCACCAAAATTGTGTTTGTTTTCTCCCGCATCTTCTTTTCACACACCACTTTTTGACCATTTTCTTTTGCCATTCTCTTCTTTGCACTCACTTTATTATCACTATGAGATTCATTTGTGATTGATTTGCTAAAATATTTAGTAATACCTCTTCAAGTAATACAAGTGCAACCACATGCAAGTACAAACACACCATTCAACTAGATCCAATTTATACATCTTGGAGAAGTATACATCATTGAGTACTAACAAATGTGATGGAGGCTAACACATTGCAAACACATGAAAATAAGTATATAGTTTTGTGGGTGGATGGATACATTTATCCCAAGGATACTTCTATAGGTAAACCTCCTCCTTTTTTTAATATTCATGACTATATAAGATCCGTTGAAGAATGTTATAAGGAGATGTTTGGCTATTGTATATGGTTATGATCTACATCTTGCACCTATATGGCTCAAATGCACGAAATGAGAAAATCATTATTACTTGCACAAACAAGCATTTTTGAGCTAACAAATAAGATTGACATTTTAGAAAATGCTAATAAGTCATTATAAGACAAGCTAGCATGCCAATAGGATTCAGAGATAGAGGAAGAGACCATTAAAAAATATAACTAGCTTGTGTGAGAGAGTAAAAAAAAGAAGACTAAATCTTGCAAAGAAATATGTCTCTAGCATATCAAGCATTAATATCTGAGAGTGAGGAGAGGATCAATCTTTTAAAAGAGACCATGAATAAGAAAGATATTTTGAGGATTCTTAAGCCACCCTCAGAATGTGGATTTGAGAGGCCCAACTCTCAAGAATTGGTAAAGCACTTAAAGGATACCATCTATTCTAGAAATTGAATATTTGTTTTTCACTGTCACCTCATTTAATCCATGATAATCGATACAAAGGCGTAGTGTTCCATCTTTCTTTTTCTAAAATAAAACTAGGGCTCCCCATGGTGAATTACTTGGCCCAATGTATCCCTTGTCTTATAGTTTCTTGAGTTTTTCTTTCAGTTCAATGGCCTCAGGAATTGACATTCGGTAAGGTTGTTTAGCGACGGGGGCAGTGCCTGGAATGAGTTGAATTTCATGATCTACTTCCCTTACGGGTGGGAGATTTATCAGGTCTTTTGGAAAACATCCTTATATTCTTTCATCCAAGATGGTTGATCCTTGGCTTCACCATCCTACTCAGCCTTGTTGAGTTTAATTAGATAGATGGGTAATCCTTTCTTCACTCCCTTTACTATTCACAAGGCTTTAGTTAGCTGAACCTTAGGGTTTTTTGCTTCTCCCTGAGTGGTTACTTTTTCTCCCTTTCAATTTTGGAATGTAATTTGTCCCTTTCTGCAATGGATATGGGCATTATTTGGAATTAACCAATCCATTCCTAGCACAGTCACTCATAACCCCCAAGTTCATAATTTGAAAGTTCATTTTGGAAGAATTGCCACATAAGCTAAATTCTACCATGCTAGTTTGTTGTGTTGATAGAACTTATTTGTTGTTTGCTAATTCCACAAGCATTCTATGTGCAAGAATAATTCTTATGCCTAGCCTTTTTGCACATTTTGGTGATAGGAAAGAGTGGGTACTTCCACAGTTAATAAAAATTCGAAAGGATTTACCTTGATAATCTACTAGTGTTTGAATTACTAAGAATTGATGATTTTTGGACCCTTCTTATTAAGAGTTTCCTGTACTATGGCTCTTTCCATATCAGATTCCATTGTGGGATCTTTATTATCAGTGTCCTCCTTTAGGTTTATTCCAACAATCTTTCCCCTGGCATCTTCGCTTTGCCTTTGCAAAACTAAAGCTTTGGGCACTGCCTCTTGAAATGTCCTAGTTTGTTGCAATAGAAACACCTTGGAGTCTCATTGCTCCTTCATGTGGATATAAAACTTCACACTACATTTAATTTGGCATTCTTCATCTTGTTTGATTGGTACTGTTCTTGGGCTCTTTTTGTATAATCTTGGAAGTTGCCCTTATTTTTACTGTTTCTGTTCCAAATTTTTGCATTTCTTGGTCTTTGTTCAATCTCTTGAACTATTGGAGCTACTCAAATCAATGCATCTTGTAAATCCGATGGTCTCATTGATTCAAGACGTATATTCAGGGGTGGATTTAGACCATTGCAAAATTTGGATACTTGCTGTGAAACATCCATTATTGGTGCATATTTTAGCAGTGTTATGAATTTGGAGTAGTAGGCTTCTAGGCTTAGGCTTAGCTACTTTAGATTGAAGAACTCATTCATCTTCTTGGCTTGATATGTAGGCGAAGATATCTCCCATGTACGGTGTCCTTAATTTTGTCCCAAGTGATAGCACCTTCAGGCATTCTCTAGTCCTTGCATCATTGTTTTCACCAAAGATGAGCATCTCCTATGAGTTTTAGTTTGGCAATCATGGCTTGATTTGATGTTGCAGTCCCTGCAATAGTGAAATAGTCTTTCATAGATTCTATCCATGTTTCTACTTTATTTTGGAATGTCCCTTCCTTTACTATCAAACTCTAGTGGCTTGTACTGCTTGAGAAGATATTTCTTCTCTTGGGCTTCTGTAGTATTGACATTTGGGGTGAAGTTCTAAAGATTATGCAATTTTATGATTTTATTTTCAACCATATTCAGAAATAATATGTTCACTTGCTTAATCTACCTCATTAATTTAGGAGGGAAATTATGTACTACTTGTCCTCTTGAACAATGATCAGGGTCTATACTTCAAAAGAGAGTTTTGAAAAAAGTCTATCTACTATTTTGATTTATCAAGGAGACAAACTGATAGACAAAAATAATTCTTTATGTCAATAGGAAGGGAATACATTATTTGAGTAGTTCGGGAGCTCGTATTATTCTTGAAAAAGATTTTCCTACCACAATCTAAGCATGGCATTGCGATACATCCATCACATAGTCATTAAAATTTTGAGAATAGATATCCAAAAATATATATTTCAAAGGAAGATCAGGTAATCCATCTTTCTTGTAGTTGCAAAAACTAGAGCGTCATACAACCATGACTCAATCAGTCGGTATAACCCTTATAACCTCCTCATAGATGTACCGGTTTAGTTTGATCTGTCGCCCTCTAGTGAACATGTTTGAGTTTATTTTGGCCTCATAGAAGAGATAAATATTGGCAATCTTAAGGGCTTCCATTCGCCTTAATCTCTTTAAATTATTTTGGAGGTAAGCAAGACGGCTTGCGTCACTATAACAATACCCTTCGCTTGACATCCATCGCCTTTCATAATATAGGGGTGAAGGATTCCTTATCTGATTTAATATCTACATCATCTGATTTCTCCAGTTAAAGCTAGAGGAGTGCATTGCTGACATAAACATAATTTGGAAAATCAAGAATCGTTCCCAAGGTTTGTCTTTCTACCAAAAATCAACAAGAGAATATTTCACTTCTTAAGGAAATGTTTTTTTAAAATATAAATATAACTAGTTTTATTTACTTGCATCGTGTTTTACATCAACATGCGCTCTAATACCAACTGTAACATGCCGCCTGACCTATTCCTTAGTGGTACATTCTTAGTATCCCATCAAGAGATGTCCTAGGAAGCACCGTCCGGGATTTTGATAAAACCCTCCAAGTTTGCTAACTAGGCTTGCTTGAGTCTATCCCGCAGTGGAAGTTCAGGGCGCTCCCAACCTCAAAATTTTTGGTCAAATCTATTACTAGTGGCTAATTAATATTAGCAAATTCTAAAGTGATGCGAATCAGTATTTTTGGTTTCTAATGATCCACCCAGTGAGATTTTTGTTCCTTCTTAGGAAACCCACTCATAGGTTTGGATCTGTCATCCTCCTGCTTCCCTCTAGATGGTAGTTTTAGTTATTTAATTACCTACCACTTTAGGTTCAACATATAAAATCAGCTTCCTTGAATTATCTCTTGATACAAATTCATTACACACCTTTAATTTACGACACAAAAATAGAGCAAAGCCATTTCTTCTTAATAGTTCCTTTCAAAAAAATAACTTTTACAATGTCTTCTATTTGAAGTATTATTCTCTCCAAGTTCTGTTCCCCAACTAGTATTGGAATCCCCAAAACACAATCTGGAAATCCAAGGGTAGTTGGCAGTTTGTAAGAGCCTAAGGAGTTTATGACCAGAGCCCCTTGGTATCCTACGACAAGACCTTTCGCGTTATGAATGGTCTAAACTCACTAATACGAAACAAAAAAAGAAAAATCCCTTGGAGTAGGTTTTATTCGCGCTGGCCTTGGGGAGGCATAGCACCATCAAGAACACTGCCTTAGTCCAACGTTCTATGTTCACCAAAATACTGCCTTAGTCAGTGATTTGTACTCAGTCATCCATCTTTTAACCTGATGATTTTAGGAAAGATCAGTACCTAGCTTACAATCACAAACATCTTATTTCGAATGCATTGTACACAAACTCTTAACAAGTTTATTTCCAAGACAAATATTTTCTTTCCAAAAATAATATCATCAAGGAAATTTAGCATAAGTGAAAAAATAAGTATAAGTGACAAAATAACTTCAATACAAATCAGCCTAAGTGGCAAAATAACTTCAAGACAAATCAACATAAGTGACAATACCTTCCAATAGTCTTCTTGGATTTCCTCTTCCTTGGGGATTAGTTTGAATTGAATTTAAGTAAAAATTTCATACTTGAGGATAACTCCCTTGGAGTTTCGTGGGTCTTTGCCCGCAATAAAAGAAATTCTTGATTAGTTTAATTACAAATAATATCATTTGGCAATTCCATCTCAAGGTCTCTTATATACCGAGGATTAGCATTTGTGATTCAGAGATTTCATTTGATCAACACAAACATGAGTTCACTCTATCTCTTCAAGCCACCATATCCATGCTCTAGATTTGTTCTTTTGACATGGTATTAGAGCTCAACTGAGCATGGCCCAACTCAATCTATCTCTCCTCTCTACTCTCTCAATCCTTCTCAACTTTAGTCCAACTCAATGCTAGCTTATGACCTGTTTTTTCATCTCTATCTTCACTTGAAAATTTATGGCAGCCATAGCCAACAGTACCCTGTCTATTTGAAGGCCTTGGATCTAGTCAAAGAAGAGGAGATAGCTCATGCCTTGGACTAAGAAAATATTCTCTTTCTCAAGACACTTCAGGACAACACATTGAACCACGACATTGACCTCTTCCCTGCTCAACATTATGCATTTCCCAGGTTTCTACTACTCAGAACTGCACTTATTGCTACACAGATTTGTCTCATGCGCTGTGTGATATACCCTGTGATTATAGGGCTTTGGAAGCTCACTATGCAAGCCTACTCCTCATGCAATATATTTTTCAATAGTCAAATGCTTGAGCTGCAGGAGCTGAAAGAACAATCGCCTATCAAAACCCTAAAAGAAGAAGCCATAGCCATTGACCTTCAAGGTCATAAACACTTCAATTTCCGTGCCATTCCAACACACTGAAGCCTCAAACGCCCAGGTTTGATCAATTTCCAACAAGAGAAATGCTCAAGAAGAAGATTTGGAACATCAAGCATCAACTATCAAGCTTAACATTGAGTCTTCAAGGCAGTGTCAAGGCATTGTATCTCTTGATACTCCATTATGTTAATGATGCGGGATCTAGAGCATGACACAGGCGGTAGCTATGGAGGATGGAAGCTTGGGTAAGTTACTCATGAATATATGTGTGCATTAGGTGGGTTCAAAATAAGGTATTTTTTAAATACCATTTTTATACATTTTTTACATACAGAAGGGTATAATATAAAGGGGTTATTTATAGATTGAATAGAAAAGGATTATGTTTTATTCAGGAAAAATTCATAGATTAGGATATTTATAAATAGGCCTTGAACGCACGTGATTTAGAGGATATACATATAGTAGCTTCCTCGAGGATGGAAGATAAAGACACAACTCATGTTGACATGACAATGTAGACAACTGTTACACAAGTGAATTAGGTTTCAAGATTGAGACTTGAACTCATAAAAACAATCTTGTGTATGGACAACAATGACACAAACACTTGACATAAGAGACAAGTACTATTGCATTATCATCATATGAAAGTGATAGTTCAAGTACATCATTATATAGAGTTCTTTGGTAGCACTTAACATCCACTGTTCATATGGGATTTTGTCTCTCTTCCTAGAATAGACTGCATCTTCCTAGCCTAGTTGTCCTATACAAAGGGACTAGAGTAGGTGTGATTGCAAGTATCTCAACACATTAGTGCTTCTTAGCACTTGGATCATAAGCTTACTCAAGAACAACTCATTTTTTGATCCCATCTAAGTTGCTTGTTGTACTATCCTAATTTATCAAATCTCTTGTAAGTCTTAACCCCTTTGTAAAAGGATAGACACTGCTCAAAAACACTCGTGGTAAGACCTCCTTCAAAATGGGTGAACTTAAGCAAATAGCTAAATCCAATGGTGAAGGCTTTCATGCCTAGAAGGAAAAGACCATGTACCACCTTATGTGAAAGGACTTGTGGGACCTATTTGAAGATGATGCAGATAGTAAGAAGGAAGATGATGAAGACAGGTTCCTTGAAGAGAACCAACTCAAGACAAAGGAGTGGAAAAATATGAATAACAAGTCTCTAGGCATCATTGCATGGGGACTAAGTGATGATGTGCTACATCATATTTTTGGCATTAGAGATGCTAGAACTGCTTGGGAGGAACTTGATAGGATGTTTGGTACCCAAGCAAAGAATTCAAAGGTAAAATTATTCATACAATTTATAAATTGGATATCAAAGACAGTGCTTCCATGACTACACACATCAAGTTCAAGAGCCTAAAAATCCAACTTGCAACTCTTAAGAAGAATATTGATGAAGATGAAGCAATAGTTGTACTGCTTGTAAGTGTAAATAAGGATCCATATGAGAACCTTGTTTCCATCCTAAGTAATGTTCAAGTCTCTCACTTAAAGATATTGAGCACTCTCTTCTTGATGACGAGAACAAACAAAAAAAAACAAGAATGCAAAAGATGGTATTCCATGATCTAGGAAAAATCTATTATACACCAAAGGAGCTACTGGACCCAAAGCAAGAGGTACCAACAACAAAAATCGGATGACATGTCATTATTGCGGTAAGACTGGCCATATAGCCAATGAATGTTTCTACAAGAAAAGAGCACAATAGATGTAGAATGATCTGAATGAAGAAGAAGATGCTTCCGCTACCATCAAGAACTCTGACAGATTATTCTAAAAGAATTTTCATTGTATCTTTCATATGTTTTTCCCTTAGTGGATTTTTTCAAGAATCACGTGGTGGGGGGACTTGCTTGAGCTGTTGCACCAAATACACACTGTATACACAGAAGGAAGCTCACTCAATAACACAAGAAGAGAGATGGAGGCCAACAAATTTTCTTGCTGATTTTTTATTCTTCTTCCACACACTATACAATGTACACAAAGTATAGATAAGATACAACATAAAGGAATGTGGCCTTCTAAGTCAAACAGTGCATAACCGACTACACTAATCGATTGGTTTTATATCTTTGCTAGATGTAGGTAAGCGCAACAAACTAAATATAATAAGTGATAAGTCAATGGCCATGTGAGTATCATAATGACCACCAACGTGCTAAGTGTAGACATGCAGACTCATCTAGCCAAGCAGTCCATCATCAATGTCTGCACATGTTGAGCTTGCCATCTCAACACTCCCCCTCAAGCTCAACTTTATCTCTGCAACTCCAAGTAAGCTTCAGAACTTTTGAAGCTTCTCTATGCCCAATGCCTTTGTGAAAATGTCAGCTATATGATCCTATGTGCTGACATATACCAAGTCAATCTCTCCTACAAGTACCTTCTCTCTCACAATGTGGTAGTGCACCTCAATGTGTTTTGTCCTAACATGGAACACTAGATTCCTAGCTAACTGTATGCTACTCATGTTGTCACAACGAATGACAACTGGACTATCTCCCTGAACATCCAAGTCACCTAATAACTTTTGCAGCCATACCATCTCACATGCTGCCACAGTAGCATCTCTATACTTAGCCTCTGTACTCGATAAAGAAACTGTAGGTTTCTTTTTGCTACTCCATGTAACTACTGCACTACCAAGGGAAAACATGAATCCACTAGTAGATCTTTTGTCTGACATGCTACTAGCCCAATCTGCATCTGTGTATCCAACGATCTGTACATCCTTACTTGCCTCATAAAAAAGTCCATAATGTAAAGTGGACTTCACATACCTCAATATACGTCTAGCTACATCCAAATGAGGCTTTCTAGGCATATGTATAAACAGACTAACAAGGCTAACAACATAGCTCAAGTCAGGCCTTGTGATAGTCATGTAAATCAAACTCCCCACAATACAATATTAGTGAGTTTGGGAATCCTCCAATTCCCATTTTTTGAATACTAAAAAGGTGACACTCGGATTTCATGTCCATAAGTTTCTCAAAACCATATGATGTGACCTATCATTGAAAAGCACTTCAAAAATGGAATCTATTGAGCTATAGAATGCTCAATTTGGAGTTATATTATTCAAGTTATGACAAATCCAAAGATTTGACCACGTATCCCAAACTTATGGGAAATTCCAATTTTTCCCAATATGGTGTTCTACTATCCTCCTGAACATAGTAGGCTCTTTTATCTCATCCCCAACGTCGGTACTCAACTTCACATTTTGCTCCAATGGTACTGAAAGAGGCTTACATGCTGTCATACCCTACTTGGATATCATATCCAAGTCATACTGCCTTTGGGATAGCCATATACAATCATACATATGATTACCTCAATACCAAGAAAGTATCTCAGCTCACCCAAATCCTTCATCTCAAACTTCTTCTTCAAGAAGTCCTTAACTTCAGCAATCCCAATATCACTGTCACCTATAATAATCAAGTCATCCACATAGATGACTATGATGACCAAACTTGCATCTCTCTTTCTCACATAAAGTGAGTAATCAGCATTAAAAATACAAAATCCAATATTGACAATATACTCTCCAATCTTGTCAGGCCATGTTCTACGTGCTTGCTTCAGTCCATAGAGCGCCTTATTTAACCTGCACACATATGTGGGATGCTCTAAATCTTCATAACCTGCTGGCTGCTCCATATACACTTCTTCTTGCAATTCACCATGCAAGAAGGAATTCTTAACATCCATTTGCTGCAAACTCCAACCTTTGACTGCTGCCAAGGCAATCACACACCTAACAGTTGCCATCCTAGCAACTGGACTGAATGTCTCTTCATAATCTATGCCATATGTTTGAGCATAGCCTTTTGCAACCACCCTAGCCTTATACCTGCTAACTGAACCGTTTGCATTAGGCTTGACTTTGTAAACCCACTTATAGCCAATAGCTTTCTTACCCTTAGGTAAGGGTATCAAATCCCAAGTATTATTGGCTTCTAATGCAGCCATCTCCTCATCCATTGCTGCATCCCACTGAGCAAAACTAACAGCATCCTCAAAACAAGTAGACTCAACATCCTCAACTAGTTTCACCATATAAGCATAATGGTGAGCTGCATAACATTCAAAACCAAATCTTTTAACAGGGCATCTGACCCTGCTAGATCTGCGTATCACCAGATCACTCAATGGAGCCTTTACATTATCATGGGCTCTCTATACACGTGGTGTCGTGACTGAAGGAATACCAAGCTCATCATCCAAACTCGCTGAAACCACTATAATCTCCATAAAATCACAAATCACTGGTAGATACATCATTACCATCCAATACTTTATTATTTTCTTTGTCCTTCCCTACAACACTTATAGATCCACATGAAGATGTGAGGCTACTCCTTAGTCTCCCAGACCAAGGGCTCACGATAGGTATATTACTAGACGATGTTTCTAGTCCACTAAGACTTCGTGATTCTTGTTTTTCTTTCTGCACATAGTTTTCTTGATCATTATCATCATCTAATACATCACCACTAGGTGCATACTAGTTGCCCATCTCATCAAAGATAACATCCTTGGTCACTCTGAACTCACATGTGACAGGGTTATAACAGTGATACCCTTTTTGCTCTAAAGAGTATCCAATAAGAATACATTTTTCTACCTTTGGATCAAGCTTCTTCCATAGCTCATCTGGCACATGAACATATGCAACACATCCAAATACCTTCAAGTGCGATACATCAGGCTTCTTGCCAGTAAATCACTCTTCAGGAGTCATCCCATTAACTGCAGCTGTGGGGGTTCTGTTCATAATGTAGATAGCAGTATGAACAACCTCAGACCAAAAATGTTTGGGTGTATTCTTTTCAACCATTAACGCACGTGCAACTTCTACAATATGCCTATTTTTTTCTTTTTGCAACCCCATTTTGCTGTGGGGTATACCTACAAGTAAATTGCCTCTTTATCCCATGAGTCCTCAAGAAGTCACTAAACTCATTAGAGAGGTACTTTCCCCCTCCATCTAATCTCAAGCACTTCACTTTTAAGCTTGTTTCTGTTTCAACAACTACCTTAAAAGATTTAAAGTGCTCAAACACATCACTCTTTTCCTTCATGAAGTATACCCATAGCTTCCTTGAACAGTCATCAATAAATGTGACAAAGTATTTGCTGCCACCAAGAGATACATTCTCTGTAGGCCCCCAAACATATGTATACACTACATCAAGTATTTTTCTACTCACTTCTTTGTCATGCGAGAAGGGTTGTCTTGTTTGCTTACCAAACTAGCATGCTTCACAGACTTTATGCAATTCTGCAACTCTAAAAGAAGGCAACCCTGTAACCAATCCTTTGGACTGCATTACTTTCAACCTTTGCACATTTGCATGTCTAATACGTTTATGCCATATTTCAATATCTGCAACTACTCCTTTTCCTTTAGCATACATAGCAGTATCCATTGTAGAAATTTCAGCATCTAAAGTGAGCATGCAGCCAACTCTACTTCCTTTTGCGACCAATCTGCACTTATCATTAAAGTCTTCTACAAAACAACCTTTTGCATTGAATCGGACATGCAACCCCTACCCTACCATTTGGCCAACAGACACTAGATGCTTTGTGATTGATGGCACATGTAATACATCTATCAGACTCTTTGTTTGGCCATCATACAAGAACAAGGGAATCTTTCCAATGTGTGAAATTGGGTGGCATGAATCATCACCGTTTGCACATAACCTAGATTTTGTAAGTCCTGCATCTCTCTAAACCATTCAACATGATTGGTCATATGATTAGATGCACCTGAATCGACATATCATACATCATCATGTGTCCCCTTTCCTGTAACTACATTCATCATATGCTACATAACAAACAAACACTCATTTTTGTCTTCATTCTGTCATGAAGACAATGCAAAGTTTCCTTGCTGCAGTTTGCCACTATGAATATCATCCTTCTTAGCATAGCAATGGGCTGCAATATGGTCTGTTTTGCCACAATCATGGCAAATAATAGCATAATTTCTAGAACCTCTATTCTGCCATCCACCTCTTACTCTAGAGCTCGCCTACCTCTAAAATTTCATTGGCCTCCTGAAACTTGCATTTCACCAAATTGTTGATTGAACCTATTTTGCTGGTTATCGCGAGCACATTCCATGCCACGGCCTCTCAAAGAGGATCTACCACGTCTCCTTCCTCAACTTGAGTAAAATGCTTGAACCTATTCACCATTTTTTTTAGATGAGTCACCTTGCATATTGATCTCTTCGGTAATCATGAGAGAGATCAACTCATCAAAATCTAGAAATGGCTTCTATACGTATGCTGAAGTAACAAATGATTCCCACGCCTTCTCATTGTTAAGGCCACTCAAAGTGGATGAGATCAAATCATCATCATCAAGAATTGCATCAATCATTGCTAAAGCATTTGCAATGCTCCTCATCTTCAACACATACTCATTGACAGACGTTTTCCCTTTCTTCAAGGCATTCAACTCTTCCTTGAGTTGAATCTTTCATGCCTTTGTATTTACTGAAAACATGTTCTCAAAAATTTTCCAAGCTGCATGTGAAGTTTCTACATTCCTGATATGTCCCAACCTCGTATTATCAATTACTACAGATAGCCAGTACATCACATTTTTATCTTTCACGTTCCATTCTTTCCATGCTTTTAATTCATCTCCAGTTGGAGGGATACCTAGCTCTGGCTCCTTTTCTTCACCTGAAAAAGACTCATAAAGGCTCTTTCCAATGAGGAAGTTCATCACACGGAACTTCCATGAAGGGTAGATGTTCTTATCAAGCTTCTCAATAATGGGATTTCCACTATTCTCTACCACTATCACAAACAAGGATACAACACAACAAGCTAGTCTTCTACAACCTTTCACAACACGTGCATAGCAATACCCCAAGCAACCTTTTTCACTAATTGCTCAATAGTACATGTAATCTGCAACCTATTTGGAGATGAACCTTATGTTTACTTCATTGAAAATACCTCAAAAATTACAAATTCAAAATCCATAACCTGTGCACCCACTTTTGATCAATACAATTGCAATCACATTATACCTTGAAACTGTTGTTCGCAACCTTGCAGCTCTAAAACGGGGCCTGAAATGGCCTCATACGTTTAAAATAACTGCGAAAAAGCCCTAAAGGGCCCATATGTAGAATATATAGTGCTTTGCTTGCACTCCAAATCTCACACCAATCTGAGATTTTCACTCTACCCTACTTTCGATGCCTCCACAGGCACTATCCAAAGAGATAATGGAAGAATAGGAGAGCTTCTTACCCGTTGCTTGCTTGCTCAAACCTTGCTTCTTCTCCTGCACTTCAACCTTCAAAATCAGCCTCTCTTAGTAGCGTGGCTCTGATACCATGTCAAGAATCACGTAGTGGGGGGACTTGCTTGAGCTATTATGCCAAACACACACTGTATACACAAGAGGAAGCTCACTCAAGAACACAGAAGAGAGATGGAGGCCAAAACGTTTTCTTGCTGATTTTTTCTTCTTTTTCCATGCACTATACAATGTACACAAAGTATAAATAAGATACAACATAAATGAAAGTGGCCTTCTAAGTCAAACAGTGCATAATCAACTACACTAATCAACTGGCGTTATTTTTTTTCAATTGTAGGTAAGTGTAACAAACTAAATATAATAAGTGATAAGTTAGTGGCCATGTGAGTATTATAATGACCACCAACATGCTAAGTGTAGACGTGAGGAATCATCTAGCCAGTCGGTCCATCATCAATGTCTGCACCTATTGAGCTTGCCATCTCAACATATTTGCTTTGTAAAAACTCTTATCAAAGATGTAAAGTTTCAAGCCTTAACTTGACTAGGCGGCCTATGAGCTAGTTTATCAGGCCATGTCATCATGAAGGGAGGGAGGAAGCTAGCAAGTGTAGGAACTTATCATTTGAGAGGGGTGTTGAGAAATGACAAATGATGCATGCTCTAGGAAGAGACGTCCTAAATCCCATATGCATAGTGAGGAGAGTGAAACAACCCAACTACTATAAAGCATTGTACTTACAATATGAGTAATGTAATATGATGGTAATTTTTTCCTTTCAGGTGAGAGTCTGAGAGTCATTGTCTAACCACACAAGACTGTGTTTATGAGTTTGTCTCAATCTTGGAACCTAATTCACTTGTGTAACATTCTATATTTAACTTTATGTCTTCATGAGTTCACACTATCTCTTCAAGACACCATAGCCGTGCTCTAGATCTGTTCTTTTGACAAAAATTAGTACTTGAAGATCCGTGATGGGTGCTTGGTTGATGGTATTCGCGGTTTTGTTTGTAATCCCCGTACTTGCCGTTCCGTTTGTAGTAATTGTGTCCGTAGTGTTATTAGAAGCTCCTACCTTCATGACCTTCAAAGCTTTCTACTTTCGACCCATGGTCTTTATTGGGAGACTGCAAAAATGAGAATTTGGTGAAGGAGCAAAGATTTCAAGAAATCAAGAGGAGTCTTGATTCCGTAAGAAGGAATAGGATAGAAGGGATGGAGGAATTGAAGTTGAGAGCTCTTGGAGTATCCTCCTCGTCTTCTTGACAAAAAATTCCCGTGCTCACACTTCTCTTGAGTCACTCTCTCTTGTTCTATACTCTTGAGAAGGGCCTCTCTCCCCTTGCTCCAATTACTCTCAATGGCTCCCCATGCCTCTTATTTGTAGCTAAATTGGAGAGGAAGGGTTGTGGCTAAGAAGAATAGTTCTTTATGAGGGATCTTGACAAAATCAGTAATCTGATGCTCAGATCACACATCTGATAGTTCCATTGGCTCCAAAAAGGGGGTAGAACCCCAAGACATTTTCCAATACACTTGGTTAGAAATCTTCTAGATCACTCATTCTTCTCCCTGTTCGAAGTGTTATTTGCTACCTATAAACTGCAATTGTGACGCGCACGATTTTTCCAATCCCTTTTTTTTGCATTAAATCTCCAAAACTAGCTGAAAAAAAAACACTTGCCTTTTTTAACATGGCATCCTATTCTAGAAATTTCCATATTTTTTAAGGATATTTACAATAAAAAATATATAAATTAATATGCTAGCATTGTCCAAAAATCTAATATTTTTGGACCATCCATACTATACACATTGACACTAATGACTAATATGACTCATAACTCTCATTCATGTGGTAACTTCCATGATGGGTGGCTACAGTCCTTGTCAATCTAGAAAATATCGGGTTACGATCCTCATGTCTTTTTACTTGAGATCTTCTCTATTTAATGATTTTAGAGTCCTTAAAGTCCATTTTGTGAGAAGTTGGAAATTTTTTAAATTAAAGTTGGAATATCACAAAATTGCAGTGGTCCATATGTATAGGCTCATAGTAGAGCGAATGTCACAATCTTTTGAAGTTTGTCTTGAAGTTTGATGAATCATATATTCAAAAAGGGAAGAAGATGGAAAGAGTCAAAATTTGTATCATGAATAGGGTATTGGACTACAAAAATGGTAGGGGTTAAGCACCATTGCATAAGTTCCAGTCTGAGATGGAGATTTGGTGGGTTAGTGTAGCACATGTACCAATTGAGAATAATCAAACATTGAAATGGTTATTTACTCATATGGGTATTCCAAACAATATTAAGTCTCAAATTGAAGAAGAAATGTTGGTGGTTGGATGGGGTTGGTAATTTTAATGTGGAATGACATATGAGCATTGACTTAAAAACTATCAAATGTATGTTTGGAATCCGTAATGGGGCAAATGCAAAATATCATTGTATTTATTGCATGGAAAGTATTGGGTCTAAAGATTGAAGAAACTTATGCCTTGCAAGAAGAGCCCCAAAACTAGAGACTTTATAGATCTAAGTAAATGTAAAAACATAGAAGACATATGGGATCCCATTGTTTCAATTTCTCTTAGAAATATTCATATTTGTATTTTTCATGCATAGATTAGAATAATTGATGAACCTCTCAGGTTGCATATCGACTATGTATTCTTGATAAAGCCCTTGTCTTTATTAGATGAGTGTACAAATGTGAGGAATTACTTTTGCAAATGCAAGTCCATTTAAGAAAAGATCCAACACTTTCAGGGAAAACAATAAATGTTTTGGTTGATGTCTCAATGGGAGGCTCAAAAGTCAAAAGTCTTTTAGGAAACTATACAGAAAAATAGGTGAGCATTATTTAGGAATATTGGAGAGAGCTGTGTGAGATAATGACAAATGTTGCAAGCACACCGCGACTTGCATTTATAAGGATGGAGGTCTGGAGACACCTCAATGTCTTTCTAAAGCTCCTCAAGCAACAAAATACAATATACACTTATTGATGAGACCTAAAATGGGCCGACACTGGTTATGGCACTAGCCGGACCTCATAGATACGATAGACAACCCCACCACACATGGCCTCGCGGGCCAAGAGTATCTAAAACTCACTTTACACTAAATTCTTATTATGATTTTGTGTTTGTATCCAATATGTAGTCCAAGGTTCACCTTCCCTTCTCCTCAGAGGGAGATCCCATAACATATAGGCATAATGCCTCATAATACACACATAGGGAAGCACCTCTCGACTGATTGCCACGACTCCACTACTGTGACTCTCCTACACCTCGGGGATTGGCCCCAAGATGCGTCGCTAGCACATATAACATTCGCACAATGTAACGTGCCCGATCCTCAATTCGTAGGACACGTCTTAGCAGTCCATTGAGAGATATATCTAGAAGACACCGCCCAACACTCCCTAGGAATGACATGGGTTTTGCCAACTAGGGTCTCTTGAGTCTGCCCCACAATGAAACTTATCTGGCCGTTCCCACTAGGATTGACTGACTTTTCCTAACATTTCTCGTTAACATTTCCTTTGAGGAAAGTTCTCAGCTAACTGAGGCCACCCTTCCATAGGACAAACCCATTGGTCACATCCACCACGCTTCCCTCGGGGGTTGTTTTAGTTATCTAATTACCTACCACATTATGTTTGACACATAAAAGCAGCTTCCTTAATTAACCCGTTAATCATAGATTTCTTTACGTAATTTAGGGCACTGACATGAAAACAAGATAAAACATGATTAAACACTTCCTTAACTTATCTTCAGATTAATGTTTGTCTCCCGTCCATACAGGAGAATTAAGTGTTCCTTTCTGCCTCTGCAAAAAAATCATTCCGTCTTTCGGCAATAAAAACCCAAAGGTTTATCCTCCCAAGATTCCGCCTTGTAACTAGTATTAAGGCCTTGAGATCCCATCTCGAGTCACGTAGAACACTTGTGTAGGGCCCGAAGACATTGGGATTTATGGCCAGAGCCCCCATTGGCACACAAGTGTCCTCCTACGCCAAGTAATTTCCATGGAGAGGCCTCTCATGGCGGGTTCGGTCCATATTCCCGGCACGGATTCATAACCCCCTTGGTTAGGGTTTGGCAGTTCGCGGGGAGTAGCTAGCACCATCCTTCCTTAATTAATCCCTTTAGGAAATCAACCACAATTGAAGCAACCAGCCTAACATCCTTTAACTAGGAAAACATCCTTTTGTTCCCATGGCAATCAATCATCACAGACCCGGCCATGAAATCATCAACCACACCCCACTTGGGTTAACATATAAAACCACATTAACAAACAGTTGAATGCACAACCACTTGCTTCAAGGTATCGCAATCCCATTGCATGCACAACCAGAATTTAACTTGGATGTATCAAAACACTTTTACAACCTTTCAACAACCAAGCATAACTTGGGTCAACAATCCATCTTTAACAAGATCGGCCCTCGCTAAAACCATTTCAACAGTTCCAAGCAACATGCTTAGCATAAATCAACTATCATAAAGTCTGCTCTCCCCTTTGGGCTAGGGCTTCACAAGGACAATCCTTCTAGGTCCGAGAAGCTTAAGGAAGCTGTGCAAGGGAGGTATCTGCCACTTGCCTACCGGACACAAAAGATGAATGAATTCTATGATTTGAAGTAGCAGGGATTATCCCTTGATGCATATTATTCAAAGTTTGTTTCTCTCCTAAAGTACGCACCTCCAATGGATATGACACAACAGGTGTCAAAGTTTTGTGTTGGATTGAATCCACCCATAAACACTCGATTGGAATCCATGCGCCCAACGAACCTACAAGACGCACTCATTCGAGTTGCTTCAATAATATAGGAGGTGCTGACCAAACCAAGGAACAACAGGACTTGGCCTTATAGAGATCAGAACAAGGGTATGTTTAGGGCTCAGACTAAGAGAGCACAGGGTTAGAATCAGGGTCAAAGGAAGAAAGCTAGGGCCAATGCTATCAAAAAATTTGTTCCTACACAAGGTAATGACCACAATCTATGTTGCTTCCATTGCAACGAGCTCGGACTTTTCAAGAGGCAGTGTCCCAAGCTTAGCAGAGGACATCGCCAAGGGCAATTCCAAGGAGCCACCCATGGCCAAGGAACCACCGTCATGGCCAGAGAAAGAACCTCCAGGCAAGGAGTTGGGTGATGAAGAAGATCCATCCATGGATGCTGACATTGAGAGGGAAGCAGTCCATGCCACTCTTCAAAAGAAGGGTCCGAATCACCAATTCTTGGTGATTCAAACTCCATTAGATTATGAAGGTAAAAGCTTCAAAACCCTAATTGATTGTGGCAATACACATTCCTTCATTTCACCAATCTATGCAAAAAATTTAGGGATAGCCACAAAAGACGCACCTACTTTACTTATGGAATTAGCAAATGGTCATGAGGTCTCTTGTACTAGGCAAATTGCTAAGGCGAAATTCCTACTGGGTGGGAAGCCAACTTCAGTAAGATTCAGGGTAATGAACCTAGGTGTCCACGAATGTTTACTCGAAATGGATTGGCTAATACCCAATGATGCCCACATCCACTATGGAAAGAGCCAAGTCTCTTTCCAAAATTCTGAAGGGGAACTAGTCACAACTCAAGGAGAGACTGGTAAGCCAATAATACAGCTTGCAAAAGCAACACGGATAATAAAAGGTGTTAGAAAGGGCCTACCTGTCTATCTGATTAAACTGAATAAGCTAGATTAGAATCAAGAATCTGGGGAAGAACCTTCATGGTTAAGGGAATACACAGACATATTTCCTGAAGAGCTGACAAAATTTCCTCCTCAAAGGGAAGTCGACCACGAAATCAAACTGGCGCCAAGAGCTACACCAGTCGCAAAGAGGTCATATAAGATGTCCATCCCGGAAGCTATCAAATTGAAAGAGCAACTCAAGCAACTGTTAGACCAAGGCTACATCCGTCCTAGCAGTTCGCCATGGGGAGCTCCAGTGCTATTCCAAAAGAAGAAAGATGGAATGCTTCGACTATGCATTGACTACAGAGGGTTGAATCAATTAACCATAAAAAATGAATACCCCGTTCCAAGAATAGATGAATTACTTGACCATCTTCAAGGTGCAAAGATATTCTCTAAGATAGATCTCAAATCTGGATATTATCAGATAAGGATCAAGGAAGAAGATATCCCAAAAATTGCATTCAGTACGAGGTATGGGCACTTCAAATTCCTAGTGATGTCATTTGGGATGATGAATGCTCTTGCTACCTTCAACATGTTGATGCAGGATATCTTTAGGCCCTATCTTGATGACTTTGTACTCGTCTTCTTTGACGATACCCTAGTCTACTCTAAACAGGAAAAAGATCATGAACCCTAGCTTCGCATTGTTCTTGAAACAATGAGAGCACACAAGCTTTATACCAAGAAGAAGAAGTGTGCATTTTTAAAGCAACAGATTGAGTATCTGGGATTCATTGTATCAGCGGAAGGGATTTTAGTAGATCCAGCTAAGGTCAAAGATGATTTGGAATGGCCAACACCAACTTCTGTCAAAGAAATACGTAGCTTTCTTGGATTGACAGGATGGTACAGGATTTTCATCAAAGATTATGCTTTGATTACAGCACCTCTGACTGACCTACTCAAGAAGCAAGTAGCAATTGTATGGTCACCTACTGAACAGACCAGCTTTGACAAACTAAAGCAAAGCTTAGTATTAGCACCCATCCTGAAACTTTTTTATCTTAGTAAGGAGTTTGAAGTGGTAACTGATGCTAGCACACTTGCTTTAGGATGTGTGCTTATCCAAGAAGGTCATCCCGTAGCATATTCTTCAAGAAAATTGAAGGGCCATGAAAGAAATTATGCTACTCACGATCTGGAGCTATTGCCTGTCATCCATGCCCTCAAACTTTGGAGACATTACTTGCTAGGTAACAAATTTTCCTTAGTAACGGACCATAAGAGACTTAAATGAATCTTCACCTAGAATGGGCTCAATATGAGGCAACGTCGATGGATCGAAGTGCTGGAAGAATATGATTTTGAAATCAAATACATTCCTGGAAAAGAAAATGTAGTTGCCGATGCACTCAGTCTCGCAAGGCATTTCTAAATTCTCTTATTTTGCAAGATCCATCAACAGCAAGATCTGTAGCCACAAAGGTATCAATGCCAAACAACCCAATTCTCGAGCTAGCTAAGGAAGAGACCTATCATGACCCAGTCTATCAGAAATTTATAAGGGAGATCCCCATCAAAGATCAAGACCCGACGCTAAAGACGAAGTATTAAGAATTCTCTGTCAGTAGTGGACTTGTCTACTTTAGGACAAGATTATGTATCCCTGCAAGCTGAACTCTCAAGCAGAAGATACTTTAGGAAGCCCATGAATCCCTTTCTCAGGACATCCTGGCTATGCCAAGACCCTTAATGTGGTCAGGAAGAGCTATTATTGGGATAGGCTCAAGGGTGACGTTCTCAAATATGTCACGGAATGTTTGTCTTGTCAACGCATTAAGGCAGAACATGTCAAAATGCCTGGGAAATTGCAACCACTTGACATTCCCCAAATGAAATGGGAGTCCATTAGTATGGACTTCATTGTTGGCCTACCCCAAGTTCAGGGAGGATACAACTCTATTATGGTTCTAATAGAAATGCTCACCAAGGTTACACATCGCATCCCTATCAAGACAAACTATAAAGCCTTAGACATCGCAAGATTATTCATCAAGGAAATATTCAAACTACATGGGTTACCCAGAAGAATCATTAGTGATCATGACTCTCTCTTCACATCACACTTTTGGAGAGCTATCTTCGAGGCTATTGGGACTCAACTCTGTTTCAGTATAGCCTACCATCCCCAAACTGTTGAGATATCGAGCTCCACTCATGATATGCCAGGGTGACTGTTGTGCATTTATATCACCGACTTGTCAGTTGCAGATGCGGTTGGTATACGGACCATGAATAATAGCTACATGATAGCTATCCTTATCTACTCTAGTTCGTGGCTCAGCTAGTATGCCACCTTAGTTAGTTGAGTTTGGTTTGAGACCCATATATAGGGTTCTTCTATTTCTATGTACTAGAGTTCTTTTTGGCTTACACAACTAAGAAGAGGAAAACTGTTTTCAGCCTCCACCTGTGTGTGTATTCCCCCATTGTGCAAGCAAGAAAGCTACAAGTGAGACTCCTTCCTTCTCTCCCACAATCTTGACGTGATATCAGAGCCTTGTTCGTGGTAAGGAGCTCAAGAAAGCAAGCCAAGCTTGCGGTGTTCTGGTAAGAGGAGCAGTGTTGCTTTCATTTTCTTGTTTTGGGAGCAGATCTCTATAGGTAGCACAGCCGGAAATTGCAAGAGTGTATTGTCTCAGGTTGAGACGCCCTTCGCGGTGAAGCAAGAGGGCAGTATATGCTGCGGGATAGGGCTTTAGCCCTTGGCGACCCTGTTTTTTTTATTTGAGGCCATTTCGGGGCCTGTTTTGGAGACAAAAGTTTTCTGCACGCACTCAGGAAAAAGCCCTGTTTTATGCTGTGCGACCACTGTTCTACAGGTCGGTGGAAAGTTACCACAGATATTGCACCATATGCTTGTGTGCAGAGACATTGGGAGTTACAGAATCATCCTTGGTTCCTGTATATGCAAAATCGTCACTAGGAAGTGACTGTGTGGTCAAATACCACTTTCGCCAGTTTTGCAGATTTACCCTTGTGAGGCTGAAGCTGTGTTCTCTGCAGTGACAGAATTTTTTGCAGTATTCTATAATGGCGTCTGATTCTCTTTCACACATTGTAACTGAAAAGCTTGACAAGAACAACTTCCAAGCATGGAAGTTTAGAATGACGAATTTCATTATGGGAAAAGGATATTGGGAATTTGTTGCAGGAAATGAAGAAGAACCAGCTCTTCCTGATGTTCCCAATCAACAGAGCAAATGCATGCATTCAAAGCATGGCATGAGAGAGCGAGGAAAGTTATGTACTGGCTATCTATCAGTATTTCAGACTCTATGATTGTGCATATTCAGGATGCAAGTACGCCAAAGGAGGCATGGGATACTTTGTCAAAAATGTATAGCACAAATACGCAAGCCAGGAAAATGCAGCTCAAGCAAGAGTTGCATAATGTGCAAAGAGAAAATATGAGCATCAATGACTATCACATGAAGGTGAAGAAGATTGCAGATGCACTTGCTTCCATTGGGTCGCCAGTGAAAGATGATGATTTAGTCTCAGTGACCTTGAATGGTCTCGGAAAGGATTATGCACAGTTTCAAACATCCATTTCTGTCCGTGAAAGATTTCCTGATTTTGAGGAGTTGATTGCTCTTCTAATTTCTGAGGAGCAGAGAAATGGTGGTGCATCTTCTTCAGGAGGAACTTCAAAAGAATCTGTCTTCTACTCAAATGCTGGAAGAGGTAGAGGCAGAGGCAGAGAAGGCCGATTTGGAGGCCGTGGTAGAAATCAGAATATGCAGCAAACTCAAGAAAACCAGTCCTATGGAGGAGGACGTGGTAACTCTAGAGGCAGGGTGAGCCAAAGAGGTGATGGTGGATGACAAAGAGGCCAAAATGCAAACAGTAATGTTGAATGCTACTACTGTGGTAAAATGGGTCATATGGCTAAAGACTGCTATAAAAAGCATAATGACATCATAAATGGAAAACTACAACAAGGGAATTAGGCATCTTCTAGTAGACAGGGTGATGACAAAAATGAGCATTTGTTTATGGTGCAGCACATGAACAATTCTGTGACAAGTGCAGAAGAAAGCAATGATGTATGGTATGTTGACTCAGGTGCATCAAACCACATGATAGGTCATGCAGAATGGATGGAGAATGCAAGGAAAATGGAAAAACCGGGATTTGTGGAGACTGGTGATGATACTACACATCCTATTGTGCAGATTGGAAAAATTCCTTTGTCTATGCAGGATGGGAAAAAGAAATACCTGTCTGATATATTTCATGTCCTGAATATCACCAAGAATCTGGTTTCTGTTGGTCAAATGGTTGAGCAGGGCTTGCAGGTCAGATTTAATCCTCATGGATGCTTTGTTGAGGATATGAAAAATAAAGGTCGCTTGATAGCAAAAGGAAAGAAGAAGGGCAGAATGTTTACGTTGGATGCAGACATGTCTGAATTGAGTGCAGCAATATTTGCACATGGGATGGGTGTAGTTGCAGATATTGATATCTGGCATAAACGCATTGGTCATGTTAATGTATAGCGACTTAAATCAATGCAGGTCCAAAATATTATTGCAGGATTGCCTAAATTCAAGGTTGCAGAAATGCATAAGGTATGTGAAGCCTGCCAATTTGGAAAATAGGCAAGGAAACCATTTCCTAGACATGTTCAAGAGAGTGAGAAGCCATTGGAATTAATCCACTCTGATGTGTGGACTACTAAAGCTACATCTCTTGGAGGCTATCATTATTTTGTCACTTTTATTGATGACTATAGCAGAAAAGTTTGGCTGTATTTTATGAAAAAGAAAAGTGAAGTTTTTGGGCATTTCAAAACTCTTAAAGCTATGGTTGAAAAAGAAACAGGCCTGTAAATAAAATACCTAAGGTCAAATGGAGGGGGAGAGTACCTCTCAAATGAGTTTGTAAGGTTCTTGCAAGAGCATGGCATAAAGCAACAATATTCATGTAGTCATACCCCACAACAAAATGGAATTGCAGAAAGAAAAAATAGGCATATTGGAGAGGTATCTCGTGCCATGCTCAATGAAAAAGACCTGCCAGATTTTTATTGGGATGAGGCAGTTGCTACAGTAGTCTACATAATGAACAGGACTCCCACTGCAACAATACATGGGATGACTCCATAGGAGAGGTATACTGGTAGGAAACCAGATATTTCTCATTTGAAAATTTTTGGTTGCATTGCCTATGTACATGTGCCAGATGAGTTGAGATCCAAGTTGGATCCAAAAGCTGAGAAGTGCATCTTTATTGGTTACTCTCTACAGCAAAAAGGGTATAGATGCTATAACCCTTCTACTCGTAAGTTTACAGTGAGCAGAGATGTTGTTTTTTATGAGATGAGTAGCTGGTATAAACCAGTAAATGTGATTGATGATGTAGATGCACAAAATGGTAATGCTGCACAGAATTCACAGCAGCAGTCACAAAATATTAGTGGACCTGGAGCGTCCTCTAGTAGTGGTTCACATTCTTCGCCATGGACAAGCAGATTGAGATCAGGAGAATCTTCTCAAAGCAATGCAGATAGTGGTATGCAGGTATCATGAAAAGGAAAAGAGAAGGTTGATCAGCCCATGTTTGATGTGAATGCAGGTCACTCTTATGTGGATGGTGAATCCAGTGGCTCAGAACAGAGCATTGATGATGAGTTGGGTATTCCTTCTGTTGTTACACCTGGAGTAAGGAAGACCAGGGATGTTTTGAGAGCACCTGGGAGTGAGCCTATTTTGTGCAGGTCTACGAGAGCTAGGTATCCTGTGGATAGGCTGAAATATGATGGATTTACAGCCATTCACTATGCATATATGGTCAAAGTGATACAGGAACCAGAACCCACTTCTTTTGAGCAAGCCATGGGAAAAGAAAAATGGGAGAAAGCCATGGATGAAGAAATGGATGCCTTGGAAGCAAATGCTACATGGAAATTGGTACCTTTGCCTAAAGGTAAGAATGCAATTGGCTGTAAGTGGGTTTATAAGGTGAAGCACAATGCAGATGGTTCTGTGAACAGATGCAAGGCAAGATTAGTAGTCAAGGGGTATGCACAAACATATGGTATTGACTATGAAGAAACATTCAGTCCGGTTGCAAGGATGGCAACCGTAAGAGCAGTCATTGCTATGGCTGCATCAAAGGGATGGTCTTTCCATCAGATGGATGTAAAGAATGCCTTCTTGCATGGTGATTTGCAAGAAGAGGTCTATATGGAGCAGCCACCAGGTTATGTGCATGCTGTTCATCCTGAGTTTGTTTGCAGGTTGAAGAAAGCCTTGTATGGCTTGAAGCAAGCACCTAGAGCATGGTCTGACAAGATAGGACAGTATCTTGTCACTATTGGCTTTCAGATTTCCAAGGCAGATTTCTCACTTTATGTGAGAAAAACAGAGAAAGGTATTATGCTACTTGTCATTTATGTTGATGATTTGATTATGACAGGTGACAGTGATGAAGATATCCTTCATGTGAAAATGCTATTGAAGCAGAAGTTTGAGATGAAGGATTTGGGAGAGCTACGTTATTTCTTGGGCATTGAGGTGATTAGATCACCAAGTGGGATACAGCTCTTGTAGAGGTAGTATGGATTGGATATGCTGTCCAAATATGGGATGACAGGCTGTAAGCCTATTTCAGTTCCTTTGGAGCAGAATGTGAAGCTGAGCGCATATGTAGATGAGCTTCTGGAAGACCCTACTATGTACAGACGCATAGTAGGAAGCTTGATTTATATGACTATTACTAGGCCAGATTTGAGCTATGCTGTTGGATTGGTAAGTCAGTTTATGCGGGCTCCAAGGAAACCGCATTTGGATGCGGCTAGACGCCTACTCAGGTATGTGAAGTCCATATTGCAGTATGGACTATTTTATGAGATTGGGGTTCAGATATAGTTGCATGGATACACTGATGCTGATTGGGCTGGTAGCATTTCTGATAGATGATCTACCAGTGGATATGTGTTCTCTTTTGGGAGTGCTGCAGTCACTTGGAGCAGCAAGAAACAATCTACAGTTGCCTTGTCCAACAATGGCTGCATGTGAGGTAGCTTGGTTGCATAAGCTACTTTATGATATGCATCAGCCTACAGATGGGCCAGTTGTCATTTATTATGGCAACATGAGTAGTATACACTTGGCAAATAACCCAGTCTATCATGCTAGAACAAAGCACATTGAGATGCATTATCACTATGTGCAGGAGAGGGTTTTACTAGGTCTTATTGATCTGGTTTATGTTAGCACAGAGGATCAGGTAGCTGACATATTTACGAAGGCATTGGGTGCAGAGAAGCTACGAAAGTTCAGAGACTTTCTTGGTGTACAGCAATTGGGATTGAGCTCAAGGGGGAGTGTTGAGATATCGAGCTCCACTCGTGATATGCCAGGGTGACCGTTGTGCATTTATGTCACCGACTTGTCAGTTGTTGCAAATGCGGTTGGTGCACCGCCCATGAATAATAGCTACATGATAGCTATCCTTATCTACTCTAGTTCGTGGCTCAGTTAGTATGCCACCTTAGTTAGTTGAGTTTGGTTTGAGACCCATATATAGGGTTCTTCTATTTCTATGTACTAGAGTTATTTTTGGCTTACACAACTAAGAAGAGGAAAACTGTTTTCAGCCTCCACTTGTGTGTGTATTCCCCCATTGTGCAAGCAAGAAAGCTACAAGTGAGACTCCTTCCTTCTCTCCCACAATCTTGACACAAACTGATGGTCAAACGGAACGAGTCAATCAAGTCATTGAAGATATGCTTAGAACATACTACTGTCGCGAACCCAAAAAGAGGATTCAATATTTGCCACTGGTTGAGTTTGCCTACAATGCTTCTTACCAACACAGTATTCATATGACCCCTTTCCAAGCATTGTATGGTCACGATTATCATACCCCTTTGAGCTTCTCAGATCCAACTTTGAGGTTAGAAGCTTCAAGGTAGATGCTAGAAGACATGGAAGATCAAATCAAGTCAATAAGACAAGACATCCAAGTTGCTAAGGATAGACAGAAGGCTTACGCGGACTTGAAACAGCAAGACAAATCCTTCGTTGAAGGTGACATGGTCTTCATCCGTGTACACCCTAAAAAGAGTTCACTGTCCTTGGGAAAATACAAGAAGCTAAGTCCGAGGTATTGTGAGCCTTACAAGATCACTAAGTGCCTAGGACCTAATGCTTACAGGCTGCAACTGCCCGCAACCTAAAGATTCATAATGTATTCCACGTTAGCCTATTGAAAAATTATCTACCTAATCCAAATCATGTACTTGATGATCAGCAAATTGTAATGCCTAGTCATGGAGTCCTTGAGCTACGGCCTGATAGAGTCCTAGATGTAAGGGAGAGGCATTTGAGGTCAAGGACCTTGAGAGAATACCTCATCCAGTGGAAAGATTATCCCAAAGAGGATGCCACCTAGATGGATGAAGATACTCTCAACCAACAATACCCTTAGGTCCTCTCGAGATGAGGACATCTTGATTCCTCTAAGGGGGAGAGGATGTAATATCCCCGTGTTTTTTTACCCTGTGTCTCCCCCCCATAGGAACTCGCCTCCCTTAAATTGAAAAAAAAAAGTTATTATGATTTCAAAAAATTTTAACCCCTCTCTCTCCTCGCCAACAGCACATCAGGGAGAGAGAGAGAGGGAGTGGTGGTGACGGGGGGCATACAACCCCCCAGGTGGGCGGGTTGACCATGCCACCCACCTCCTCCCCCCTATATAAGGGGAGGCTTCTCCCCTCCCTCGGCTACACACGGAGACTGCGCCTCCCCTTCCTTCTGTCATCACCTCCTTCCTCCATTAGCAGTAGCAGTCTTGCGGCTCCAACAATCTACTCTTCCACCCTTCTCACTCATGCGGCAACTGCACCCCCCCTGGGCCTTCCGATTGAGTTCTCCCCCCCCCCCTCCGACATGCTGCAACAGCGCTCCCTGGGCCTACGACTCAAGCCACCCCCCGATTGCCAGCCAACTGTGAGCCGTGAGGAGAAAAAGAGGAGTGGGAGAGAAGAAGAGAAGGGAGAGAGAAGAGAAGAAGTGAAGGGAGAGAGTGAGAGAAGAAGAAGAAGAAGAAGAAGAAGAAGAGGTAGGAGGAAGTGAGAGAGAAGAAGAGAAGAAGAGGAAGGAGGGAGAGAGAGAAGAGGAAGAGAAGAAGTGAGAGAGAAGAAGAGAAGGAGAGAGAGAAGGGAGAGAGAAGAGAATAAGAGGGAGAGAAGGTGAAGGAGAGAAGAAGAAGGAGAGGGAGAGAGAAGAGAATAAGAGAGGAAGAGGAGAGAAGGAGAAGAGGTAGAAGAGGAAGAGGAGAGAAGGAGAAGAGGTAGAAGAGGAAGAGGAGAAGGAGAGAAGAAGAGAAGGAGAGAGAGAAGGGGGAAGAAGGAGAAGAGGAGGAAAAGAGGTAGAAGATGAAGAGGAGAGGGAGAGAAGAGAGAAATAGAAAAATAAGAAGAAGACGAAGAAAAGAGAGAAAGAAGGATAAGAGAAGAGTAAGAAGAGAGGGAGAGAGAGAGAAGGAGAAAGAGAAAGGAAGAGAATTGGAGACAAGTCACCCCCTCATCGACAAAGGATTCCCTTCCCGCGACCTTTCCCTCCCAACCGGTCATCCTGAAGGCTGCTAAGGCCTGGACTACCCAAACCCCGAGCAGAAATGGCTCCCAAGAAGAAAATTGCAGGAAGTCTAGGTGCCAAAGCTACCGTTGGTACCCGTAATATGGGAGAGGTGAGCGGAGCGACCAACACAATAAACGCCCCTACGAACACGAATCAAACCCAGGTTCTTTAAGTGTTATGATTAATTATGTATTATTTCTCGTGGAAGAGATGAAAGGGTTAGCTACGTGCATGGAACAAGGACGAGTCATAGGATTTTTGTTTACTCTAAGTGCTAGGTTGCATGCGTGAAATGGTAGAGTATGGAGTTCGCATAAGTTTATATGTGTGAAATGGTAGAGTATGGAATTCGCATAAGTTTATATGCATGAAATGATAGCTTTTACACACATAAAATGATAAGGGTTTCACATTATTTCACATAAAATGATAGGTTTTAAACTAGTTCAGTGTATGAATAGTCAATTAGAATTCCTATTTTGCAATCATGATTAAAAGAAACACAGGAAATGTTAGTTTCTGTTCATGAGATACATTCGCACCGTTGGATAAAACCCTAGACTTTCATATACGCAAGTCACATGCGATCCAGTGCATTAGGGATAAGTACTCCTTGCCAGGAATGAAGAGAGAGAAAGGTCATTTAGGTTGTACAACTATATGAAACACACCATGTGCATGATAGGTAAGGTTGATTGCAAAATTCTACATAGAACCGCATTAAGAGAAATGGAAGGATCGCATCATCTAGACTGTATCTTGAAGGTCTAAATGAAGAATCCAGTGTTTCCAAGTGTGTTAATTGAACTTGGTTGGAACTAGAAGATTAAAAGACCCTTGGTTGGGTTGTGAATAAGGCATGTCCATTGCCTTGATTGACTAGCTAATGCCTAAGTTAGGGTTAAGATACCATAAGGTCAAACCCAAGGGAAAAGGGCAAGTCAAAATAAGTTAACTTACCAAGAACATTTGCATGCGTAATCTTGTTTGAGATTATTGGGATCTTTCCAAGTCGTGAACAATCCAGGATCAGATGCTGGAGCATCCGAGAAAAAGACCCAAGATCGAATGCTGGGAGTATCCGAAAAAAAAGGAGTCACACCTTAGCAGTTGGTCGTGCAAACGGCCTCCGAAATGCTTGTGATTGTACACTTAGGTACATTATTTGATCCCCTTTTCTCAAGGAACTAATTCAAGGAAAAACACTTAATGCTTCAGGTTAAAGGCTTGGAGGGAGAGGCAGGAACTGTTACCTCCGACTGTCTTCCTAGCCCTATCCAAGGGGGTTGTTAGCCACGCCGGGTACGTGGACCTAACCTGCCACGAGAGGTCTCTCCGTGGGTGCTGTAGGAGGATGCTTGGGTGCCAAGGGAGGCTCTCGCTGTAAATCCCTTGCCTCTGGGTCCCACACAAGAGGCCAACGTGACTCGAGATGGGATCTCGAGGCCCATGTACTAGTCAACGGGCGGAACTCGGAGCAGCAATCCTGTATATTGTTGGGATAGCCTTCGGGCATGATATTGGATATACTCCAAGATTATGATAAATAAAGAACAGATATTGGGAAAAGAGGAACTTGCTTGATATTGTTTTTTTTTCATTGCCTAAGTTGCGTGAAGTAACCTGTGATTAATTTGATTAATTAAGGAAGTCGACTTTGCATGTCAAATGTAATGTGGTAGGTAATTAGATAACTAAAGCAAACTGAGGAAAGTGCAGTGGATGTGACTTGTCCTATGGAAGGGTGGTCCCGATTAGCTGGGAACTTTTCTCAAATGATGAGATAATAAGACTATGAAGACATAGTGTCAGTAGATGTAGATAATAAGACTATGAAGATCTAGTGTCAGTAGATGTAGAATCCCGATTTATTCTGTTTTAGGGGAAAGGAATGGGACTATGCCATATGGCAAAGAGGTTGAGCTTCGCATCCCTCTCGTTTCCCATTATCCATGAACCAAGTGCAGGGCTCATAGACAATGGACAAAAAAGAACCAATAAAGTCATGTATTGGTTCTTGTTATTCATCTTGGATGCAATGGCTACGTAGATCACTTATTGTTAGTCTCCAAAAGATGCATGGAACATACTTATGCATAATTATGGCTATATAACTCATGCAAGGAAAATTCAGCTGAAGCACTGCTCAATAATGTTAGAATATCAAGCTCATATTATTCTCCTGTTAGTATGTATGACCAACATTAGCTATGTCCAGCTGTATCAGCACAAGTGTGGGACATTAAATAAGTCAGTGGTCTTAGACACAGTGTGAATGGTCCTACAGACCTTAGTACTATTGTATACACTTATGCCATGTGTGTGGTCATGAGATAATGAATGAAAGAATAAGAGAGAACACTAGATCTTCACTCCATCTCTGTCTCTCTCAATCTCTACATGGTATCAAAGCACCCTTGACTGGGCTCTGTGGAAAGCGTTTGTGAAGAAGGCTAGAAAATTGAAGCTTTAAGGTTCTTGAGAAGAAGGGCTAACTGCTCTTGCTCCTGTAGAGGTATGCATCTACTCATTGTCATTGATATAAGTTCTTGAGGCCTGTATGGAGCCTATGGGGAGCTCTATTGAGCATGACTAAAGTGCTCATTACCATCATTGTCACCAATATAGGCTACTGAATACATCAGCAGATCTATGTGAATTGCGCCAATCCAGAATGTGGACTCAGATGCTTGCAAATGATGATCATGATCAGCCCACTGATTGGTAAAGAGATTGTGTGAACCCTTTGAAGGGTGATTGAAGGCCTGGAACCATTCTTGTTTGCTGTGAGCTCATCTAGGAGCTGAAATCACTGATTGCAGGTCTGGGATTTTTCACTGTTTGCTATATAGAGGGTACATACAGCATGAATGCATGGTTAACATGAGTCTGGAGCTCTCAAACATGTCCAAAACAACCACTCGAGCATGGGTACATGTAAAGAAGACATATAAACTAGATGTTATGCATTGAAGCTAAAATTTCTTACTGAAAATACACAGATTTAGAAGCCTAAAGCAGGCTAAAAAACTATCAAAAAGTGTGGGCAGCAAGCATTGGTCTTCTTGAAGCATTACATGTCTTTGGCTGACTCTTGTGGTGAGAGGAGTGACTTGACATATATGTGTCAAATGTTTTGAGCATTGAGAAGGGAGTTGGATGCAAATGTTTGGAGCTAAAGCAAGTGGCTTGACACGGTTTTGAATGTCAATGAACTGTGGATGAACTGTGAATGTCTTGTTTGCTACTGTGTCTTAATGACGGGACAACCTTGGAAGCTGTCAGGCTCATGTATTGGTTCCCATGTATGGTGGCATATGTCTGTGACATTTTTGAGGGGTTTGGTGGAGTGAAATATATTGTCATTGACTATTTTGCTTGGCTAGAATTACAGCAAGTGTACCTTGCTTTTGCACTTACAGTACATGATGTATACAGTGTCAGACTGACATGTATGGAACTTCATATACAGAGATAAAGCTTTGAACTGTTGTAAGTGTTCTTGGGGCATGTATCCTCTGTGTTGAGCTCAAAGAAGAGCTGCTGGTTACTATCAGTTTCAGCCTATAGACTGCTTGTCTGTACATGAATAGGTTTCCCAAATACATGCTGGTTTTGCATTGAATGCAGTCCGTACATGCAGGCTACAATACTTACGTGATTGCCAAGTGTCAAGAGGTGTATGTACCACTGCTTTCAGGCTGAAATGCTGATTGTCTGAGCACATAGATTGCTGAAAACTATCATAAATAGTTGTAGGCTAAAATTGAATTGTCAAGAAGATTTTGGCTTGCAGGTAGTCAGACAGAGCATACAACATGGCTAATGCAGAGAGGACTAACAACATAACCCAGATAGTGGGGGAAAAGCTTGACAGTAACAATTATGCCATATGGAAGTTCTCCATGGAGAACTTCTTAATAGGAAAAGGCTATTGGGAGTTGGTGACTGGAGTGGAAGCTAAACCTGAGCTCCCAGATCGACCTACGGCTGATCAAAGACGATTACACCGAGCTTGGACAGAAAGAGCTCGTAGAGTCTTGCATTGGCTCTCTTTATGTATCTCAGATGCCATGGTAATGCAGATAATGAATTGTATCTCTCCTAAGAATGCATGGGACATTTTGTTCAAGTATTATGGCACAACCACAAGTGCCACGAAGATACAGTTGAAGCAGAAGTTCAACAACATGGAGAGGAAGAGCGGATCTATACAAGATTATGTCACGGAGGTTTAGACCATTGTGGATCAATTGGCATCTGTTGGTTCACAGGTTGAAGATGAAGACATGGTTGCTGTGACTTTGAATAGCTTGGGGCCTAAGTATAAGTCTGTTCACACTTCTGTGTCTGTGCAGGCTGAAATGCCTGATTTCAATGAGCTGGTTGCATTGCTTATCCATGAAGAGGTTAAGCTTGGCTTGGCTACAGGATCTAGCAATTCTAAAAGAAAGGATGCAGTTTTCTATTCGAATCAACACGGCCGTGGAAACCATGGTAGAGGCTATGGATCTGGCAAAGGAGGCCATCAAAATGCATCCTTTGGCAATAACAACCAGTAGGTATCGAATGCAAGAGGTGGTGGAAACTTTAGAGGCAGGGGGAGATCTAGCCCTAGAGGTAGAGGCTCCTGGAAATAGCAGCATCCATCTCACAATCCAGACAAGGATAAGGATTGTCATTATTGCGGGAAGTATGGGCATATTGCAAAGGACTGCTGGAAGAAGCAAGGTAATCAGAAAGGCAAACAACATGGACATTTTGCTACGTCTAGTCAAGCAAATGATACTTCAGGAGATAGATTGTTTGCCATGCTATATATAAAAGACAGAGTTGCTAAAAAATGCATTGATGATGCAATTTGGTACATTGATTCAAAGGCATCGAAGCACATGACTCCTCACGGTGATTGGTTCACTGATATGGTGGCTTAAAAACATGGCTATGTCTGTACAAGTGATGACACACTGCATAGCATTGAGCATAAAGGCAAAGTGCCTCTTGTGGTTCATGATGGCAGAAATAAAAATTTGCATGATGTATTGCATGTTCCTTGGATTACGAAGAACTTACTGTCTGTTGGTCAGATGATGGAGCAGAACTTGTAGGTTAGATTCATCAAGCATGGTTGCTTTATTGAAGAGTTTGGAAATGGATGCAAGTTGATAGCTCATGGCCACAGGAATGGCAGAATGTTTACTCTTGATGCTACCTTGCCAGAGCTAAATTCAGCTATGTTTGCCCATAGTTCTGGCACTATCAGAGATTTGGAAATTTGGCACAAGAAAGTGGGGCATGTGAATTTGCAAAGGTTGCAAATTATGCAGAAAAAACAGCATGTTACAGGTTTACCCAAGTTCCAATATTTAAATATTGGTCATGTATGCGATACTTGCCAGTTTGGTAAGCAGTCAAGGTTGCCATTTGTCAGGCATGTGAAAGCTAGATTTTAGGGCAGCAAATGGGCCTAAAAATTGCGGAAAAATATGGACTTTAGCAGAAAAATATTCAACGACGAAGGCAGCGGCTCGACCTAGGATGATTTTAAGCGTCAAGTGCTGGGAAGGTGCCCATGCGACACTTTTGGATTTTTACTAATTTCTCCGTGTACTTATGCAAGTCAGGGAAGCTGTCGGCCAATCCAGGATGCCGAAACGGATGCCCAGAATTTTTCGGAATGCAATTCGGACACCGGACGCAGGAAAGGCCAGAAAAAAGGCTAGAAATGAAAAGGTGGACATGAGGGGGGCCAAGAAGGATGCCTCTTGGGACCCCCACCCCCTTTTTTTAAAAAAATAGCCTATGGGGTGTTTTGAAAGTCGCGCCGATCAGAAACGCCCCCCCCCCCCCAAAAATGAGAGATATGGCTTACAAAGAAGCCATAGAACCGATCACAGCAGGCAGATGCACTAATTTTTCGCTCTCAATCTCCGCCTCTCGTACATGGAATGATGGACTGTAGAGAGAGAACAAGAATCAGTCTTTCTCTCTCCTCCCTCTCTCTCCTCCCTCTCTCTCCTCTAAGGGGCGGTGCGCGCGAGAAGAAGAAAGAAGAAGAAGGAATGACATCGAAGATCGGATTGCTCCATGAATGAAGAGGGGCTGGAGACAGCAATGTGGGGTCATGCTGAGAATTAAACACATGCTGGAAATCAGTCCCGTAACCAAGAACAAAAAACCGAAACCCAAAAATAAGTAGTAATGCTATTTTTACAAAGAAAAATGGTTTTTAATGCTTTTTGCTTTATGAAACCTTGTTCATATGGGATGAAAGTTCATTATGATATTTTTTTCCATGAGTTTCAACTTTTTGCAACCTGAAAATCAGAAAATATAAGGTTACATGGCCGGAATTAGTGTCAAAATACATGAAAAACACGCGTTTCAAGGGTAAATTTGGGGTTTTGCTATATAAATGAGAAATATGATATGTCACACCAACTAAACTTGAGTTTTTGCTGTTAATGAACCTAAGGGCCATAGCCCACAATCAACTTTCATTTTCAGTCATTATTTATTAAAGAAAAATAGGAAAAAATGCCCAAAAATGGGAAAAACGGGTTTAAAATTAGAGAAAAATAAAAAACGGGCTGAGGAAAATTTATGGAAAATTATATCTATGTTTGTGCAATGTATAATGATGGCAAAGTACGAGGTTGGCCTCGGTTTGTCCCCCGTTTCTATGTTTTGCCCATATTTATCGTTCTTTTAAAAGGGAAAAAATGCATAGAAACCCTATCTAACCGATCAATGATGCAAAATGCTAAGAGTTCGATAAAGAGGAACTGAAACGCTGAAAGATAAAGAAAAGATTTGATTTATGCATTGCACTTGGCATATAGAAAACGGTTTGAATAAAGAGGATGGTAGCATGAGCATATGGCTTGGTGCCTCCTTTCAACACAGCACGCGCTAGTAAAATTCATGGAAAGAATACTTTATGCAATATTCACCATGCTGATCTTTCTTTTGTCTGAGCACATAGTCATACACGATTTGCATTAAGCATAATAATTAAAAGGTATCAGAAAAACCTACTGGATGCATGGCACATGTTTTCCTTAGGTTGTGACCAACACTGAGCGTGAGAGGATGTCCTAAGCTGTAGGTTAGTCATTGGGTCCTAAGGGGAAAGTGTAGTGAGAAATGGTACATCCTGGAACGTAAAATATTGGTACCTTGAGAGGAGTTGTGCGAAAATGTTCTATATGTCTAGCACTGCATCAAAGGGCCAATCCCTGCGATATAGGAGAGCTGTAGTGGGGCTCCGACTATTAGTCAGTGGAGTGCCTCCTATGTGCGTGTCACGAGGCGTTATGCCTATGTACTTTGGGATCTCCCTCCGAGGAGTTTAAGAGGGAATGTTGGACTATGAACTATAAACGCATGAATTAAGTTTTAGGGCAGTTTGTCATTTAGCATTAGATTGACACTCCTGGTCCGCGAGGCCATGAGGGTGTTTGTGTGTCATGAGCATGAGGTCCGCTAGTGTTATAGCCAGTGCCGGCCCATTTCAGGTTGGTCCCATCAGTGGTGCATCTATCGGGAGCCTCCTATAAGTGGTGTTTTTCAAATCTAGGGTTTCTAGGGACCAAAAGAAAGTTGGTTTATGTCCTCTGACAAGGACCGTCAAGCCGAAATCCAAAAAGCAGAGCGTGCTGAGAGGGCTAGACAGCGATTAAAGATCGTAAGTTGTTATTCTCCTCAAAGGAGTATCCCGGTACGTATAAGAGGCAGTGGTCTTAGTAACCCAAGTGCTCCTCATAGTTCATTAAGTGCAGGAGGAAGTGTAAGTTCTTCCTCTTTTCCACTAAGTCTACCCACTTCAAGTGGGGGTGTGAATCCATCAGTTCAAGCTCCTATTGCTAATCCGATTGTCGCCATGGCACAACCCATTGCAATTCTTGCAGGGACGCTAGATTTACCAGCTTTAGGAGTTCCCTAGCCCATTTTTAATGGGTTAGCGAAAGAGGATGCGGAATTTCACATTTGTGAGTTCCAAAGATTGATGTTCAATTATCGCATCCAAGATGAGGGACATCTCATGATGTTCTTTAATATGACGTTAAAAGAAAGGGCTACGGTATGGTATCACAGCATAGAGTCTAGGACCATAACCACAATCGATCAATTCTATGCAGTTTTTCAAGGAGAACATTCCCCTGAAAGAGGTGGCCAATATTGGTTGCACGTCTTGAATGTAACACGCCAAGACCCCCATGAGAATGTGAAAATCTATGCCAAGAAGCTGAAGGAAGTGTTTCGTAAGTTACAAACTTACATTCCTATTCCATCAGCTGCCCAATTAAAATACTTCTTGCATGGATTGGATTTCAATATTCAAGTACAATTGAGCAGTGTGGCCTTGGTAGATATAGACATCGTTGTTAAGCGAGCAGAGGGAGTAGAAGCACGATTACAAATGGCCTACTCCTCTCAAATGAATGTTAATGCGGGTTTAGTACCCGGAGGAAATCTACCATTGACAAATGGAAGTCAAGGGATGCCTACGACTAACCCTAATGGGAGAGGAAGTATGGTTCAGAATGTACCCTTGCTGCCAGCTCCTCCCAGTGTGACTATGCTTATGGCAAGTCAGTTGGCTCCACCAAATGTTGGAGGCCAAGTTTTGAATTCTAATGTTGTTCCTGTGGGTCAACAGCCAATGCCAAATCAGATTGTTAGGCCAATGGAACGACGGGTCGAAAATCGAGGCTATGAGTCGAGTGCATCTAATGTCCTTGGCGAAGTTAAGGATATGATGAAGCATTATACCAACATGATTTCTGAGCAATATCGACAAATAGCTGTCGACGTTAATTTCTTGAAGAAACAATAGAATCCGATAGGGAGTCGACGCCCTGAAGAGGGTGGACCCTCAAGATTCAGTTGTAAGTGGTGTGGTGGACAGTATTTCCCTAGAAACTATCCAAATGTTAAATGTGACATTTGTGGAAAGTCGGGCCATTTAGTTGCTACCTGTTGGAGCAAGATTAGTTTCCTCTAACAAGGGAGTAAACAACCAGGCCCTGTGAATCATAGAGCACAAGGAAATAACTTGCAGCAGAACAATGCACCAAGACAAATATTGCAGAGGGGAAAGACCACTCTAGAAGAGTTGCCACAAGGCAACGGAGTCAACCTTATTGAGGCTGTACGAGTCAATGATGCTGAAACCTCTAACTTAAGAGCCGTGACAAGAGGACAAAAGGCTAAAGAGGTTGACAAAGATAATGTAAAACCTGTTGAAGGAAACCCTAAGTAAGGGGATAAGGGGATGCAAGTCCAGAGTCCTAGCATGGAAGGGGGACCGCTAAGGCCGGTTGACAAAAAAGTTGATCCTAAAAAGGATGAGGAAGTGCCAAGAAAGAAGGCTAGAGCCAAGAAAGAAGCACCAAAACCGGTTCAAAGACCAAAAGAGAGAATGGTTTAGCGAGAAAAGAGAGCTTTGGCTAACTATCATGACTTTGATTTAGCAAGTTCTCTTTGCAAAGTTAAACAAGATGTGAACATCTTGCAGTTGATTAAATTATCTCCAGGAGTACGTAAGGAATTCAAGAAGATCCTGCATATCAGGTATATCGTAGAACTGTTGGGCATAGCATGAGTAGGGGAAGATTGGTTTGATCATGCTGAAAAGAATTGCCCTAGGGTTCCAGCTTATGTGGATGGAATATTGGTGGAACATGACATTGTAGACACTAGATCCTCCATCAATATCATGAGTTCAAAATTGATGGAGAGGCTGGGTCTAGGCATCCAAAAGGACAGCTCCACCCTTCTTAGAATGGCTGATGATAGTTTGAGACAACCAAAGGGTTGCATTACTAAAGTTCATGTTACAGTTGCAAGTGTAGAATGCTTCTTGGACTTTAGGGTGATCAGATTTGCAGGACGTCCTAGCTATCGAGTCTTTCTAGGTAGGCCTTGGATATTACAAACAGACTGTCAAGTCAATATACTCACCGGTCGAGTGGTTCTAGGTAGAGGTTCTAATCGAGTAATAGTCTATGCTTACCCTGAGTCTCCTCAGAGTGAGAGAGCTCCTTTATCCTCTACTGAATTAGAAACAACAGATGATCCATCTGGTAGTGAGACATCATCCAGTGAGACGAATCTAAAGAGGGGTCCTCTACAGAGGATATTTATGAGATAACTCTAAATGAGCCGATAGAGCCACAAGATAGGATAAGAGACACGGATGTGATTGAGTTAGACCTTGGCACACCAAATGATTCGCGGCCAATTAAATTAGGTTCCATGCTCAGTTCAGTAGAAAGGGAGGACTATATGTCCTTGATTCAAGAATTCCATGATATCTTTGCTTGGAGTTATGATGAGCTGAGAGGAATTCCTCCCAGCCTAGCTATTCATACTATTCGTGTAAAAGAAGGCAGTCATCCTGTGTGTCAGAAGGTAAGGCGTATGCCTTTCGAACTGAGGGACGGGCTGTTTGAGGAGTTACAGAAGTTACGGAAAGATGGGTTAATCTTCCCTATTCAGCACACAGAATGGTATTCACCAATTGTTATCAGGAAGAAGAAAAATAACCAGATCCGACTATGTGTAGATTTCAAAGAACTGAATAAGCAGACAATCAAGGATTACTACCCGCTGCCATTTATTGACCAGATTTTGGATCAATTAACGAGTAGGGAAATATATTCATTCATGGATTTCTTTGCAGGATATAACCAGATGGCAATTGCAGAAGAGGACAAGCTGAAAATGACTTTTATTACTGCCTTTGGTACTTTTGCGTACCATGTGACGGCCTTTGGTTTGTGCAATACACCTGGATCATGGCAACGAACAGCAGACAAGACCTTTGGTGACATCCCCCCAAATGAGTTGAAAGTATTTATCAATGACCTAGGGGCAGCCACTATAAGGGAAATGATCTTGATTATTTTCAGAAAGTGTTTTGAGCACTGCACACAATTTTGTATTGCTCTTAATCCACGGAAGTGTGTCTTTGGAGTGCCTTATGGGCTGTTGCTAGGCCATGTGGTCAGCTCAGTAGGGATCGCAACTGACCCTGAAAAGATCAAGGTCATATTCGCTATGAGTCCATCGTGCACTCCAAAAGAGGGTCATAGCTTTCTGTCTCATCAATAGGGTATTATCGAAGGTTTATAAATGCCTTGGCAGAGAGGACATTACCATTAACGAATTTATTATCCTTTAGCTGTCTATTTGAATGGAGGGACCCTTGTAAGGTAGCTTTCAAGGATGTGAAATAGGAGCTAGTAAAAGCACCTATTTTAGAAGCACCGAAAAGAGGTGAGGTGTTCTATATATTTTCAGCAGCAGCCACCATGCATAGTATCAGCTGCTGTTTAGCCCAAATTTGGGAGGAAAAGTGGTATCACCCGATAGCTTTTGCTAGTCGGAAATTGGGCATTTCAGAGATCAATTACACCTACATGGAAAAGTTGTGTCTTGTGATGGTCTTTGGGACTAAGAAATTTAGGCACTACATCCTCTATGCGAAGGTATTTTTTTATATGAAGGAGGAAGGGCTTAGATTGCTTATGAACAAGCTACAACCACCTGATCATTTGGCAAAGTGGTTAATCACTTTGCAGGAGTTCGATTATGAGATTAAGAGTAAGCCACCGAGGTTGCAGGGTATTGTTGAATGCCTTGTGGATTTCCAAGAGCCAAAGGAGACTTTGGCTGAAGGAAGTGATATTGAAGAAATATTTAAAATTGATACAGCTTCCATTCCATCTTGGTATGCTGCTATTACGCATGACCTATCAACAGGAGAGACTGGAGCTGGTCTATCAAAGTTAGAAAAGAGGAAAATCAAACAACAGGCTTTGAAGTTTTCCTTGATCGTAGGAACACTATATTGGCAGGGTGTTGATGATATCTACCGCCGATGTGTGATGCATGACGAGGTTCCTTTCATCTTAGAAGAGTGCCATGACTCTGCATGTGGAGGGCACTTCGCGGGACGGTTGACGGCGCAGAAAGCTTTAAGAGCTAGATATTAGTGGCCGTCCATTTTGCAAGATTATTTTGAGTATGTTAAGAGATGTGATACCTGTCAAAGACATGACAGTAGAGAGAATAGGAAACGTCCACTTACGCCTATCATGGCTATCCTTCCATTTGAGAAGTGGGATATTGATTTTGTGGGTCCTATCACCCCGTCGTCTACTACTCACAAGAGGTATATTATAGTAGCAACTCATTATTATACAAAATGGTCAGAAGCGCGGGCGACGAGGCAGGACAATGCAAAAGAGACTGCAAGTTTCCTTTAGAGCAGATTATCTGCCATTTTGATCCACCGAAGGAACTAGTGTCGGACCGTGGAACCCATTTTTTGAACAAAGTGATCAAAAGCTTGATTGAAGCTTGGCAAATCAAGCATAATAAAACGACCCCCTATAATCCGCAAGCAAATGGGCAAGTCGAAAGTACTAATAAGCAGCTTGTGGGTATCTTGTCTAAAATAGTCTCTGAGAAGAAACGAGACTGGGACAGGAAGTTGTATGTGGCAGTATGGGCGTACAATACCACGTTCAAGCAAGCTACTGGCCATACTCCATTTAAATTAGTTTATGGGGAAGAGTGTGTGTTACCCCTCAAAATCGAGTTGCCAGCCATACGGTTTGCAATTAACCACTCTTTGGGAGATGAGGATTCCCTTTTTGAACGTTTCACGACCATAGCTACACCAGGACGTAGCCAAACGTCGGATGAAGCGGTTGCACGATCTTAAAGAAAAGAAGTATACCTTTAAAAAAGGGAAATTAGTCCTCTATTACGATGCACGTAGGGAGCTGTTTCCAGGGAAGCTGGAACCTAAATGGGATGGCCCCTACAGGATTGTTAGGCTAGGGAAGAATAGGTCTACGGCTCTATTAGCTGATCTACAAGGAGTAGAGTTTAAAAATAAGGTTAATCTTAATAAGATTAAACCTTATTATTTCTAAGTATGCTAACACAGGGAAAATGCATTGCAGGTCCATGCTAGGGCTGATTTGAGACCTGCAAAAGAGCTTAAAGCTGGTTGATGGGGCGGTTAATTCCTTATTTGGAGCACCCATATCTGGAGCAGAGATACCATCAGGGGAAACTCATCTGGTGGAGCAAAGGATACAAAGTGATTGAGCAAGAAGATGGAACTTTGTGTGGGAGATCAAAGTCTTCTGCCATCACTGCTTACGATTGTTGACAAGTATCCCTGTTGAGTTCAATGAAGAAGGTGGGATGGAGCCGTCAGTTCATCCTCTCAACATGCTAAACTTTGACTATCATAACTACAAGTAGAGGAGTTTGTGATGGCAGGCTATATAAACCCATTGTGGACGTACACATTATATTTTCACGGAGCATCTAGGGGCCCTAATAAAAAAGGGAGTGTTGGAGTAGTAATCCGAGATCCGCGACGTAGAGTTACGATGAAGTTAGCTGCTTATCTCGGGGTAGGATTCACTAACAATATGGCGGAGTATAAAGCCTTGATTATGGGACTGCATATTGCCAAACAAGGTGGTATTCAACGATTGTTAGTAAAAGGGGATTCCCAGTTGATCCTGAATCAGCTAGATGGGACATACATAGTGCAGAATCCCATCCTTTGTATGTATCATCGTACTGCCATGACCCTACTTGAGGAGTTTGAGAGAGTGTCTTTTCAGTTGATTCCACGTTACTGGAATCAATTTGCGGATTCACTGGAAAATCCCGCTTATGAAGAAGACATTTTCTTTAATTGTGGTCCTAGTTTGGATATTGTTATCAATGATGAAACAGGACCCGGTCGCTTGTGGGGAATGTTATCAAAGCATGCAATATATGGTAGGCATTGGTTGATATGGGTGATGCAAAGAGTAGACGAGACCAATCTACCGTTATTATCCTGGACCCATAGGTTAATTAGACAACATGTTATGCGTATGCCTTTTGCTATATATGCAGGAGGGATGGGTCATAACCTTATGCATTTAGTTTAGGGCTAGGAGCCCTGTGGTTTTCCTCCTTGGAAAGGAGCTTATTATTGTATATCTGTATTATTCCAGGGAAGGATGTGTAAGTGTTATTTGGTTTGATCTCGTTAGGCCAAGAGGGCCCGTTTTGCGAGGTTTTACTATTTTATTTCATTAGGCCAAGAGGGCTGATTAAGTAGTGAAGTGCTTTATCTCATTAGGCCAAGAGGGCCAGTTGTCTGTTTAGTGCAGATACGGTTAATGGTTTCTTGTTTTAGTTTTGTGCTAGACAGGTTCGAAGAAGAGCTTGGAAGGAGCCTTTGTTGCGCGGAAGCTTCTCGTGGCCCTATCCAAGTGATATCTCTCCTTTATGAGTACCGTGTTTTATGCTATATGTGTCTGTGTACTTGTAGGGGATTTTCTTTTCTTGTTGGGGATCAACAACCAAGGCATGAAGTCCCAGATTTAGGTTAAGTATGTTTGGAGGGAGGTCTGAGTAGTTGTTGCCTCCTGTAAAGACATTGCTAGGCATCGAAAGACCTATTTTAGAAGGGAGTCCTAGTGACCTTGTTCTGCTAGCCTGCTAGGCAGCCGTTCTAGGAGTTCTTGTTAGTTGTAAGGTAGTTAGAGAAGCCTGTCAAAGAAAAATGATGATGATATAAAAGGATATAAAACCCTGAATATCCCAAAAGACAATAAATATATACAGAGGTGTATAAAAAGGGGTTCTAACCCCTATCAAAGTAGAAAAGCAAAAAAAGGAAAATTTATAAGTAGTTGATCATTGTCTTGCGAAGGCCTGGTAGGTTCCTGGGGACGAGTCTGACCCGGGGCCGATGCCTTGTCTTCCTAGGGGTGGCATCTTGCTGGAAAAGAAGAAAGCTAGGAAGGTTGGAGCAAAAATAAAAGTGAGCATTAGAAAAGGATTAAGTGTCGCCTTGCGAGGCTTGGTAGGTTCTTGGGTATCGAGATTGGACCTAAGGCCGATGCCCTGTTCTCCTTGGGTCACTACGCTCAGCTCCCTCCTTTTTACATGCCCGAGTATGGAGAAATAAAAACCTAAAAAAAGAAATGTGCTGAAAGCAAATACTTCTTGATCAAGCTATAGGAGTCCTCGCCTAGTAGGAGCTCTTGGTTGTGTTGTCCTTAGTTAGGTAGGTCGTTCAGACCACCACTTAGGGCGACCCCTTTAATAGTTCTTTTTAGTTTGGCCGTATTGGAGCAGTTGGTTAGTGACTAGCTGCGGACCTTCTATCAGATTATGCTAGGCCTACTCCTTGTGGATGTCATGCCTCGGTTTTGTCAAGGGGTAGGGTGAGCATTGTGCTGTGTTTAGTATGTATCTATTGATGCTTCCTGTGGTTGTTTTGTGTAGATCTATTGTGGGATTTGATCGGCTGAGTCGCCCTATCTCGTGGTTGCCAATGAAAGTTGGATTTTAGGGTGGAAAATGGGCCTAAAAATTACGGAAAAATGTAGACTTTAGCGAAAAAATATTCAACGACGAAGGTGGCGGCTCGACCTAGGATGATTTTAAGCGTCAAGTGCTGGTAAGGCACCCGTCTGACACTTTCGGATTTTTAGTAATTTCTCCATGCGCCTATGTGAGTCATGGAAGCTGCCGGCTAGTCCAGGATGCCGAGACGGACGCCCAAAATTTTCCAGAATGCAATTTGGACACCGAACGCAGAAAAGGCCGGAAAAAAGGCCAAAAATGAAAAGGTGGACATGAGGGTGCCAAGAGGGGTGCCTCTTGGGACCCTCACCCCCATTTTCTTCGAAAACAGCCCGCGGGCTGTTCTAAACGAAGTTGCGCCAATCAGAAACGCCCCCCCCCCCCCCCCCACAAATGAGAGATATGGCTTATAAACAAGCCATAGAACCGATCACAGCAGGCAGATGCACTAATTTTTCGCTCTCAATCTCTGCCTCTCGCGCATGGAATGATGGACTGTAGAGAGAGAACATGAAACAGTCTTTCTCTCTCCTCCTCTCTCCTCTAAGGGGCGGTGCACGCGGGAAGAAGAAAGAAGAAGAAGGAATGGCGGATGCTCGTCCGACGAAGATCGGATTGCTCCATGAATGAAGAGGGGCTGGAGATGGCAATGTGGGGTCATGCTGAGCCTTAAACACATCCTAGAAATTAGTCCCGTAACCAAGAACAAAAAACCGAAACCCGAAAATAAGTGGTAATGCTATTTTTACAAAGAAAAATGATTTTTAATGCTATTTGCTTTATGAAACCTTGTTCATATGGGATGAAACTTCATTATGATATTTTTTTCCATGCGTTTCAACTGTTTGCAACCTGAAAATCAGAAAATATGAGGTTACATGGCCAGAATTAGTATCAAAATACATGAAAAACACGCGTTTTAAGGGTAAAATTGGGGTTTTGCTATATAAATGAGAAATATGATATGTCACACCAACTAAATTTGAGTTTTTTCTGTTAATACCTAAGGGCCACAGCCCACAGCCCACAATCAACTTTCATTTTTAGTCATATTTATTAAAGAAAAATAGGGAAAAATGCCCAAAAATGGAAAAAATGAGTTTAAAATTAGGAAAAAATAAAAAACAAGCTGAGGAAAAATTATGGAAAATTATATCTATGTTTGTGCAATGTATAACGATGGCAAAGCACGAGGTTGGCCTCAATTTGTCCCCCGTTTCTATGTTTTGTGCATATTTATCATTCTTTCAAAAGGGAAAAAATGCATAGAAACCCTATCTAACCGATCAATGATGCAAAATGCTAAGAGTTCAATGAAGAGGGACTGAAACGCTGAAAGATAAAGAAAAGATTTGATTTATGCATTGCACTTGGCATATAGGAAACGATTTGAATAAAGAGGATGGTAGCATGAGCATATGGCTCGGTGCCTCCTTTCAACGCAGCACACGCTAATAAAATTCATGGAAAGAATGCTTTATGCACTATTCATGATGTTGATCTTTCTTTTGTTTGAGCACATAGTCATACACAATTTGCATTAAGCATAATAATTAAAAGGTATCGGAAAAACCTCCTGGATGCATGGCACCTGTTTTCCTTAGGTTGTGACCAATATTGAGCATGAGAGGATGTCCTAAGCTGTAGGTTAGTCGTTGGGTCCTAAGGGGAAGGTGTAGTGAGGAATGGTACATCCTGGAACGTAAAATATTGGTACCTTGAGAGGAGTTGTGTGGAAATGTTCTATATGTTTAGCAGCACATCAAAGGGCCAATCCCTGCGATGTAGGAGAGTTGTAGTGGGGCTCCGACTATTAGTCGGTGGAGTGCCTCCTATGTTCATGTGACAAGGCATTATGCCTATGTACTTTGGGATCTCCCTCCAAGGAGTTTAAGGGAATGTTGGACTATGAACTATAAACGCATGAATTAAGCTTTAGGGCAGTTTGTCCTTTAGCATTAGATTGACGCTCCTGGTCCACGAGGCCGTGAGGGTGTTTATGTGTCATGAGCATGAGGTCCGGCTAGTGTTATAGCCAGTGCCGACCCATTTCAGGTCCCATCAGCATGTAAGGCAAAGTGCACGTCCGTTGTAGTTAGTGCACTCTGATGTTTGGGGGCCAACCCATAATGCATCCATGGGAGGCTTGAAGTATTATGTGACATTCATTAATGATTACAGTCGGTATACTTGGGTTTACATTCTGAAGAAAAATGATGAGGTGATTGCTATTTTTCAGTAGTTTAAAAAGTAGGTTAAAAAGGAATTTGACTGCTATATCTCTTGCTTGAGATTAGATAGAGGTGGGGAGTATGTGTCAAATGTGTTTGACAACTTTCTGGCTGAAAATGGCATACGTAGGTAGCTTACCTATAGCTACACTCCTCAGCAGAATGGGGTAGCTGAAAGAAAGAACAGGGTCTTGATGGAAGCTACTCGTGCCATGATGAATGAGAAGAAGATGCAGCTCTATTATTAGGCTGAGGCTGTTATGACAGCCATGTATATCTTGAATCAGACTCCCACAGTAGGTATTCATGAGATGACACCGTTTGAGAAGCTATATGGCTATAAGCCAGATGTAAGTCACATGAAAGTTTTTGGATGTCTTGCTTATGTGCATATTTCAGATGAAAAAAGGAAGAAAATGGATCCAAAAGTGCATAAGTGTGTTTTCTTTGGATATTCGCAGGAGAAGAAGGCATACAAATGCTATGATCCCTCTACCAAGGAGATCTTGGTGAGCAGGGATGTTATTTTTTATGAGATGGGTTCTTGGTATGTATCACTGGCTAAATACCATCGGATATGCCTTCCACTCATGTATCTATAGTTGATTTGCAAGTAGAGCACTACTATGACAGGACCTAGTAGTCAGACAATATCCCATGGACAGGGAGATTGAGGAGCTCACCATCCACTGACACCAGTATGTCAGTGAGGGGGAGATATGATGTCATGGACAGCAAAGGAAAAGAGAAAGTTACTGAGGATGTATCTAGGATGATGACACCTGGTAGAATGACTTCTGGATATGAGTCTGCTGACACTTTAGACAATGAACTTGGTATTCTGACTGTCTATATGCCTGGCTCAAGGCAGAGCTAGCAGGTAGATTCTTCCTCATGAGAGAGGGGAATCAAGCAGTGCACCACAGCCTAGATGCTCACAGAGGATCAGATACCCTGTTGACAGGTTGATATATAGTGGCTACACTGCAAAGCATTATGCTTACATGAGAAAAGTAATGGAGATCAAAGAACCAGGTACATATGCTCAAGCAGTGGAAGATGAGAACTGGTATGCAGCCATGGATGAAGAAATGAATGCCTTGGCTAAAAATAAGACATGGGATCTTGTGCCACTGCCTAAAGGAAAAAAGACCATTAGCTGCAAATGGGTCTACAAAATCAAATGCAAGTCAGATGGCAATGTGGAAAGATACAAAGCTAGGTTGGTTGCTAAGGGGTATGCCCAACAGTATGGACTCGATTATGAGGAAACATTCAGCCCTGCGTATGGTTGCCAAGATGGCAACCATACCCACTGTGATTGCTTTGGCTACTGCTAGAGGTTGGAAATTACAACAGATGGATATGAAGGATGCCTTTCTTAATGGTGACTTAGTATAGCCAGAAGGGTATGTTCACCTTGATTTTCAGCATTATGTATGCAAGCTGAAAAAGGCGTTGTATGGGAGCTGAGCAGGCTCCGAGAGCTTAGCATGCTAGGATCAGTACTACTTGCAGAGGTTGGTATTTACTGTTGGTAGGGCTGATCACAGCCTATTTACAAAGAAGACTGTAGTGCTGGTCATATATGTTGATGATTTGATAATCACTGGTAATGATGACTTGGGCATACAACATGTAATGAAGATGCTGAAATCTGAATTTGACATGAAAGATCTAGGTGAATTGAAGTATTTTTTGGATATTGAGGTAATCAAGGCTGAAAATGGTTTATGGCTGATGCAGAAACATTATGCCATGGAAATGCTGAAAAAGTATGGCATGGCTGAATGCAAACCATTGGATACACCCCTTGATTAGAATGTCAAGTTGGACATCAGCACTGGAGCTGAAATTCAGGATGTGACTATGTACATGCAGATGGTTGGAAGTCTGATCTGCTTGACTATCACTAGGCTAGATTTGAGTTATGTAGTTGGGCTCATAAGTCAGTTTATGTAGAAGCCCAGGAAGCCACATTTGGATGTTGTTATGCGGATTATGAGATATGTTAAGTCCACTGTAGATTATGGGTTGTTCTATATGAGAGATAAGCCCTTGAAACTGGTTGGATACACTGATATGGATTGGGCAGGATGCTCATATTATCGCAGATCTACGAGTGGTTATGCTTTTGGCTTTGGAAGTGGCATGATTAGCTTTGGAGTAGCAAGAAGCAACCAACGGTTGCATTGTCTAGTACTGAGGCAGAGTACAGGGATCCTGCATTGGCAGCATCTGAGATTTCATGGCTGCTCAAGCTTATGACTGATTTGGATATTCAGGTGGATGCTCCATTGACCTTATTATGTGACAATCTCAGTATTGTACTCCTGGCAACAAATCCAGTATACCATGCCAGGACAAAACACATAGAGGTACACTACCATTTTATCAGAGAGATGGTTCTTGCAGGGAGAGTAGATCTTATGCATGTAAAGACTGATGTGAACAGGTTGCAGATATCTTTACCAAGTCTTTGGGTAAAGATAAGTTTAGTAGTTTTAGAAAACTACTTGGAGTTCGTTAGATGATTTGAGCTTGAGGGGGAGTGTTAGAATATCAAGCTCATATTATTCTCCTATTAGTATGTATGACCAACATTAGCTATGTCTAGTTGTATCAGCAAGTGTGGGACATTAAATAAGTCGGTGCTCTTAGACCTAGTGTGAATGGTCCTACGGACCTGAGTACTATTGTATACACTTATGCTATGTGTGTGGTCATGAGATAATGAATAAAAGAAGAAGAGAGAATACTAGCTCTTCACTCTGTCTTTGTCTCTCTCAATCTCTACAAATAATATGTCAAGAAATGGTAGAAGAATACATGATTGCACCACAAAAATCAAAACCTTGCAAATCATCTTGCTTCTATTGGATCTAAAGTTGAGGATGATTACATGATTGCAGCCACTTTGAATGGTCTGGGTAAGGAATACAAAGATTTTGACACATCAATTTCTATATGATGTGACCATCCTGATTGGAATGAGTTGATTGCATTGTTACTATATGAAGAAATCAAACTTGGGTTGAATACATCTTGAAGCGCCTCTCAGAGTAGAGACACGATCTTTTACTCTAGTGAGAGAGCTAGAGGTGGTAGGGCTTGAGGAGCCTCTCGGAGGACATGGTGATACTCGAGATAACTATGGGCAACAATAATGAAATGCTTGGAACAATCAAAATGCACAAGGTCAAAGAGGATCAAGATCTTTTAGAGGTAGGGGGGAGAGTACCTAGAGGGATCAATTCAACAGAGATAGAGATTGTCATTATTATGGTAGGTATGGACATATAGCAAAAGACTGCCATAAAAAGTAAGCTAACATGAAAGCTAAGGGTAGACAACATGGTAACTATGCATCCTCTAGTAATGCTAATGACGATCGGTTAGATAAACTATTTGCCATGATAATGTATTGAAGGATATATCTAAGCAAGACAAGGCTAATGAAAAGTGATACATTGATTCAAGTGCCTCAAATCCTATGAGACTGCATGAAGAGTGGTTTGATAAGATTATTGTAGGCTCTCGTGGCTATACATGTCCATGTGATGATATGCAACATGGCATCAAGCATACAAGTGTTGTACTGTTAATTATACATGATGGGAATAAAAAGAGTCTCTATGATGTTTTATGTGTATCATCTATTACTAAAAATTTACTCTATGTTAGTCTCTGAGTAGAACTTGAAGGTCAAATTCAATACAAATGGTTATTTTATTGATGAATATGGAAATGGCTATAAGATGATTACAAAAGATAAATAGGATGGTAGGATGCTAACCTTGGATGCTACTATTCATGAACTAAAGATAGCCATGTTTGCTCATGATAATGGAGTAGTTAGATATGTGAAAATATAGCATATGCACATTGGACATGTTAACATGCAATGGCTAAAAACCAGGCAATAGAAGAAGATTGTTCTTGATTTGCTGGAATTCAAGTTTATGGATTTAGAACATGTGTGTTCTGCTTGCGTGTTTGAAGAGCAAGCTAGATTTTTGTTTATTAGACATTGCAAGAACAACACTAGACCAGGCTGTTAGAACACTATAAGGCCAGGCTGGTTGCAAAAGGGTATGCGCAACAGTATGGCATTGACTATGAGGAGACTTTTAGTCCGCTGGCTAAAATGGCAACAATCAGAACTATTATTGCTTTGGCAACATGCAAAGGCTTGAAATTATGGCAAGTGGATGTCAAGAATGCTTTCTTGAATGGTGATTTGGTTGAGGAAGTATATATGGAGCAGCTTGAAGGCTATGTTTACCCAAATTTTCTTACACATGTATGTAAGATGAAAAAGGCTTTATATGGGCTAAAACACGCACCTAGAGCATGGAATGCTCAGATCAACAGTTATTTACAGCAACATGGATTCAGATTGGGTGATGAAGATCACAGTCTGTTCACGAAGAAGACTGATCATGGATATGTGTTTCTAGTGGTTTATGTAGATAATATTATCATCATTAGAGATGATGAAGAGGGCATTGCTGAAATTAAATCATGTTTATAGGTTGAATTCAGAGTCAAAGACCTTGGTGAGTTGAAGTGTTTTCTTGGAATTCAGGCAGTCTCTATGTCTCAAGGTGTATGGGTGCTACAGAAGCAGTATGCTCATGACACATTACAGAAGTATGGTATGGCTGACGGCAAGCCTATGGAGACACCTCTTTATCAGAATGTCAAGCTATAGATTGATGTTGGGAATGACATAGAGAATGTGACCATGTATCGTCGACAGATAGTGGGCAGCCTGATATACTTGACTATCACCCATTGACTATTACCCATTCAGACTTATGTTATGCATTGGGACTGATTAGTCAAATCGTGCAAAAGCCTCGCAAACCACATTTATATGTAATCAAGAGGATCATGAGATATGTAAAGGGTACTAGAGATTATGGGTTGTTTTATGCATATGGAAAATCCCTTGACTTGAAGGTTTTACTGATGTTGATTAGGCTGGTTGTGCCTACGATAGGAGGTCAACCAATGGGGTCATGCATTTGGATTGGAAAGCAGTATGACCAATTGGAAGTATAAGAAATAGCCTGTTGTTTCATTGTCTAGTACAAAAGCTGAGTACAAAGAGGAGCTAGTACATTCAGATGTATGTCAGATGTCAAGGAGGAAAGAAATACTTTGTCACCTTTGTCGATGATGCTACATGGAAAGTATGGGTGTACCCTATTGGTAGTAAGATTGAGGTTCTTGAAAAATTTAAGAAATTCCTGGCATTGGTTGAGAACATGACTGCTAGTAAGACACTTAAGTGTCTTCGCTCTAACAATGGTGGGAAATACGCGTCCAAAGCATTTCAAGACTTTTGTGATAGCAAAGGGATAAAGAGGAAAGTCACTGCCCCTCATAATCCACCCTAGAATGGAGTTATAGAGCATATGAATCGGACCATTTAGGATAAGGTCCATAGTACTATGCTATCTCATGCTGCATTACCCCATGGTTTTTGGACAGAGGCTATTATGACATCCATTCACTTGATTAATTGGTCACTGGAACAGGTCTCTGGGGGGGGAGAGTCCCTCAGGAAGAGTGGTCGAGCAAGCCACCTTCATATTCTCATTTGAGATTGTTTGGCTATGAGGCCTTTGTGCATGTCCATAAGGAGAAACACAGCAAACTTCAGCCAAAGTCTTGTAAATACATTTTCCTAGGATATGGCGACGAGGGTGAAATGGCATACATGTTATGGTATCCCAAGAAAATGAAATTTGTATGCAATAATGATGTAATCTTTTGTGAAGATCGCATGCATAAGTTACCCAAAAAGACACAAGAGGTAAGAAGGGTTGTTTTTAAGAAAGATATGCATGTTGGACAGTGGATTGTGCCCACTAGACAATAGCAAATATATGTTGTAAATGACCCTGAAAATGCAGGGAATGATGTTGAAAATGGTTAACAAGGTATTGCCCATGATGCCCCATAGTCTCTGCATGTAAACATGTAGTTTGGACAGCCAGATGTGGCAGGACACCATGCTGAAATTTCAAGACAGCAAGTTGTAAATGCAGATTTGCAGGCCCCATAGCTCACAAATTCTGAACCTTTGCTACATAGCTCACAACCTAACCTTCAAGACCACCTAATAGGTTTGTTCCTGGTGCTCAATATGCTACTAATTATGTCATGTGGTAACTAACTGTGGTGAGCCATCATGCTTCAAGGAAGCAATGGACTAGACAAAACAACAAGAAGTGGTTCAAAGCTATGCTATCAGAGATGGAATCTCTTGAAAAGAATAGTACTTGGGATTTGGTGCATCTACCTAAAGGGAAGAAGATTCTTCCATGTGGGTTTATAAGATGAAAGTCACTTTTGGTTTCTTGCCTAAGTACAAAGCATGGTTGGTTGCAAAGGGGTGCAAGCAAGAACATGGGATTGACTTTGATGAGATCTTCTCTCCTATAGTCAAGATGACTACAGGGAGTACCATCTTGGGCTTGGTTGCAGTCGAGGATATGGAGCTCATCTAGATGGATGTAAAGATTGCATTCTTACATGGTGATCTGAATGAGGAAATATATGCAGCAACCTGAGGGTTTTGTGGCAAAGGGCAAAGAGAAGATGGTATATAAACTCAAGAGTTTGTATGGGCTAGAACACGCACCTTGAGAATGGTATCACAAGTTTGACATTGTAATATTTCTACAACAAAAATATCAAAGACCCTAGATCCCACGCAAAAGCGATTCAAAGTAATCTCCCACAACAAAAAAACTTTGGGCTAAGTGCTCCATCCTTGTGCACTAAGAAACACTAGCCCCGCTTTGTGCATAGGAAACCATGGCTAAAAACCGTAACCCACCATGGGAACTCCCCTTCAAGGGAAAAAGGATAATGAATTATTTGCAATTTTTTTTATAAACTCCCTTCCCTTCACCCGTTGCATGGCGGGGAGAGAGAGTATGAGTAGGCGTTGTGGAGGGGCATGGGGAGGAGGGCATGCAACCTACCACCTGTGACCACCCCCACCTTATATATGAGGTGTGGTCACCCCCCACCCCCACCTTATATATAAGGTGGGGGGGTGGCCACACCTTATATATAAGATGTGGCCATCCCCCCACCCCCACCTTATATATGAACCCCCCTCCCAAGCTTCAAAGGGGAGAAGGGCATCATGAGGAGCTTCCGGCCGTCAACCTGTTGCCGCTGCCAGGCTATCCGCGCCGCCAGGCTGTCGCCGCCAATGTCATCATCATCATCATCATCATCATCGTTATGATAAAATTATGCTTAGTATCGCACTTGGGATGTCGATTTAATATTTTCAATCTTAAAGGTCCTACCCACATTCTCAAAATGTTAGGATTATCTAATCATCCATGCAAGAATGATGTTGGGTTCTCACCCCAAGGTTTAGTTGACCAAATGATAGACCTCCGCAAGGAATGTAGGGACCCTAGGGCCAAAATGTCTATCGGCTTAGTAGGGTTAGGGTTTTGGATGGGGTCAATAGGACTCCCAAACCCTATATCATGATCAAGAAATACCGTATGATGGGAGATATAATCCCACAAGCTAGGTATTGACACCTATCTCGTGCAACAAGCTAAAACGTCATATGCTCTTGCGTCTAAATCACAAAATAGTACTGCTACACCTTAGACCAAGTTTGGCGAGTTCTAATTACAAGTCAAATTTTGTGATAGCAAAGGGATAAAGAGGAAAGTCACTGCCCTTCATAATCCACCCTAGAATGGAGTTATAGAGCATATGAATCGGACCATTTAGGATAAGGTCCATAGTACTATGCTATCTCATGCTGCATTACCCCATGGTTTTTGGACAGAGGCTATTATGACATCCATTCACTTTATTAATTGGTCATTGGAACAGGTCTTTGGGGGGGAGAGTCCCTCAAGAAGAGTGGTCGAGCAAGCCACCTTCATATTCTCATTTGAGAGTGTTTGGCTGTGAGGCCTTTGTGCATGTCCATAAGGAGAAACACAGCAAACTTCAGCCAAAGTCTTGTAAATACATTTTCCTAGGATATGGTGATGAGGGTGAAATGGCATATATGTTATGGTATCCCAAGAAAAGGAAATTTGTATGCAATAATGATGTAATCTTTTGTGAGATCGCATGCATAAGCATCCCAAAAAGACACAAGAGGTAAGAAGGGTTGTTTTTAAGAAAGATATACATGTTGGACAGTGGATTGTGCCCACTAGACAATAGCAAATACATGTTGTAAATGACCCTAAAAATGCAGGGAATGATGCTGAAAATGGTTAACAAGGTATTGCCCATGATACCCCATAGTCTCTGCATGTAAACATGTAGTTTGGACAGCCAGATGTGGCAAGACACAATGCTGAAATTTCAAGACAGCAAGTTGTAAATGCAGATTTGTAGGCCCCATAGCCCACAAATTCTGAACCTTCGCTACATAGGTCACAACCTGACCTTCAAGACCACCTAATAGGTTTGTTCTTGGTGCTCAATATGTTACTAGTTATGTCATGTGGTAACTAACTATGGTGAGCCATCATGCTTCAAGGAAGCAATGGACTAGACAAAACAACAAGAAGTGGTTCAAAGCTATGCTATCAGAGATGGAATCTCTTGAAAAGAATAGTACTTGGGATTTGGTGCACCTACCTAAAGGGAAGAAGATTCTTCCATGTGGGTTTATAAGATGAAAGTCACTTTTGGTTTCTTGCCTAAGTACAAAGCACGGTTGGTTGCAAAGGGGTGCAAGCAAGAACATGGGATTGACTTTGATGAGATCTTCTCTCCTATAGTCAAGATGACTACAGGGAGTACCATCTTGGGCTTGGTTGCAGTCGAGGATATGGAACTCATCTAGATGGATGTAAAGATTGCATTCTTACATGGTGATCTGAATGAGGAAATATATGCAGCAACCTGAGGGTTTTGTGGCAAATGGCAAAGAGAAGATTGTATATAAACTCAAGAGTTTGTATGGGCTAGAACACGCACCTTGAGAATGGTATCACAAGTTTGATACATTGTAATATTTCTACAACAAAAATATCAAAGACCCTAGATCCCACGCAAAAGCGATTCAAAGTAATCTCCCACAACAAAAAAAATTTGGGCTAAGTGCTCCATCCTTGTGCACTAAGAAACACTAGCCCCGCTTTGTGCATAGGAAACCATGGCTAAAAACCGTAACCCACCACGGGAACTCCCCTTCAAGGGAAAAAGGATAATGAATTATTTGCAAATTTTTTTATAAACTCCATTCCCTTCACCCATTGCATGGCGATGGGGAGAGAGAGTATGAGTAGGTGTTGTGGGGGGGCATGGGGAGGAGGGCATGCAACCTACCACCTGTGACCACCCCCACCTTATATATGAGGTGTGGTCACCCCCCACCCCCACCTTATATATAAGGTGGGGGGGTAGCCACACCTTATATATAAGGTGTGGCCACCCCCCCCACCCCCACCTTATATATGAACCCCCCTCCCAAGCTTCAAAGGGGAGAAGGGCATCACGAGGAGCTTCCCGCCGTCGACCTGTTGCCGCCGCCAGGCTATCCGCGCCGCCAGGCTGCCGCCGCCAATGTCATCATCATCATCATCATCATCGTCATCCTCACCATCGTCATCCTCACCATCATCACTCTTTCACATGTCACCTCTGTCATCTAGAAGATTGAGAAGCTTTGAAGCTTCTCTAGGCCAAGTTCACCCGTGTCTCCCGAGTTTTTCTAGACCTGCCTTGCAAGGACTGTTTCTTGAACAGGGAAGGAGACCTCGAGCATTACCAACTCCAAAACTCGTAAGGGGTGCCAAGGGGGAGTTCGTTGAGTTGAATTTTACTTCGTCAATGGCTCCTAAGCAAAAGTCAAGAGGAGCACACACGGGAGCTTCCACCCAAAGAACAATGTCCCGATTTAATGACTATAATATAAGGAAACCTAACGTAGTGACAATTTGGGTCAAGAGGGCATAAACCCTAACCCAAGTAAAAAGGTTAAACAAGCAACTTAGCTTACGAAACCCTTGGGATCTTGCCAAGTTGCGAATGATCGAGGATCGAATGCTGGAAGTATTCAGGGAGAAGAAATTACACCTTAGTTGTTGGCCGTATGAACGACCACTGGAATGCTCGTGATTGTACACTTAGGTGCACAGTTTGTACTTCTTTGCTCAAGGAACTAATTTCAAGAAAAACAACTAATGCTTCCGGTTAAATAGCCTGGAGGGAGAGGCAGTTCCAGTTACCTCCGACTGTCTGCCTGACCCTATCCAAGGGGGTTGTTAGCTACGCCGGGTACGTGGACCGAACACAGCATGAGAGGTCTCTCCATGGGTGCTACTTGGAGCAAGAGGACGCTTGGGTGCCAAGGGAGGCTCTGGATGTAAATTCCTTGCCTCCAACTCATGCACAAGAGGCCGACGTGACTCGAGATGGGATCTCGAAGCCGGCATACTAGTCAACGGGCGGAACTTGGAATAGCGATCCTTGAGGATTGCTAGGATAGCCTTCAAGCTGGATATTTGATGTATTCCAAAGACTATGATAAATAAAGATCAAATGTTAAAAAAGGAACTTGCTTGACATTGATTTTCTGTGTCAATGCCTAAGTTACATGAAGGAACCAGTGATTAAATTGGTTAATTAAGGAAGTTGTTTTTTATTGTTAAACTAAATGTGATAGGTAATTAGATAACTAAGCAACCCAAGGAAAGTACGGTGGACATGACTCTGGGCCTGTCCTCCTACGGAAGGGTGGTCTTGGTTGGCCGCGAACTTTTCTCAAAGGAATTGACAGCGAGGTAACAATGACCTAGAATCAATAGAGCTAGAATCCTGATTTATGCTGTTTTAGGGGAACGAAATGGGAGTATGCCTTACGGGTAGAGAGGTTGAGCTTCGCATCCCTCTCATTTCCCATTCTCCTTGAACCAAGTGCAGTATAAATTCACTTCGACCCTGATGTTTCTGCGCAAAGTGACGCTAGCTACCTCCTAGGAACTTGACTATTAGGAAAACCGTGATTCAGGTCGATCCTAAGTGGGGATGGTCAAATGCTTCCGCTTTGTGGAAGACTCGGGAAGACCTTGATCGCAAACCCCGTGACATTCCTTATGAGTGCCGGGCAGCATTGCTTATATACCCAGAAGGCAACAAATGGTAGTCTAATTATCTTGGTCTTGTGAGAAATGTGGGATCTAGAGCATGGCAATAACCGGAAGCTATGGAGGATGAAATGAGAAGTGTGGACTCATGATGGAGAAGACAAAGACACTGTTTGTTACACAAGTGAATTAGGTTCCAAGATTGAGACTTGGACTCATAAACACAATCTTGTGTATGTGGACAATGACATTGACACTTCATTGAAAAGAAAAGAGTACTATCATTGCATTAAGAAAAGTAAGCAAGTACAATGCTTTATAGGAAAGTAGGAAACTGCAGTAGGCACCATTGTGCATATGGGATAGGTTAGCTTGCATATCCTTGACCCTGAAGCTCCATACAAAGATGCTGTTTAGTGAGTGTGATTGCTGATTCTCAACACCCCTCCTCAATCACAACTAGAAAGGCACAAAGTGTGTAGAGGCTGTAATGAGAACCACCTGCAAAGTGTGGGCATACCACAAACATGGCAAAACACCAGAGGCTGTCATAGAAAAGGCTAAGTGTGGGTACCATAAACATGGTGGACATCCACAGGCTGTAACAGGGGCCTCACAAAGTGTAGAGGGACTGTAATGCCAAGTTACATAAGGAGTTTACAAAGCTTATGGCAGGAAGCATTAGGGCAAGGAAGTACAAGGCTTTTAAAATAGTCTATCAGAATTATGAGAGTACAAGGACTAATGAGTCTTGTCCTTCCGATCCCGGTGGTCTTCATCTTCTTCTTCTTCTTCCTTTGCTCCATTTTCTTCTTCTTCTTTGACTGCGACTAGATAGGCCTTTTGGGATCTCTTTCTTGCATGGCAGAACTTCTCGGTGTGTCCGGTCCTTTTGCAGAAGTCACAGAAGAGCTGATCCTTCTTGCCTTTGTACCTGTTGCCAACATATAATGCATGCTCATCTCTAGAGGTACTTAGTTCTTCCTTAGTTTTTAGCTTCTTTTCCTCTTCTAATAGTGATGCCTGGATATCAACAAGTTCTGGATTTGACATATTTATTAAAGTTGTTGATACATTATTATATTCAGGAGGCAAACTCTTAAGTAGAACACCGATGCAAACATCTTCATCCATTTTAATGTTGATTCCTGCAAGTTGGGTTAGGAGTCCTTCCATGTAATTAAGATGTGTGGCAAGTGATGTGCTGGACTTCATTTCAAGTCTGAAGAACTCAATCAGGAGACCATACTTTGATGATTTAGATTGTGCACCGAACAGGGTGTCAAGTCTTTTCCATGTATCCTGTGAGGTCTCATAGTTATCCACATGGTGGAAATAACTGTCGTCTAGCTCCAGTTTGATAATGGCCTGGGCTCTGTCATCATTCTTTTGCCAAGTAGTTGCAAGGTCCGCGTCCCGAGGTTTCTTCTCTTTGCCATTTATGATGGCCCAGAGACCCTTTTTCATCAAGATGAGCTTGATGCGGGTTTGCCAAATGTGAAACCCGACTCCTTTGAATCGAGCATTTGGAGAGTCTTTTTCCATGTTGAGGTTGCAAAAGCAGCAGCAAATCAACACCAGAATTCTAAGATTTTATCAGTAGAAGAGCAGAATGCAGTGTGTCAAGAGACACAGTTAATGACAGTGTGAAAACACACTATGTCAGTGTTGATGTTTGAGCTTGGGATCGTTCGGTCGTTCTTCAATCTTCTCAGGTCCTTCCCCTCCTTGATTTGATAATGGGTCAATGGATTAGAGTGACAGATGCTTGGGTTGAGTGTCAGGAGAAAGAAAAAGACTGAGAAAAAAAAGCTTGAGAAATTTTGGCTATGGTGGAATTAGGGTTTCTGAGACAGGGGCCTGGTTTTTTCAACATTGCAGGAGCTATACTTGATCATTTTCAAAAATTTTTATATGCCTACGAAGCTGACTTCATGGGCTATCAAAACCCCATGATAATCGTCAAGATCGTGGACTGTATGCAGCACGCAGGCAGCTCGAACGAATTTGGCACAGTTCAGGACAGATTTTCGCAATTTTCGCAATGCTGGAGTCAAGGCGCAGTAATGTAGTCAATTTTCGTACCAAGGTGAAGCGCCTTGAGTAGAGGAACAACTCCCTAGAAGAAATCATGGGCTGAAATGGCCTGATTGAGGAGTTATTGAAGCTCCAAGTAAGGTAGGTCCTATCTGGCTATGGCAGACACAGAGCAGAGATTGAGGATTTTCACAATGCTGAGCTCCAGATGGTCCAATGTCCTGGATTGATGTGATATAGAGAAGCTTTGTGAGTTGGGGAATACTTTTCCAGAAGGAAGCTCCAAGAGATTTGACCTGTGGAGTGAGATATAAGCAGCTCAATCTGACAGGGTGCTGCTGGCTATGGCTGCCATGGAAGCTTCAGTGAGAGTAGAGTTGGGAGATGAAGTCATGAGCTGACATTGAGCTAGACTGAGGTTGAGAGAAATCAAGAGATGCTAGAGAAGAAATGCCATGCCCAAGTGGGCTCTGATACCATGTGAGAAATGCGGGATCTAGAGCATGGCAATAACCGGAAGCTATGGAGGATGAAATGAGAAGTGTGGACTCATGATGGAGAAGACAAAGACACTGTTTGTTACACAAGTGAATTAGGTTCCAAGATTGAGACTTGGACTCATAAACACAATCTTGTGTATGTGGACAATGACATTGACACTTCACTGAAAAGAAAAGAGTACTATCATTGCATTAAGAAAAGGAAGCAAGTACAATGCTTTATAGGAAAGTAGGAAACTGTAGTAAGCACCATTGTGCATATGGGATAGGTTAGCCTGCATATCCTTGACCCTGAGGCTCCATACAAAGAGGCTATTTAGTAAGTGTGATTGCTGATTCTCAATAGGTCTTTTATGTGGACCACATGATGATTGCAGGTAGGAATGTGGTAGGTAATTAGATAACTAAGCAACCCAAGGAAAGTGCAATGGACGTGACTCTAGGTCCGTCCTACGGAAGGGTGGTCCCAGTTGGCTGGGAACTTTTCTCAAAGGAATTGACAGTGAGGTAACAATGACCTAGAATCAATAGAGCTAGAGTCACGATTTATGCTATTTTAGGGGAACGAATGGGACTATGCCTTACGGGCAGAGAGATCAAGCTTCGCATTCCTCTCGTTTCACATTCTCCTTGAACCAAGTGTAGTATAAATCCGCTTCGACCCTGATGTTTCTACGCAAAGTGGTTCATCTGGTGCTCAACGCTAGCTACCTCCTAGGAACTTGACTATTAGGAAAACCTGAATTCATGTCGATCCTAAGTGGGGACGGCCAGATGCTTCCGCTTCGTGGCAGACTCAGGAAGACCTTAATCACAAACCATGTGACATTCCTTGTGAGTGCTGGTCGGCGCTTTGTAAACTCTCTTCCCGATGGGCTGCTAAGACATGTCCTACAAGTGGACAGGAGGGACACGTTACAGTTGGTATCAAAGCGAACCAACGGGATCTAATATTTAAAAGAAACTTAATGAGGGGAAGTAGAGCAATGTTGCTATTAAGAACATTTCCATACTTACTTATGGATGTTGGGCTGCAGAGTCGCCAAGCATGGAACAAATTCTTGGTGTTCCAGGTTATGTTTATGACTATAATGCATGCTTTGGATTATCGACGAAGTCTAGGCATGATGAATATTCTAGACGGCATCTACAATCCTTTACCCCTAAATGTGGAATGGAGATGGATGGGTGAATCAAGGATATATTACATAGCAACCCACCGACTTGCATACCTTTAGACCAACTTGAAGAGAATCAAGTGGATGGAGGATTTAAAGATCGTGAAGCTGTTTATCTTTGTTGAGGCTCACGCAAATGCAACCCTGCATGTCAGCGGCGGTCGGAAAGTCAAGCAGAACAAGTATGTGTATGAAGAAGTGACTCAAGTAATCCCTACCAACAGAATCAAGGTGCTGGGTTGTTATGAAAAGAACGGGTATCAAAGGAAGGGATACCCCAAGCTTCCTATGATCTATCAATTCCTGAAAATCCATGACCCCACTCCATATTATTACTCAGTCCCCGTAGCCGAATGTAACACAATCCTATTTTCCCCAAACTGATGTATCAGCTTGTTATACCTTCCCAAAATAAATGTACTCAAAAGGGATATGCCCACATGAATGAATAAGATTTCTATCATTGTCTGTCATGGCTGTAAGTGTTGGCAAAGGAGTTAAGTGATTAGGTCATTTGGCTAAAAGTTGGACCGGGTATATTAATGTAATGTGAGAAACGTTTAGCAAGTTTTTAACGTAAAGAATCTTATTACGCAGGTACAACCTCAAGTGCTGATTTCTAGTCCGTGACCCCTGCACTAAGTACAGTTGTAATTCAAGAGAAGAAGTTCCTCCCCAAACAAATCAAGCCACCTGAATTTGATGGTAAGGAAAGGACTATTCAAACTAACGCCGAGGTCTAGATTGAGTCCATGGAGGACTACTTCAAGGCAGTAGGAACTACACCCACTAACCAAGCAATGCTCGCCAAACTGAGGCTTACCGGCGAAGCAAGACTTTGGTGGAAATAATGGTGCAGAGGCCAAGGGATCTCGGAAGGGTCAATTACCTGGGAGAAGCTTAAAAAAGATGTGCGAGGGAGGTATCTACCACCTGTCTACCACACACAGAAGATGAACGAATTCTATAAACTGGAGCAGCTTCAACTATCCCTGGATGCATATTATTCAAAGTTCATCTCTCTCTTAAAGTACGTGCCACAAATGGATATGACACAACATGTGTCAAAGTTTTTTGCTGGGTTAAGTCCACCCATAAACACCCGCTTGAAATCAATGCGCCCAATGGACCTACAAGACGCGCTCATTCAAGCTGCTCCCATAATACAGGAGGCGCAGACCAAGCCAAGGGATAACAAGACTTGGTCTTACAAGGATCAGAAGAAGGGAATGTATAGGTCTCAGGCTAAGAGAGCGCAGGGCCAAAATCAGAGACAAAGGAAGAAAGTTAGGGCCAACACTATCAACAACTTTGTTCCTACACAAGGTAATGGCCGCAATCTCCGTTGCTTCCATTGCAATGAGCCTCATCACTTTAAAAGGCAGTGTCCCAAGCTTAGCAGAGAACAACGTCAAGGGCCATTCCAAGGAGCCGTCCATGGCCAAGGAGCCACCGTCATGGCCAAAGGAAGAACCTCCAGTGTTGCAACCAAGGAGCTGGGTGATGAGGAAGATCCATCCATGGAAGTTGACATTGAGAGGGCAACGGTTCATGCCGCTCTTCACAAGAAAGGCCCAAATCGCCAATTCTCAATTATTCAAACTCCATTAGATTATCAAGGTAAAAGCTTCAAAACTTTGATTGATTGTGGCAAATGGTCGCAAGGTCTCTTGTACCAGGCAAACTGCTAAGGTGAAATTCCTACTGGGTGGAAAGCGACTTCGTTGAGATTCAGGGTAATGAACCTAGGTGTCCACGAATGTTTGCTAAGAATGGATTGGCTAATACCCAATGATGCCCACATACACTGTGGTAAGGACCAAGTCTCCTTTCGAAATTCTGAAGGGGAACTAGTTACAACTCAAGGAGAGGCTAGTAAGCCAAAAATTCAGCTAGCAAAAGCAACACGGATAATAAAAGGAGTTAGAAAAGGGCTACGTGTCTATTTGATTAAACTAAATAAGCTAGATCAGAATCAGTAATCTAGGGAAGAACCTTCATGGTTAAAGGAATACGCAGACGTATTTTCTAAAGAGCTGACTAAACTTTCTCCTCAAAGGAAAGTCAATCACGAAATCAAGCTGGCGCCAAGAGCTGCACTAGTCGCAAAGAGACCATATAGGATGTCCATCCGAGAAGCGATTGAGTTAAAGGAGCAACTCAAGAAACTGTTAGACCAAGGCTATATCCATCCTAGAAGTTTGCCACGGGGAGCTCTAGTGCTATTCCAGAAAAAGAAAGATGGAACACTTCAGCTATGCATTGATTACAAAGGGTTGAATCAATCGACCACTAAAAACAAATACCCCATTCCAAGAATAGATGAACTTCTTGGCCGTCTTCAAGGTGCAAAGATCTTCTCTAAAATAGATCTCAGGTCTGGATATTATCAGATAAGAATCAAGGAAGAAGATATCCCAAAGACTGCATTCAGCACAAGGTATGGACACTTTGAACTCCTAATGATGTCATTCGGGCTGACAAATGCTCCATCTACCTTCAATAGGCTAATGCAAGATATCTTTAGGCCCTATCTTGATGACTTCGTACTCATCTTCTTTGACGATACCCTAGTCTACTCTAAGCCGGAAAAAGATCATGAACCCCAGCTTTGCATTGTTCTTGAAACAATGAGAGCACACAAGCTTTATGCCAAGAAGAAGAAGTGTGCATTTTTCAAACAATAGATTGAATATCTGGGATTCATTCTATCAGCGGAAGGGATTTCAGTAGATTCGGCCAAGGTCATAGACGTTCTGGAATGGTCGACACCAACTTCTGTCAAAGAAATGCATAGTTTTCTTGGATTGACAAGATGGTACATGATCTTTATCAAAAACTATGCTTTGATTGCAGCGCCTCTGACTTATCTACTAAAGAAGCATGTAGCAATTGTATGGTCACCTGCTAAACAAACCAGCTTTGACAAACTAAAGCAAAGCTTGGTATCAGCACCCATCATGAAACTTCCTGATCTTAGTAAGGAGTTTGAAGTGATAACTGAGGCTAGCACACTTGCCTTAGAATGTGTGCTCTTACAAGAAGGTCGCCGTGTAGCATACTCTTCAAGGAAACTGAAGAGCCATGAAAGGAAGTATGCTACCCACGATTGGGAGCTGTTGGCTATCATCCATGCTCTCAAACTTTGGAGACACTACTTCCTCCGTAACAAATTTTCCCTAGTGACAGACCACAAAAGTCTTAAATGGATTTTCACCCAGAATGAGCTCAATATGAGGCAACGTCGATGGATTGAAGTGCTGGAAGAATATGATTTTGAAATCCAATACCGGCCTGGAAAGGAGAACGTAGTTGCCGATGCACTCAGTCGCTCGCAAGGCATTTCTGAATTCTCTGATTTTGCAAGATCCATCAACATCAAGACCTCTAGCCACAAAGGTATCAATGACAAACAAACCAATTCTTGAGCTAGCTAGAGAAGAGGCATGTCATGACCCAGTCTATCAAGAATTGCTAAGGGAGATCCCCATCAAAGATCAAGACCCGAAGCTAAAAATGAAGTATCAAGAATTCTCTGTCAATAGTGGTCTTGTCTACTTTAGGACAAGGTTATGTATCCCCACAAGCCAATATCTCAAACAGAAGATACTTTGGGAAGCCCATGACTCCCCTTTCTCAAGACATCCTGGCTATGCCAAGACCCTTAATGCGGTCACGAAGAGCTATTATTGGGACTGGCTCAAAGGTGATGTTCTCAAATATGTCACGGAATGTTTGTCATGTCAATGCATTAAGGCCAAACATGTCAAAATTCCAGGGAAATTGCAACCACTGGACATTCCCCAAATGAAATGGGAATTCATTAGTATGGACTTTGTTGTTGGCGTGCCCTAAGTTCAGGGAGGATACAACTCCATTATGGTCGTGATAGATATGCTCACCAGGGTTGCACATCTTATTCCTGTTAAGACAAACTATAAATCCTCAGATATCACAAGGTTGTTCATCAAGGAGATATTCAAATTGCACGGGTTACCCAGAAGAATCATTAGTGATCGTGACTCTCTCTTCACCTTACACTTCTAGAGGGACATCTTTGAGGCCATTGGGACTCAACTCTGTTTCAGTACAGCTTATCATCCCCAAACTGATGGTCAAATAGAACGAGTCAACCAAGTCATTGAAGATATACTTAGGGCACACTGTTGTCGCGAACCCAAAAAGTGGATTCAATATTTGCCACTGGTTGAGTTTTCCTACAATGCTTCTTACCAACAAAGCATTTAGATGACCCCTTTTCAAGCATTGTATGGGCACGATTGTCGTACTCCTTTAAGTTTTTCAGATCCAACCTTGAGGGTTGAAGCTTCAAAGTAGATGTTGGAAGACATGGATGAGCAAATCAAATCAATAAGACAGGACATCCAAGCCGCCAAGGACAAACAGGAGGCTTATGCAAATTTGAAAGCACAAGACAGATCCTTCGTTGAAGATGATATGGTCTTCATCCGCGTACATCCGAAGAAGAGTTCCCTATCCTTGGGTGAATGCAAAAAGCTAAGTCCAAGGTATTGTGGAACCTATAAGATTCTCAAGTGCCTAGGGCCTAATGCTTACAGACTTCAACTCCCTGAAAACCTAAAAGTTCATAATGTATTCCATATCAGCCTATTGAAAAAATATGTGCCTAACCCAGTCACATGCTTGATGATCAACAAATTGTAATGCCCAGCCAAGGAGTCCTTGAGCTATGGCTTGATAGAATCTTAGATGTCAAGAAGAGGCATTTGAGGTCAAGGACCCTGAGAGAATACCTCGTCTAGTGGAAAGATTATCCCAAAGATGATGCCACCTGGATGGATGAACGTACTCTCAACCAACAATACCCAGAGATTTTCTCGAGATGAGGACATGTCGATTCCTCTAAGGGGAAGAGAATGTAATATTTCTACAACAAAAATATCAAAGACCCTAGATCCCGTGCAAAAGCGATTTAAAGTAATCTTCCACAACAAAAAAACTTTGGGCTAAGTGCTTCATCCTCGTGCACTAACAAACACAAGCCCCGCGTTGTGCATAGGAAACCATGGCTAAAAACCATAACCCACCGCGGGAACTCCCCTTCAAGGCAAAAAGGATAATGAATTATTTGCAAATTTTTTTATAAACTCCCTCCCCTTCACCTGTTGCATGGCGGGGAGAGAGAGTATGAGTAGGTGTTGTGGGGGGGCATGGGGAGGAGGGCATGCAACCTACCACCTGTGTGGCCACCCCCCCACCCACACCTTATATATGAACCCCCTCCCAAGCTTCAAAGGGGAGAGGGGCATCGTGAGGAGCTGCCTGCCGTCGACCTGCTGCCGCTACCAGGCTATCCACACCACCAACCTGCTGCCGCCGCCAACCTCATCATCATCATCATCATCATCATCCTCCTCCTCACCGTCGTCACTCCTTCACACATTACCTCTGTCATCCAGACACTTGAGAAGCTTCTCTAGGCCAAGTTCACCCGCGTCTCCCAAGTTTTTCTAAACCGTGCCTTGCAAGGCCTGTTTCTTGAACAGGGAAGGAGATCTCGGGCATTAGCAACTCCAAAACTCGTAAGGGGTGCCAAGGGGGAGTTCGCTGAGTCGAATTTTACTTTGTCAATGGCTCCTAAGCAAAAGTTGAGAGGAGCGCATGTGGGAGCTTCCACCCAAAGTACAAGAGTGGACAATGCCCCGATTTTGAATGCCCAGGGAAAATATTATGGACTTGACAGAAAAACATATAGTATGAAAATCGCATGGGCTGATAGCTACATTCTAGGTTGGGTTAAGTGATAAGGAAGGATTAAATCAATTATGTATTCATTGGAATCTAATCATGAAAGAATGATACATCCATGCATGGAGTTCTTTTATCAAAGTTCCAATTTGGGAAAGGATGCATCTTCATTAAAATACTAAGCTTGAATTTGATGCATAAAACATAGGGTTTATGAGAATAGCTCTGAATGTCAATCAATATTGCATAGGGAAAGGAAAAGAAAGATCCTAAAGTTGCATAAAGGCAAAAAGGTCTATGGTCTTGAAATTGCATAGAATTATACATCTCATACATCTTGTAGTTACTTACATCTTTTAGGGAAAGTACTTGCAAGTTTAGAAGAGTATTTGCATCTTTAAAGGGAAGATCATCTTTAATCGTGGGTTGGTTAGATCAACTAAGTAATTCACGTGTAATTGAGTAGCTTACATGAAATTCATAAAGGTATGATTAGTTAGCATATGACGGTCACCTCAATGTGCTAGATAGGGTTAAGCTATGATAAAATTATGCTTAGTATCGCACTTGGGATACCAATTTAATATTTCTGATCTTAAAGGTCCTACCCACATTCTCGAAATGTTAGGATTATCTAATCGCCCATGCAAGAATGATCTAGGGTTATCCACCCAAGGTTTAGTTGACCAAATGATAGATATTTGCAAGGAATTTAGGGACCCTAGGGCCAAAACATTTATCGGCTTAGTAGGGTTAGGGTTTTGGATGGGGTAGGACTCCCAAATCCTATATCCTAATCAAGAAATACCGTATGATGGGAGATATAATCCCACAAGTTAGGTATTGACACCTATCTTGTGCAACAAGCTGCAACGTCATAGGCTCTTGCATCTAAATCACAAAATAGTACTGCTACACCTTAGACCAAGTTTGGCAAGTTCTAATTACAAGTCAAATTTCCTAGGAATTGAGTAGTTGTCCTGCTACAACACTCTTCCTTGGAGACTGACTTGTCAAGCTAGGGTAGTTATGAATTGCCAGGAAAGCAATTGACCACCCAAGTTAGGGCGACATGGTTGTCTAGGATTTAATGACTATAATATAAGGAAACCTTAGGTAGTGACAATTTGGGTCAAGAGGGCATAAACCCTAACCCAAGGAAAAAGGGTAAACAAGCAACTCATCTTACGAAACCCTTGGGATCTTGCCAAGTCGTGAATGATCCAGGATCGAATGCTGGAAGTATTTGGGGAGAAGAAGTTACACCTTAGCAGTTGGCCGTACGAACCACCATTGGAATGCTCGTGATTGTACACTTAGGCGCACTATTTGTACTTCTTTGCTCAAGGAACTAATTTTAGGAAAAACAGCTAATGCTTCTAGTTAAATAGCCTGGAGGGAGAGGCAGTTCCAATTACCTCCGACTGTCTGCCTGACCCTATCTAAGGGCATTGTTACCCGTGCCGAGTACGTGGACTGAACCCACCGCGAGAGGTCTCTCCATGGGTGCTAATTGGAGCAAGAAGACGCTTGGGTGCTAGGGGAGGCTCTAGCTGTAAATTCCTTGCCTCCTGATCTTGCACAAGAGGCCGATATGACTCGAGATGGGATCTCGAGGCCGGCATACTAGTCAATGGGCGGAACTTGGAATAAAGATCCCTGAGGATTGCTAGGATAGCCTTCAGGCTGGGAATTTGACGTATTCCAAAGACTATGATAAATAAAAATCAAATGTTGAAAAAGGAACTTGCTTGACATTGATTTTCTGTATCAGTGCCCATGTTATGTGAAGGAACCAGTGATTAAATTGGTTAATTAAGGAAGCTATTTTTGCTTGTCAAAATAAATGTGGTAGGTAATTAGATAACTAAGCAACCCAAGGAAAGTGCGATGGACATGACTCTGGGTCCGTCCTACGGAAGGGTGGTCCCGGTTGGCCGGGAACTTTTCTCAAAGGAATTGATAGCGAGGTAACAATGACCTAGAATCAATAGAGCTAGAATCCTGATTTATGTTGTTTTAGGGGAACGGGATGGGACTATGCTTTACAAGTAGAGAGGTCGAGCTTCACATCCCTCTCGTTTCCCATTCTCCTTAAACCAAGTGCAGTGTAAATTCGCTTCGACCCTGATGTTTCTGCGCAAAGTGGTTCGTCTGGGCTCAACGCTAGCTACCTCCTAGGAACTTGACTATTAGGAAAACCCTGATTCAGGTTGATCCCAAGTGGGGATGGCCAGATGCTTCCACTTCGTGGCAGACTCAAGAAGACCTTGATCGCAAACCCCGTGACATTCCTTGTGAGTGTCGGGTGGCGCTTTCTAGACTCTCTTCTCGATGGGCTGCTAAGATGTGTCCTACAAGTGGATTGGAGGGACACGTTACATACATTCATGCACTCTCATGGCTTTCACATGAGTCAAGTGAATCTCATTGCTTATATACCCAGAAGGCAACAGATGGTAGTCTGATTATCTTGGTCTTTTATGTGGATGACATGATGATTGCAGGCAAGAATGTTCATGCCTTGGACTCTCTAGAGCAATGTCTACATGGTAGCTTTGGCATGAAGGATCTTGGTGATGCAAATCATATTCTTGGGATACGGATACTCAAGGATAGACAAAAGAGGCTTCTCTATCTGTCCTAGTAGGATTATATATCCAAGGTTTTGTAGCATTTCAATATGGAGGGGGGGAAAGCAATTGGGGTTCCACTGCCTCCATATGTGAAACTCGGTGCAAAGGACATCCCTACATCTAATAATGAGAAGGATTAAATGGCCAAGATTTCATATGCTTTAGATGTTGGTAGTTTGATGTATGCTATGGTTGCTACACATCATGACGTTGCCTTTGCAATGGGAGGGGTTACCAGGTACATGGCAAACCCTAGCAAGAAACATAGTGAAAGGTATTATGAGATACCTCAAATGCACAAAGGATTTGTGCATCTACTTTGGTAAGCAAAAGGCATCTGTCATTGGCTTTACAGATGCAGACTATGCTAGACATGCAAATTGCAAGAAGTCCACCTCAAGGTATGTATTTATCTTCATGGGGGGATCAATCTCATGGATATCTAGGCTGCATGAGTGTGTTGCACTCTCTAGTACAGAGGCAGAGTATGTGGTTGCCATTGAGGCATGCAAAGAGGCCTTATGGCTATTATGTTTGATTTGTTGAGCTTGGTATTATCGAGGTTCCTATCCTCCACTGTGATAGTCAAAGTGCTATCATGTTAGCACAGAACCATGTCTTTCATGCAAAGACAAAGCACATACAAGTGAAGTATCATTTTATCAAGGAGGTACTTGACAACAAAAGCATTGAGTTGTTCAAGGTACACATTGATGACCTTGTACACCTTCTCACAAGGGGTCTTCTGGTAGAGCAGTTTGCCCATTGCCAAGAAAGATGATGGGGATTGGATAGGTATAGTCTCTTTAGCTTTGTACATACTTAGACTTAGCTTATTCTTTTTCCTCTACCTTTGGGCACATTGCCTTTAGGGGGAAGGTTGTTGGGAATAAAGGGCAATGTACGTGATCACTGGGCCTACTCGCCCACCAGCATTGTACTCTATGTACTATATACCTATCTAAAAAACCAAAAGAGATGCACTATTGTACCCACACATTGTGCTATTCTCTCTCTCTCTCTCTCTCTCTCTCTGGTGCGCAGATCGGTCGCAGATAGCTCACGTGGTGAATCCCGGAAGGTCCCCAAGAACAAAGTACTCTACCTTTTTGCACAAAAACCCATGTAAAAGCATGCACGACAAGAGGCAAGAGACAAATTGGGTTCAATCTCCCCCATGCCTTGTGTGAGCGCTTCACAAAGCATGTATTTTATGTATATTTCCAATCTTCATGCTCAATAATAGCCCAATTACAAAAATATGACAAGCTTTTAGCTTTTGAGTTTGCTTTCTACAAAAATAGTAAAACAAAGCTAATGGACGGTGCCCATAGAGTCTGGCACGCCCAATCTCAATGTCCAAATAGAAATAACATATCCAGGCGCATAAGCGCATACAAAATAATAATAAATAATCGATGTCTCTATAGACATAACAAAATATAGGCGTGGCGCCTATCAAAATATAGTCCAAAAGTCGAAAACTCGCTAGACTCCAATGCTTTCCTCCGCCACTGCTGCTATCTCTACACATCAACTGAAGCATTCACAATCATTAGTAAAATAATACAATTAAACCGACAAAAGTGAATACCTAGCAGTCTTCAGCTACATAAATAAATCAACTGGTTAGAAATAAATCCTAACCTTAATTTATTACGAGTGCGCACTCTAAACTCATAAACGTTTATTAATTTAATATGCATTTTGCGGAATCGCCCGCTATGGAATCACCCATGCACACACTAAATTAATGAAACGCCCGAAAAGGACAGGCGTCCCCATCAACTTCTCGCACAAAGAATCCTCTTTGTGTATGAGCCCCGGTCATCTAAGTTTACGGAATCCACCGTAAAACCTCACGGAATCCACCGTGGCATATGCCTCCTAGCATCATACCCCCGGGGTGGGATAGCAATTGACCTCAATTGCTATTAGCTCAATGTGGAGCTAACAGAGTGGGGAAAGCATTTAAGTCTCTAGCGTGCATCCATTGTGCTTCCTCTACAGGATGGTTCTTAAATTTTACTAGATATCTAGAATACCTTCGGCCAGTTCTAGTGGTTATGTAGTCAGTGTCTATGATGGCTTCTGGTTCAAGTATTTCAGTCTCTTCTTCTAGTAAAGGTGGGTTTTCATATATAGGGTGGATAGGTAATTGGCCTCTAAATGGTCTCAATAAACTAATATGAAATGTATTATGAATTTTCCAATGAGATGGCAGTTCTAACTTGAATGCATTGTCATTAATCTTATGAATGATTCTAAATGGTCCGTAGAATCTAGGAGCTAATTTGACAACTGGATGTCTATCTACACTTTGCAGTCTACGCTTTTCTATTCTAAGCCAAACATAATCATCAACTTTGAAATTCATGGCTTGTCTTTTCTTGTTGGCTTGTTTGGTATATGATTGTTGGGCTTTAGCAATCATATCCTTTACTTCATCAAAAATAGTGTTATGCATAACAGCAATATCATCAGCAGTCTGTATTCTATTAGACAAAGATGCAACAGGGGTAGATAATCTATAGCCATAAATAACTTCAAAAGGTGCTTTCTTTGTAGATGTGTGCGGTGTATTGTTATATGCAAACTGTAATAAATGTAAATGAGTATCCCAAGTCTGAGGTTTAGAGATAGTGTATGCACGTAAAAGATCTAAAATAGTGCTATTTGTGGCTTCTGTTTGTCCATTTGTTTCTGGATGAAATGCAGATGAGAAATCAATCTTTGTGCCTAGATTTGCAAACAGTGTAATCCAAAAATTATTACAAAATCTAGAATCTTGATCTGAAATATTCACTTTTGGCAATCCATGGTTAGTAAAAATAGTTTTCAAAAATAACTGTGCTGCTTGTGATGCTGTTAAAGTTTTCTTACATGCAATGAAATATGCTTGCTTACTAAATCTATCTACAATTGTCCAAATCATGTCATGGTTAGATTTAGTATTTGGTAAACCAGTAATGAAATCCATAGATATATGTTCCCAAGGTTTAGATGGAATAGATAAAGGCATTAATAATCCATACTGTTTACCATGATGTCTCTTTATTCTTTGACAAATCAAACATTCAGAAACGAAATTAGATACATCTGCATCCATATGCGGCCAATAAAAATCTTCAGTTAACATGCGTAATGTAGAAATGATACCTCTATGACCTTGATATGGGGGACAATGAATTTCATTTAAAACAAAAGATCGGAATGGAATAGTAACACACAGTCTCTTTTCAAAAAACATGAATCCATCATTATATGACAATGAATCAACAGGAATGAAATTATTTTGAACTAATTTTTGCCAATCAGAATGAAAAGTAATATCCTGGTGATATGTGTCTTTCATAGCAATCAAAGAATCAAAAGATATGATAGATATATTATGAATTGCAGGTCTTCTACTCAATGCATCAGCAACTACATTTTCTTTTCCAGGTTGGTATTGAATGATAGGATGGAAACTTTGAATGAATGAAGCCCATTTGATATGACGGTCAAAAATTTGGGGTTGGCTAAGTAGATGTCTAATGCTTTGCTGGTCGGTCTTTATCATGAATTCTGAACCCATTAAATAATGCTTCCATTGTTTTAATGCTTGTACAACTGCTAAGAGTTCCTTGTCATAAGTGGAATATTTGAGCTCAGAGGGTTTCAGCTTAGAACTAGAATATGCTATTGGATGGTTGTCTTGCATTAGCACAGCTCCTATTCCTGATCCGCTAGCATCGGTCACAACTAAAAAGAATGGTCTGTTAAAGTCAGGCAATTGTAGAACAGGGGCATTGGTTAATGCACGTTTGAGTAAGTCAAAGGATTTCTGCTGATTTTCAGTCCATTGATAAACAATGCCTTTCTTAAGAAGTTTGGTCAATGGTAAAGCAAGTAATGAGAAATTACGTACAAACTTCCTATAGAAACTAGCAAGACCAAGGAATGAGCGTAATTCATGTACATTTTTAGGAACAGGCCAATGCAATATTGCATCAATTTTCTTAGGATCAACTTTTATTCCTTCTTTTGATACAATATGACCTAGATATTCTATTTCTGTATTAAAGAATTCACTCTTGTCAGGATTTGCAAACAATTGATTTTCTTTCAGTAATTGAAAAACTAATGATAAATGCTCATAATGCTCTTTTTCACTTTGACTGAACACTAAAATATCATCAAAGAAAACAATCACACAATACTGATATTTTAGAAAAATACGGTTCATCATTCTATTGAAAGTGGCAGGTGCATTAGTTAATCCAAATGGCATGACTAAGAATTCGTAATGACCAAACTGTGTCCTGAATGCAGTCTTAAATATGTCGGATCTATCTAGCCTCACCTGATGATATCCTGACTTAAGGTCAATTTTACTAAATATAGAAGATCCTTGCAATTTGTCCATAAGGTCGTCAACTCTAGGTATAGGATACCTATTCTTTACAATGATCTTGTTTAATGCTCGGTAGTCAATACACATACGATAAGTATTATTCTTTTTCTTGACTAAGAGCACAGGTGCACCGAATGGAGAACTGCTAGGTCGAATTAATCCTCTATTTAGTAATTCTTCAACTTGACTCTGGATTTCTTTTTGCTCTATTTGATTGTGCCTATATGGTGCTTTGCAAGGTGGTTGTGTGCCAGGTATTAGGTCAATCTTATGGTCTTCTGGACGTGATGGAGGTAAACCTGGTGGTAGGTCTTCTGCAAAACAGTCCTTAAAATATGCGAGAAATTCCTTATGCCTAGGGTGCATATGATTTTCCTTTGCATGCAATTCATTCACCCAAATGAGATAGGATTTAGTATTCTTGCGTAGTGCACGTTTTGCTTGAGTATGCGAAAGCAGTGGAAACATATGAGATGCATGCATACCAAATAATGTAATAGATTTTCCTTGAAAATTTATATTCATTGTGTGCGTAGAATAATCTATATTTGGATTATGCTGGTGTCTCCATGGCATTCCTAGAATAATGTCGCTTGACTGTAATGGGACAACTAAGAAATTTGTTCTTTCAATATATGGACCAATTTGAATTTCTAAATCTTGAACTTCTTGTGTGCCATTGTACCTAGTGCCTAAAAATGCAGCTTTTATGCGATAATGCGTAGGTACAGTATGCAATTTCAATTCCTTTACCAATTTTGCTGAAATAAAGTCATGAGTACTACCGTCATCATGCAATATAGTTCTTTCTTTTCCATGCACCATACATTTCATAGTCAACAATGAATGTGAGGTAGGCATACCTGGTAAAGTGTCGGAAGTAGTAGTAGGATCATCTTCTTCTTCAGTGAAATCCGGCATATCCTCATGCTCGTCTTCGTCCATAGCTCCAAGGTAGTTGATATGTGCTGATGGCTTCTTTGAATGACAATTTGCTGCGAGATGCCCTGGCTGGTGACACTTGTAGCATACGATGGGCTTAGCTTTGGTCACATTATTTGCAATGGCTGGGAGTCTGGGTACATTTGGATTTGCTTGTGGAATAGGCTTAGGATTTGGATTGACAGTGGATGGTAATGCAGGTGGTTTAGGCCAATTCTTGCAGAAAGATGGTGATGAGAAACGACTTGGATTAAACCTTCTGAAATTGGAATTGAATTGTTTAGATCCATAATTACCGTTTGCTTGGAATGGTTGTGGTCGTCGATCTCTTCCACGTAACTTATCTTCAGTGTCGTGAGCTAAGGAGATGGCGTCTTCAAGGGTAGCAGGCTTGAACATGTTCACTTCAGCGTAGTAATGTCCAAGAAGTCCAGACATATACTTCCGCTTATGTGTCGTCTCTGGTACGTCTTCAAGCATGCGTAACTGTAGGAGTGCATTCCAAAAACGCTCTATATACTGTGGAATAGGCTCACGATCTCGCTGTTGAAGTAAATCCCATTGCTTGATAGCCTTCTCATGAAATTGCGGTGGTAGGAAATTTTGCATGAACTTCTCCTTGAAATCTTCCCATGTAGCAGGACATTCTATACTCTTGCGGACTACAGTCCACCAAAGTGATGCTCTGTCTATCAGATGATTAGTAACACACTTGATTTTATCTTTTTCGGGATAAGTTTCCTCATGGAAATAGTCATCAAACTGGCTAATGAATGATAAAACAATCTTTCCTTCTCTTATGCCATTGAAAGTGCGAAACTTGAAACTTCGTTTACTTATCTTGGATTCCTTGCGAATGGTTTGTGCTTCAAGAGTGGCGTCGATGGTACGGCGAATCAAATCTTCAGCTTGAAGTTCTTCTTTATCAGTGGACGCTCTTTGTAGCTTTGTCAATTGCGCTTGCAAGGCTTGCCTAGCTCTTCGCTCTTCTTCCAATTGCAGCATGATAAGATCCAGCTTTTGTTCCATGGTAGGCTCGGGTAGGTCGTCTTCAGCCATAGGATCATCCATATGTGGGGTAGTCATCCTGTAAAACTCAACAAACCTTTCTCACTCAAAATCAGTTAGCGGGATGAGCGTAGCTCAAATTTGGGGTTACAAGGCTATGTATTTTTGGGTATTTTCTTCTTCAATTTTCAGAAATTCTGCAATATTTCTGTCTCTGTTTGCTGAAAGTACTTCAACAAACTTGTAGATAGGTAGAACAGCTTGCTGCGAACAACTTTCCAATTCAGAGTTTTTGCATACGAACAAGTCTTCTATGAGTTTTAAGTACTAGTCAGTTCTGATTTAGTCTGACTTGCGGAGTTGCAGACTTAGCAGACTTGCAGAGTTGTTGACTTGCTGGACTTAGGCCGACTTGCAGAACTTGATTACTGTCGACTTGCGGAACTTGACTTTGACAGCGCAGGACCTGGAGTTACTGAACTTGTCTGCCCAGTGTAACTTGCAGAGAGTTGTGTGATTTAGCTTGATTTGACTTAGTAATTAAGCTTAGTAGCTTAATGGTGGAGTACATGCCGCCGTTTTTTTTTCGTGGGGGGGGGGGGCGTTTTTTGGCCGCGCGTGAAATTCGGAGGGTCCTTCTTGAGCTCGACGTTGAATTTTGAAGCTTGATAAGCTTGTTAAGCTTTGTCTTAAGCTTAATTGAAAGAAATAATGATAAAAACAATGGAGCTTATCTCTGGTTTTCAACGACTTGATGAAGGAGGTGTTTGCGTAGTCCTCCGCCTGCAGAACTTGGTCCTTCGCGATCTGACAGTGGAAACAGGGGTTCTTGATCGCCAAAAGTCTGCATGTATCGACGGTTCGCGATGAGATTGACTGTAGAGCCCGTTTGTTCCTGGAGCTCCGCCTTCGCCCGAGATTGGTAGCGATTGGAAGCTCTTGATCTTTGCTCCGCTCTGATACCACTGATGCGCAGATCGGTCGCAGATAGCTCACGTGGTGAATCCCGGAAGGTCCCCAAGAACAAAGTACTCTACCTTTTTGCACAAAAACCCATGTAAAAGCATGCACGACAAGAGGCAAGAGACAAATTGGGTTCAATCTCCCCCATGCCTTGTGTGAGCGCTTCACAAAGCATGTATTTTATGTATATTTCCAATCTTCATGCTCAATAATAGCCCAATTACAAAAATATGACAAGCTTTTAGCTTTTGAGTTTGCTTTCTACAAAAATAGTAAAACAAAGCTAATGGACGGTGCCCATAGAGTCTGGCACGCCCAATCTCAATGTCCAAATAGAAATAACATATCCAGGCGCATAAGCGCATACAAAATAATAATAAATAATCGATGTCTCTATAGACATAACAAAATATAGGCGTGGCGCCTATCAAAATATAGTCCAAAAGTCGAAAACTCGCTAGACTCCAATGCTTTCCTCCGCCACTGCTGCTATCTCTACACATCAACTGAAGCATTCACAATCGTTAGTAAAATAATACAATTAAACCGACAAAAGTGAATACCTAGCAGTCTTCAGCTACATAAATAAATCAACTGGTTAGAAATAAATCCTAACCTTAATTTATTACGAGTGCGCACTCTAAACTCATAAACGTTTATTAATTTAATATACATTTTGCGGAATCACCCGCTATGGAATCACCCATGTACACACTAAATTAATGAAACGCCCGAAAAGGACAGGCGTCCCCATCAACTTCTCCCACAAAGAATCCTCTTTGTGTATGAGCCCCGGTCATCTAAGTTTACGGAATCCACCGTAAAACCTCACGGAATCCACCGTGGCATATGCCTCCTGGCATCTCTCTCTCTCTCTCTCTCTCTCTCTCTCTCTCTCTCTCTCTCTCTCTCTCTCTCTCTCTCTCTCTCTCTCTCTCTCTCTCTCTCTCTCTCTCTCTCTCTCTCTCTCTCTCTCTCTCTCTCTCTCTCTCTCTCTCTCTCTCTCTCTCTCTCTCTCTCACCTGCATAGCATCCACCATTAAAGCTATGTTCTCTCTCAATCCATGCACTTCATGAATATGGCTGAGATTATGAGAGAAGTAAAGAAGCCAATAGACTTAGAAGAAGCACGTGCAGATCTAGCATCAAGAGTAGATATGCAAGTTGAGTAGCTCTAGTGGCTCAAACACCATTGTAAATTGTTGTCAAGAAAAAATATATAAGCATAAGTTACAATTTAAAGTGTAAATGTTGTCAAGAAAAACATATATAAGAGTAAGTTACAATTTAAATGGGTTTATCCTCACAAAGATAATGAGGGGAGAGAGAGAGTTAAATGTAAGATTTCTATTGCTTGTCAAATGAAAAATGTGTTTGCTAATGAGGGTGGTATGACTATTCAAATGCAAGCATTGCAAATACATAGAGCTTTAGAAGAACATAAGCAAGCAATTCTAAAAAAGAAGTGTTTGGAAAGTCTATCAAAGATAAAATTACAAAACATGTAGAGTTAATGCTAGATGAAGAAAAGAATCGCATCATAAGTGTCATCCAAATCTTATATCATGTAGCTAAAAAAGATATGTCCTTAGAAAGTTTTGAAGAAGAATGTAAATTTCATATGTATATGAAAACACCTCACATGCCAATGTCTAATGTATATTCATCATACATTAACTCTAAAAGTAGAAAATGATTTCTTGAAGCTATATTTATCTATATTGGGATAGACTTAAAAATGGGGTGAATGCAAGTCGAGTGTTCTCCATCTTATTAGATGAAAGCAAGGATAGAAGATATGAAAAGCATTTATTCCATTATATCTCATATCTAACCAATGCAAAAAATGAAAAATGTGTAACTAAATTTGTGAAATAGATTGGAATAAAAGATGGAAAGGCAACTAAACTCAGGGTCATTGGGGTGGTCACTAATGTTGCAAGGAGATTGTTGGTTGTTTGCCTCTTTCCTACGTTTGTGATCCTTGGCCACTAGTCTTGATTGACCGGCTGGCCCGTGGCATCTAAACTTGGTCTAAGTAAACTTGGAATCCCTATCAGAAACAATCTTCATAGGTAGTCCATGAAGTCTGAAAATTCCTTCCATGAACTGATCTACCACCTGTTTGGCTGAATATTGGACTTTCGTAGGTAAGAAGTGGGCTGATTTGGTAAGACGATCAACCACAACAAAAATGTTATTCCAACCCTGCTTAGTGGTAGGAAGTCCTGTAATGAAATCCATAGTGATATCAGTCCATTTACCATGCGGAATAGGCAAAGGCCAAAGTAAACCACTAGGCAATAAATTGGAATCTTTATTCTGCTGGCATGATAAGCACTACATCACATACTCCTTGACATATTTCCAAAGTCCCTTCCAATAGAAACATTTATGGATCTTATCAAAGGTTTTAAACAAGCCAGTATGTCCTACCAAAGGAGAAGAATGCATCTCCTGCAAAATACGTGGCCTAAATGATGACTGAGGGGTCAAATAGACTCTTCCTTTGAACCAAAGAAGTCCATTTTGCCACTTGAAATTGGAAAATTCATATCCATTGTCTTGCTGTAATTTATTCATAATGTTGGCAGTGTGTTCATCCAAAAGATATTCTTCTTGAATGTCCTGAATCCAATCTTTATGTATGGTAGAGATAGTAGAAACGGAACATGCCCACATCCTAGATAAGGCACTACATTATCCTTGCCTACCATATAGGATATCTCAAAATCATATCCTTCAAGAGTAGCTAACCACCGTCTTTGTTTGGGAGAGAGATTTGGCTGAGAAAGAAAATACTTCAGCACCTCGATGGTCACTCTTCACCTTAAAATGGCTACCATAGATGTAGTGATACCACTTCTTAATAGCATGAAGAATGGCTAACATTTCCTGCTCATAGACATGGAGTTCCCTTTCTTTATCATCTAACATCCTCCTTTCATAAGCAATAACACCATGGTCTTGGCATAAAACTATCCCAATACCTCTGCCACTAGCATCTGCATAGATGGTAAATTCCTTGGAAAAGTCTGGGCACACTACGATAGGTGTTGAAATAAGAAGACTTTTCAGCTCATTAAAGCTCATAGTGGCTGTAGCATCCCAGAAGAAAGCTTCTTTCTTCAATTTGTCAGTAAGAGGAGCTGCTACATGGGCATAATTCTTGATGAATCTCCTATAGAAGGAAGATAATCCAAGAAATCCTCTCAATGAAGTAGAATTTTGTGGTATGGGCCAATCTTTGATGCACTGTACTTTCTTTGGATCAACCATGATTCCTTTCTCACCAACTATATGACCCAAATATTCCACTTCATCAGCCATAAAATTACACTTTCTTTCCTTTGCAAAAAGCTTGTGTCTTCTCAAAGTAAGGAGAACTTCTCTAACATGTTCCAAATGTTCCTCTCTATTCTTACTATAGATGAGAATATCATCAAAGAATACCAGGACTGATTTATACAAGAATGGCACAAAATCTTGTTCATAAGTGCTTAGAAGGTTGCAGGTGCATTGGAAAGTCCTAATGGCATGACTAGGAAGTGGTAGAGACCTCTTTCTGTCCTAAAAGCTGTCTTGTACTCATCCCCTGCTTTCATTCTAATTTGATGATACCCTGATCTTAAGTCGATCTTGGTGAAAACCTTTGCATCCTTGAGTTCATCCAACAAATCATCTATGCGGGGAATTGGGTACATGTTCTTCAAAGTGCTCTTATTTAAATCTCTATAGTCAATACACATCCTAAATGACCCATCTTTCTTCTTGACAAGTAGTACGGGAGAAGCAAAAAGTGACTGACTAGGCTGAATAAATCCCATTTCCAGCAAGTCTTTAACCTATTTCTCTACTTCTTCTCTCTCACACTTGGATAATCTGTAAGGAGGTTTGTTGATGGGTTTAGTGTCAGGCATTAAATCAATAGTATGATCCACTTCTCGCTAAGGAGGCAATGATGTAGGTGGCTGAAATATGTCCTTAAACTCTTCCAAAATTTTACATAGACATGGATCTTGCTCCTTAGGTGAATTAGATTGCTGATTTTCATCTGCCTTTGATAGAAGAAGTGTGAAAATGCAAGACATAGCATTGATTTCCCTCTTCATCTTCTTCTTACTGATTATTTCCACTTGTTTCCTCTCAATGCCATTAAGTTTTACTTGCTGCCCATTCCAAGTAAACTCCATAAACATCTGGTTAAGATCCAAGGAAAATTTTCCAAGCTGTTTAAGCCAATCGCAGCCAATGATGATGTCAATAGGACCCATATCTAGGACAATCAAGTCTATCATAATAGTGCAAGACTGTGATAATTCAATAGGAGTCTACCGGCATATCTCTTTACTCAACTCTTGAGCTCCATTTGCCACTTGTACCTTCAATAGGGAATCCATTTCTTGTGGTAATAACTTCAGCTCATACAAACTATGTGTGCTACCCGTATCAATGAGAATATGAGCAACCTTTGAATTTATAATACCTTTGAGCCAAAGTGCATTTTCACCCTTACAACCCATCCATGCATCCTGAGATATGGAACATAACATAGGTTGACAAGAAACCATAGAACCACCTGGATCATAGGGAAAGCTATTGACCGGCTCTAAATCCTCCTGCACATCTTGGTCCTCTTGATCATGCATGTCTTCATATGTGGGGGTTGCATCCACTTGCAAAAGAGCATCTTCATTTGCTTCTTCATCCTCAAATTCTTCTATATTCAACATGTTTGACTTTGCTATGTATCCCTTGCACTTCTGTTTATGTTCAGGAGACCACTTCTCCCCACACTTGTAACATATGCCCTTGGTTTTGTCATTGGGAAGTGCTTTATTGTTGTTGGCAATGGGATATGGTTTGGCTGCAGCTTTAGTCCTCTTGAAATCCCCTTTTGAATCAGCATTACTCCTAAAATTAGTGCCCTGCCTTGAAGCATAAGCTGTAGGATATATAGGCACCCTACTGAAATTATTTGAGAACCTATTTTCAGCTCTATTCCCTTCTCTTTGTTGGCTAAATTATTGTCCAAATCTCATGGGCTAATTTGCTTGATAATGTGTCCTTGTTTTGGGCTGAAATGCAATCAACTCTCTTCTATACTTTTGGCTATACCTTTCAATATATTGTATGGTTGCATGTACACTAGTTGGCTTGGCTGCTCCAACTTCGGCTGAAAGGTTAGGATCAAGACCAAAGATGTACTTATTTAACTTGGCTGCATCAGAGATACCTTCAACATACATGGAAAGATTTAAGAATTGGCTAGAATAATCCCTTACGGAAGATCCGTTTTGCCTAAGATCATATAATCTTCGTTCACATCTTTCCTTTTCCATGTGGGTGACACAAATACCTGAGTCATGGCTGATTCAAACTCATCCCAAGATTGAAAATTTTCCCCTATCTTGCACATGTATCTCCACCAAGTATGTGCATACCCTTCTAGGTGTAGGGCTGCATAACAAATCTTTGCTTGTTCGTTGCAAGGGTATAGAGTGAAGTACATTTTCAATTTATTGATCCACTCCTCAAGCTCGGTTGGTGAAGGGTTATCTCCTTTGAAATTTTTTATATTGATCTTATCCTTGTATTCTTTATCATAGTGATATTGCTGCCCACCATGATTGTTGAAGCCAAAAGATTGTTGTCTATGAAACGAGTCACTCCTTGCTTGCTGCCCATTATTGTTTGTATATGATTGCTGCCCATTGCGATGGTTTCCATGAGATGGATGGCCAAGCAATGAATTTCCATATGATTGGGTATGATTAGAAACACCATGTGGCATTCTATCCTCATGAACATTAACATGCTAAAAACTGTCATGAGTATTAACATGCTGAAAACTATCCCCATGTACATGCTGTCCATGATCTTCTCTCACATTAGGTTCTCTTACATTAGGAGTGACATCCATGAATAAACTCTTCTTCATCTTCATGTAGTGAATGACCTTGCTGTCCATGTTCTCTTGAGATAGGAAATTTAGGCCTGCCTCTACTCCATGAATTGGCACATGGCTGAGCCGTTTCATTGACTCTAGAAGGACCTCCATGTTCATAAGTCGATGGTATATGTTGATGAGCTGTAGTAGATCTCACATTCCCATGAGTAAGTGGCATTTCTTCAACATGGGGTGGTGGTTTACTTTGGAATCTATTTCCCAAATTGCTGAATATAGTGATCAGCTGATCAAACTTGGTATCCAAACTACTACTTTGTTGCTCCATATGAGAAATCATATTGCTAAATTTGTCATCCATGGAGTGGGTAAGCTGAAGTAAACCATCATTCATGTTGCCAAGTTTCTTAGACATTTGTTGGAAGTTGTTAGAATCACGTGAGATATTTACTTCATTCCCATGATCTATGACATGAGGGTTCTTTGGCCATTGCACTTCCTCATTGGTGATACTAACTCCCATGAATTCTTGCCTCTGATTTGTAGCTCTATTATTGTCATTTGTCTCAGCATGATACTCCTCCAAGCCTTCCTCAATGTGGTCTAACATTTGCTCTTTCTTCTTGTTCCTTGCCATGTTGTAATTTCAGCACTGTCAGTCAAAGATTGGTCTATATCATGAGCTATGCTTCCCCGATCCAAGTGCTTTATAGCTCCAAACAGAGCTTACAATATGTATATATACCATATTTCTGAAATAGGCACTTTGGAAAAGGTATATAATGGTTCCAAACCAAAACAATGTGTCTCTGCCTGCCTGTCAAAGTGTAGTTTACAGTGACCACCTGTCACAAAATGGGCTATAACTTGAGCTCCACTACTCCAAATGAGGCATGCTATAGCTAGGATCGAAGAGGACTTCGAGCTCCACGTAGTAAACACAAGAACCCTTATTTTAGAATTAAAAATTCCTTTCTTGTAATAGGTTCTTTATGACTGTCCAAAATGGGAATGCACCCTGTAAAAGCACTGTTTGAGCGTTGTTTCATCCCATATGCATATAGACTATGGTAAAACTCATGTGTACACTGAAGGGAAACCTGTAGGCTATAATCACCACCTGGAATCAAATCTCTAGCACTTGTAGACTTGTCAAACAGTTCAAAACTGTGACCAAACTGCCATGTTTTTTCCTGTTTGTACCAAGTGTCTTCAAATCTTTTCCACTCTCATCCTGAGTGGTCTTCCGTGGTCCACCACCTGTGGTGAGGGATAAAATGGTGGACACGCACCTAAATGGGCTCTAAAACTCCGAAAGGTGTGCAAAGTTCCTTCCGGACCAGGTTGTGCATCCTTACAGAGTCATCAATAGCAAGGGAGGGTCACCTCACTATTGTCTTGCTATCTTGTCCAACTTCAACCTTTTCCTCAGTCATCATTGAACATGGCAGAGCTAGTATTCTAACAAACAAGGTATGATATACAAGACCGAATCAAGACATTGGTCCTTTCATGATATGCACGAATTGGAAAGGTATCATGAATGAAAATGGGTTGAGATAGGCTTACCAATAGTATCAGTGACTCACTGCATACTATGCTCACCTTTACAAATTTATTTTGGGAAATTCTCAAAGATTGGGTCAACACAAACTCATGGGTTAGGGTTAGGTAAATCTCAATCAAAATATGAAGGATTATATGATGAATTTTGAAGTCTTCAATCAATCAAATACAATAGATCAATGGGATGATCAAAACTCAATCAATGAATGGCTGAATGACTGAGTAGATACTCAATCAATGCTCGACAATCCAAATTGAAGGCTCATTGTATGAAACTTGATGATTCATTATCAATCAATGCTAAAGGTAAAGTCTATGAAGCAAGTCATTGCTTAGATTACTCTCTTAATCTCTTCTTCAACAATAGGAGATGCAGTCAACAAGTGGATTAATGATTGGAGAGATTAAAAAGAGTATTAGAAGTACCTCGTTCAATGCTTGGAGAAGAAGATGTTGCTTGTCTCAAACCTCAGCTATAAAGAGTGATAGCCCATCTTCATAAGTCCTCCAATTGATCAAGAGAGAGTAATACTCCATAATTCCATACAATAGCTCCAAGTATGATCCAAGGATGATGCCTTGAGTGAGTCTTCAACTCCAAGAAGCCAAATGAATGGAAGATCCTTTGTAATTGGAGCCTCTTTGACTGAGATTTCCAATAAATTCTTCAATCCCTGTCATGCTTGAAGTCCAAGAGAAGATTGGCCTTCAATCTTGAATCCATTGCTTAAAGCCTTCAAAATCTTGAGTGTTTGTAGTAGGAAGGTCCCTGAAGTCATTTAAGACCAAAGCCCCATGAAATAGAAGAGAATAGACCAAAAATTTGAAGCCTATAGCTTGCTGCCCTGTTTTGACTCCATAGCCAACTCTCTTTGAAGCTTCAAGTCCAAGAATGCTTCAATGTCGGTCCCTTGAGTGTTGAGGAAGCTCCAGGAAGTAAAATGGAGTAAAAGCCCCTTGATCTCTTCAAGAAATTCCAAAAATTTTGAGTTTTGTCCTGAAATCTACCACATAAACTACACTTCTATTGGCGGTTATAGATATGAGGAACCTTTAGGAAGCATCAAAAGCCAAAAGCCCCATGATCAAGATGAGGAAATCTGAGAATATCTACTGTAAATGACTGTCATGAAATAAGGTTTTCAAGATGCCTCCACTCTCATACATGATTTGAGGGAATCTAAGAAAAATCAGCCCGCCTCTTCCTCACGACTTTGTTGGCCTTGAAACACAGAATTCCAAGCTGTAGCTTGCTAAAGAAGATGTCCTCAGCAAAGACCAGATTCTTGATCTTCTCCAAAATTGCATTAAGATGGCCACAAATAGCATTTAACCTCTACATTGGCCCTCTCCATAGTAGCCTGCTCAGCTCTAGCCTCACTTGCAGCTATGGAAACTTTCTTCTAATGCTCCAAGCATGAATAAGTGTACTAGCAATTACCCTCAGGGTTGTGAGATTCATGCATGAATCTAGCAATGTTGCCCATGCCAAGGCCTCCATTGATCACATGGTATTGGACAAGGTCCCTTTAGTGGCATCCTGGTAGGAACTCCAAATTTCACCCAAGATCTCGTGAAAATGGAGCCCGAGGCTCACAAATGTGTAGCTCAGTATGCTTTGACATAGATTCAACCTCGTGTTGTTTCTTTTTCTCATCAGAATGAAGCAAAAGAGTGAAGTTTATGCGATCCCACCAGTTGAAGCAATTCTAATAATTTGCAGTAAAGCTGATCCAATAACCACGAAGATGAAGAAGCTGAGCATAATGGAACCGACAGGGTATTGGCTGCCTTTCTTGGTAGCGATGGATTCCTAAACAACTCCTCTCTTGAGGATGTTCTTCTGAAACACGGAGCTCTTACGTTCGGAGAGGCACTTGGAGGTCGTCATTGTGTCTTGGCACAGGACAAATCACAGATTAATGTGTCCTTCTTATTCTTCCTGCTACTGCTAAATGGAGCAATAGGGATTGCCCATGGACAAAAGTATCAGCCAAAGCCTTTAGCACCAAAGCTTCCATCGCATAAGAAAAACGACCACGAGTCAAATTGCTTCCTTGCTTGGTCTTGGCTCTGTTTTAGCTCCAAAACCAAATGATAGATAGCAAAGAAGAAGATGTATGTGTTAGTTCCTTGATTTGCCTTGCCTTTGTCTGCGGCACCATAACAGTACAGCAAATCTCCAATGGTTGCCTAAGAGCTCAATAAGCTCTTCAAATCTCCATTATGCTTCGTCATGTACCGCAGGCTTAGATCGCAACAATTCATACTGAAGTCCTACATGATCAAATGGTAGCCTATGAGTCATAAGAGTATTCTATAGGAAGCTTGGAGCATGAAGACTTAAGCTCTAAGGTCCATTTTGGCAGTAGAACTCATGGGAGAGAGAGAGGATGGAGGTTTTGGCTATGGAGATTAAAGGAACCTCAAAATTGGAGAGAGAAAAACTATGTCTAAAAAGAAAACCCTTCCCTCTCAAAAGTAACCCCAATACACTCAACCTCAACCTAGGTTACCTGCATTTTATCTATCTCTCTTCATTTTTGGGCCAAAATTGAACCACAACCTGCTAAAATTGACTGGAGCCTGCCATTATCCATTGGTTCATGCCAAGGACCTCCATCTTAGTCATGGTTTGTGATAGATCTTCATGTCAGACCACAGTTATGGAAGAACTAATTGCTATGACTAATTTTTTACCTCCCAATTACCCTGTAACCATGTTGTGACTAAATCCACCATGAAAATGACTCTTCCCATGGATCAAAGTCCATGCTCTGATACCAATTGAAATGATACTTTGCGACATCCAAGAAAATACAAGAAAACTAACAAGAAATGCTTACAAGAAATGCTAGAAACAAACCATATCTTGCCATTCATATTCAATGAGAAGGAAAAATACAAATGTTGAAGCCATGGCTGCTTGTTGAGAATACTATGATGATAACTACTGCAAGGTACACACCCTTTGCAATGGTGGGAAGGAAGAAACCTTCTAGCTCCAAGAAGTGGAGTTTCAAGAAATGAATTGACAAAGATATGTTACATTGGCACTCTCTTGCCTTTTATACTCTAGCCTAAAATAGACTAATTGGCCTAATTAAAGTAGCATGAAAATTGCTTTATTACAATGTCTTAACTCCGAACAGCCCCAAGGGCATTGAGGGTATGTTTGTTAGGCTAGGGAATGGCTTTCATCTAGGGAAATCAGCAAAGATGTGAGTGATGCCGCTCTTGACACATTTGAGGTCAATTTTTTCCTTATTCACTTTCTCTCTCTCTGGACTATGTGATGAGATGTGTCCCAGGTGACCGCAAGTCCAACAGGAGATTGGATCTTGGGTCAGTTCTACGAATCCTCTTCCTCTACCTCTACATAATGCCATCACCGATACTGGTCGAAAGTCCATCAAGACTAAATTGCCCTCTTCATCATACGAGACATAAGGGTTTACATAGGCTTCGTCTTCATTAGACTTCTCCATGTAATGGACTAGGGTATCACTCAATGGATGGGTCACATAGGGTCCTAGTGGCCGGGGTATGCCCGTTGGGTTGATCTCCATCCTAGGGATGAGCTTTGCATCATTTGGTGCTAGAACTGCCATCTGGGCTCCTCTTCCCATGAAGCTCAATGGCTTGTTCCCCGGGTATGGAGAGTTGTACTCCTAGACATAGGGGAATCTCCTAGGCAACCTACAATGCATGGAATCATGGCCGAATCTACCACAGTTCATGTAAGGCCTAGACCTAAGATCCTGGCATTGGATGTGTGGTCACATTGGTTTCCTCACCAATTCCTGCAATCGTGTTAACTCCATCCTCACCTCGGCTAGCTCCTGGCCTTGATCTACACTCTTCCCCCTATCCTGCATGCTAGGAGTTGATCCCTCACTGGAGGTGGTGGTCTTCTTTGAGGTCCTCTTACTGGAGTTATCACAGTTTGAACTTCATCGAGAGATTCTCTCTCTCAACTGGTCATCCACCATAATTTCTTCATCGAAGACCCTAGCTAACACATCTCGCTGCAAGGTAGAATTACTTGCCAAAGCCTTGTATAACTCCTTGCTCTGCGAATTCCATTCATGAACATGGTGGAGACTACTCTTTCATTTTTTTGCTCATTCATGAGGATTGTCTTGAAGAGGCTACGCACATGAGTGACATAGTCTCTTATTTCCTCCTTGTCCTTTTGACTAGCATTCATTAGTCAGACTATGAGGCTATCACAGTATCCCGCTTCTGAGAATCTCTTAATGAAGAGATCTTTTAGTTGGGAAAAGTTTGCCCGCTCTGCCATGTCTAAGCTAGTGTACCATGTCCTACCCTTATCGCCTAAGCAGAGTCCAAAAGCTTGGGAGCATTATGCAAGGTTTGTGAGACCGTTGGCCTCGCAAACTTGCTCGAACTGCTCTACAAAACTCTACAAAACTGTACAGGTTGCTTTTAGGTTGGTACTTGTCCAACTGCTTGGCTACTGCATGGGTCTTTGATTGGCTCTTTGCCCCCTAAGTAATTCCTAGGCTTGAGAGTAGCGAGGTCGCTAGTGTTGCCGTACTCTATTCAGTGAGCATCCGTGTTTTTGATGAGACACTTGGTCACAAAATCACTTAGCGTGAGGTCTGCCACTAGTGCTTTCTCTCTCTCCGCGGTTGGTCCTGCCTTGCTTTTGCCGGCTAAGGCTAGCATGCATCGAGCCTCATGCACGTCTTTGTCTTATTACGGCTTCCTAGTCCTCTACTCGTGGTTGTAGGCAATTATGCCCTCCATTGCTCTCCTAATCACTTTCCTCTCTTCCTCCAAGCTTTCCACTGCCTTCTCCACTGGCCTTTCATGGACCACCATCCTAGTTAGCATGTCGTACTCGTTGACCATGTAAGCTTTGGTGTTTGTGGGTGTGTATATGTGAAAGCACTCTTATGTGCTTAAGATTGTATGGTGCATGAATATGGATGAGAGATGTGGAGTAAAGTGTGCCACATAGGGCACACATGTAAAGTGTGGGTTGTATGGTGTCACATGGGGACACACATGGAAAGTGTGAGGGATCATTGATGGAGTATCTCCTCATTTATATATGTAACCTGTATATGCAATGAAATAGAAGAGAACATTTGTTGAGTGTGCATATTGTTTGCCTTCTCTTTGTAGCCATGGAGTTCCTTGTCTATTACAATCCTCCGTGATAGTGTATCAATCATTTTGTACACACCATGATCAACCCCACATTCATTTTCTTGACATGGTATCAGAGCCGTGGTTAGGGCTCTTGATCATGGTGCTTTTTTTAAATGTATGTAGCCTATATCATTCTATGCCCTTAGTATATTTTAGCCATTCCTTTCTTAAAAATTGTGCACACTCATTATCATTATGATAGCAAATGAGGGAGTTGAAAAAAATTTAGGATTATGAAGAGGCCATCAACATCAAATAAAGGATCTTTGTATAATGGAAGCTAGAAATGGAGTTTTTCAGCACAAGTCGTGGAGCCATTGTCAACAAAGAAGCTGTTAATAGAAGGCAAAGCTATTTGGCTGTTTTTTTTCTTCGGTTACTATTTTTGAGCATGGAAGAATTCTCAAATAAGAGAAAGGTTGTTGTTTGTGGACATTTTTGTCCTATTGGCTCTTGCTATTGAGCAAGAAGCATGTAAAGATGCATATACTTGCTATCATTGGTATGGCAAGTGGTGTTGGGTTGGTTGCAATCCAAGTTGGAACATGCTGGTTGAGGCATGTCTCATATGTACACTCAAGGATGAGTATGTGGAGTGGAAGCAAGAAAGGCTTTTACACATTGGTACCTTGAAGGCTTCTCAATAAGAGAAGCATGTGAAAGGCAACCTTGAAAGTGTATGTCAAAACAGAGAATGGAGACCTACAACCATGGCGAAAAAGATTGTACTTGTGGAGATAAAAGAGAATTACTTGCATCAAATTCATCTCCTTTGATCAAAACAACTCCACCGACGGCAAACCAGAAGGCTCCCTCCGATCTACCATTGCGTAGATCTTTGGTTGACAACCAGCATGCTAATCCTAATTTACAAGGGAAAAGAATGCATATCACCTGCGAAAACCTAATGAACCCGATCCAGAGGGGCTAAGGGTTTCCCGCAGATAAAAGCCAACTGCGTGTGTGTTAAGTGTGTGCCTATCTCTCTCTATGTGCCTCTTTCACATTGAGACTACAGCGGATCCAGGAAAGCAAAAGGCGACCTGCTCAGATATATCCAACTCACGGAAGACAAATTGAATCGAGACATGTCAAATGGACCCTGCACGCCTGTATATTCAAAAGGGGGATGAGAGGAAGTTATTTAGAGCCCAGAATTGAGAGAGAGAGAAGAAAAAGCAATGTGGGAAGTAGAAGAAGAAGTAGGGGAGAGAGAGAGAGACTCCCATTTTCTCTCTACCATGGAGAGAAAAAGAAGTAACAGAAGAAGAAGACAACGTCAAGGAAACGATCCCCTTGGGATGAGGATGCAACATGTGTGTCAAGATGACAATATAGCTCTAACACAAACAGAGATGCCGATGCCAACTTGTATAATGGCATGTTAGCCCTGCGTGAGGTTGAGTCGTAGAGTGCACCTTGCTACAATAGCCTACACCTATGGCATTGCCGCCATTTCCCAGTCTGTACGAGACAACAAGGCCTAGCTTGAAGAGTAGCTCCTCTGGCACCATGGCGCCCTACTGCTCTACAGATTACCCATTGCCTCCACATGCAACTTCAATGAGGTCATGGAGGCTCTGGGCTATGATGAGCTTCTTGTCTTGCTCTTACATGAACATTGATCGACGTGTCTTCATGTCAAATGAATCTCCACCCAATCAAAAAATTATCTGACAGAGATAAGAAGATGGAAAAAGAAGACGAGTCACGACCACATGTGGCATATGCCTATTATCCAAACCTTTTAAGATTGGGTGTATAAAGCTTCTAATTCACACAACAAAAGTAAAACCATAAAATTTGCAAATGTCTTCATGATTCACATTTATGTCACAGGCAATTGTACTCAAGATTTTGTATTCACCCATCGCATTAGGGTACTCCTACGTGAGCCGCATAGAGCTCAAAAGTGATTGGTTTCATACATATAAATCTCAACATGTAAGTTTGCACAAGAATTGGCTTGTGTGAGGGGTTCTTTACCCGAGATTGAGATATCAAAAGGAATTTATGAGTGCATGGTGTAAAGCGTGCACATGATTGTTGCACCTTGAGGTTTGTCATACCTTTCCCGAACATCTAGGATTGTTCAAAAAGGATGGGGTAAATTTACCCGAGCAAGTGGTGCTCAAACGAACATTGTACATGCACATAACTTCTCTTTGTAGCCATGGAGTTCCTTGTCTATTACAATCCTCCATGATAGTGTATCAATCATTTTGTACACACCATGATCAGCCCCACATTCATTTTCTTGACACTCTGGTCATCCCTAAGGATTGTCTAGGGTCTATGCTACTCCCTCTATACTCTATCAAGGCTGGGTTTTACAGTCTAGAGGCCAACCTTTGGGCTACACATCTAGTCGGCTATGTGATCTCGGGCTCCTAGAGTTTACCTCTAGGCTGTATAGTCACGATTTCCTCTAATTACTGGCTTTAGCGAGCCACGGTGGGTTTCCAGGACCATCGTGGTTTCAATCATGGCTGGCTCTGAGCCGTGGAATTGGTCCTAGGTCTGTATTTTCTTATTCTGGTTTATTGGTCTAATTCCTAGAATCGGACTACCATTTGACTCTCAGAGTCAGATGGTCCTCGACTGTATTGGCTCAACTCCCAAAAGTGGTCCAATCGATTTGCTTGGTTCAATTCCTACTGGGTCCAATTGAGTGGTAGTCCTACTAGACAAATGAGGTGTCCAATTGGGGAGGTTTTCCGATCAGATGGTGGATCGGACTGTTGGTTTGATCGGACCAAGGGGTTGTTCCAACTGTCAAAGTGTGTCCGACTAGACAGCCTGATGGTCGAGCTCCTAGAGTTGGATGGTTTGATTCCGCCAATTGGATGGTCCGACTGCTCGACTCTAGTAATTAGACTAGGACACAATGGTCTACCGACTACAAAGCGATGGGGCGCAACATGATGATTCTGATCGATTTCTTCAAGCATGTCTCATGACCTCCTGCAAGACTTTCCAAATAGCAATAATGACATATAAGTGAGAGTTTTGTATACATGGATCACAGGATTAGCTCCAAAATCTAGTGCCCCAATCTCTTCTACTCAGTAGGTCTCTCTCTCTCTCTCAAGATCTTCTTAATCCCTCAACTGAAAAATGAGGTCTCCCTTGCCACTTCTGGCCTCATATTACCATGCCCAGTGTTGAGATGGCAAGCTCAACATGTGCCGACATTGATGATGGACAGCCTGGCTAGATGGGTTTGCATATCTACACTTAGCACATTGGTGGTCATTATAATACTCACATGGCCATTGACGCATCACTTATTATATTTAGTTTGTTACAGTTACTTACATCTGGCAAAGATATAGTGCCAGTCAATTAGTGTAGTCACTTATGCATTGTTTGACTTAGAAGGCCACTTTCCTTTATGTTGTATCTTATCTATACTTTGTGTACATTGTATAGTGTGTGGAAGAAGAAGGAGAAATCAGCAAGAAAACGTTTTGGCCTCCATATCTCTTCTTGTGTTCTTCAATGAGCTTCCTCTTGTGTATACAGTGGTGTTTGGTGTAGCAACTCCAGCAACTCTCCCCACCACACGATTCTTGACATGGTATTAGAGCCGCGCCACTGAGAGAGGCTAATTTTGAAGACTGAAGTGAAGGAGAGATTTGGTATGCGAGCAGAGCCCTTTACGGCTTGCCCGCTGTTCATTTTGGCATTTGAGGCTATTTTAGGCCCCATTTTAGAGCCGCAAGGTTGTGGACAACAGTTTTAGGATACATCTTTATTTCGGCTGTATTGACCAAAGTGAGTGCACCGATTACAGATTTTGAATCTGTAATTTTTGAGGTGTTTGCCAAGAAGTGAACATAAGGTTCATCTACAATTAAGTTGCAAATTACATGTACTATTGAGCAAACACTGAAAAAGGTTGCTTTGTGTATTTTTGTGCACTAGTTGTGAAAGGCTATATAGCAGAAGACTAGCTTGCTGTGTTGTATCCTTTTTTTGTGATAATGGTAGAGAACAGTGGAAATCCCATTATTGAGAAGCTCAACAAGAACAACTACCTTTCATGGAAGTTCCATGTAACGAACTTCCTCATTGGAAAGAGCCTTTATGAGTTTGTTTCAGGTGAAGAAAAGGAGCCAGAGCTGGGTATTCCTCCAACTACAGATGAATTAAAAGCATGGAAAGAATGGAATGCAAAAGACAAAAAGGTAATGTACTGGCTATCTGTATTCATTGATAATACAATGTTTGTTAAGAATTACGTGGTGGGGAAATTTGCTTGAGTTGCTACGCCAAACACACATTGTATGCACAAGAGGAAGCTCACTCAAGAAAACAAGACGAGAGATGGAGGCCAAAACATTTTCTTTCTTATTTCTTCTTTTTCTTCCACATGCTATACAATGTACACAAAGTATAGATAAGATACATGATGAGACTTCAAGCTCGTATGGTGTGTGACCGCCGACAAAGTCTTAACTGTGTCCAACTGTATCAGCACAAGTGTGGGACATTAAATAAGTCAGTGACTTTGGACTTATTCAGTATTTGATGTGAATGGTCTTATATACCCTTAGTGTGTTGTTGTAATAATTTGATATGTATGGGTAATTGAACATAAAGAAAGAGTGTGTGAGCATATGGCTCCTCACACTTGTTCCAATTCTTTGTCTCTGTCTTTCTCACTTTTAACATGGTGTCAGAGTAGGTTTTTTGGATGCCTTGTAGGGCTTCTTTGAGCTTGTGTTAAGCTCAGGATAGTGAGCTTTCAACTCAGTTCATAGGGCAGCTTCACCTCAGTTTGCAATGGAGATTAGCAACCTATTTTCTCTTGGTTTGCAATGGAGGCTTGCTCTAGACTTGGTCTAGACTTATCCAAGCCTGTATAGAGCCTTGATTGAGACTTATGATCTATTGGTTACTGCTGCCCAGTCCTAAGAACAAAAGGTGTAAATTCACGCCAGCTGTCCAAATTTTCTTCTTCTTGTATCAGCCCTCTCCGGCTTCTACTCCAACTTAGTGGCAACTTATCCTTCCTTGACACACTCTTGAATATAGTTGAAATGATCCTTGACATCAGCTGTTGACACTTGGTATTGAGATTGACCACCACATAATCAATTTTGGACTATGAAGAATAGTCTACATGTGTGTAAAATAGGGCAGCCCCTTGTCTTGATGATTCAAGCTCCTTGGCTATGCTCATTTGATGCCCAAATGGCTATGGTTGATGTTGGACACTTGAGGATGTTGTGCTTATGCTGTGAGATGACTTTGGGCTGATTCAAGTGCTTCACCTTCTCAATTTGAAAGAGATTTATGTGTTGTAATATACTTATTTAAGAATGTATGACAGGCTAGAAAACTGTCATAAATTGTTGGTAGCATGCGTTGGTTTATATTGAAGCACAGCATGGCCTTGATGGACTCCTATGAGATGTATGCTTTGGCATTTGCTTGGTAAATGTCTTGTGGAATGAGAAAGGGATTATATGCTAATATTTGAAGCTAGAAACAAATACAGTGATGTTATCTTGGCTAGTTACAAACAAGGAATACATTTTATGACATTGTCTATTGAAGACAGAGTGTCTATGGTTGTATGTATGGTCATGTATTGAACCCTACATCTGATAGCACATGTATGAAGTACTTTGAGGACATTTTGGAGCTGGATAAACCTTGCTTTGCTGAATATTTGTTGACTACAACTTGCAATCAAGATATTTGACACTTGTACTTAATGTTTATGCACTAATATGTGCTTGAATGATCATGTATGGAACCCTACATGTATTAACAGATGTCTGTGAGATTTTGGGACATGTATGACATGCATACACCTTCTTTTTGGCTATAAATCAGTGGTTGGTCATTTACAACCTACAAATTTTAGATTGTATGTATGTACCCTAGCAGTAAGGCTACATGATACAGACTTAAAGCAACTACATGGTCTGTGTATTGACTGATGTACCTACGGGTTATGTCATATGTTTGTGGATGGTTTTGAGATGTTGATGGGCTGAAATACTCTGTTTTTAATAGTGAATTTGGTGTAGAAAACTGTCATAAATAGTCGAAGTTTACATTTAGTCAGTTAGACTTGTTGACTTGTGGGTAGTCAAGAATTGTTTAGAACATGGCAAATGCTGATAAGGCAGATAATATTACCCAGATTGTGGGGGAGAAATTGGACAGCCATAATTATGCCATATGGAAGTTCTACATGGAGAACTTCTTAATTGAGAAAGGATATTGGGAGTTGGTGAGACTGAAGTAGAAGCTAAACAACTGAGCTCCCAGAGAGACCTACAGCTGATCAAATACGACTACACCGAGATTGGGCAGAAAGAGCTCGCAGGGTGTTGCATTGGTTATCTCTATGTATAACAGATGCCATGATAATGCAGATAATGAACTGTAGCTCTCCTAAGGATGCTTGGGACATCCTGTTCAATTATGATGGCATGACCACAAGTGCCAGGAAGATCCAGTTAAAGCAAAAACTTAACAACATGGAGGGAAAGAGTAGATCTATACAGGATTATGTCATGGACATCAAAACTATTGCAGATCAGCTAGCATCTATCGGATTACAGGTTGAAGATGAAGACATGGTTGCTGTGACTTTGAATGGCTTGGGGCCTGAGTATAAGTCTTTTGATACTTCTGTGTTTGTGCGGGCTGAAATGCCTGATTTCAATGAATGGTTGCATTGCTTATCCATGAGGAGGTTAAACTTGGCTTTTGGCTACAGGGTCAAGTAGTTCCAAAAGCAAGGATGTAGCCTTTTATTCCAATCAACATGGTTGTGTGGTAGCCATGGTAGAGGCTATGGTTCTAGCAGAGGAGGCCAAAAAAATGCATCTTATGGAAATAATAAATAGTAGGTATCAAATGCAAGAGGTGGTGGTAACCCTAGAGGCAGAGACTCCTGACAGTACCAATGTCCATCTGACAATCCGAATAAGGATAAGGATTTTCATTATTGTAGGAAGTATGGTCATATTGCCAAAGACTTCTGGAAGAAGCAGGGCAATCAAAAGGACAAACATCATGGACATTTTTCTACATCCAGTCATGCAAGTGATGCTTCAGGAGATAGATTGTTTGCCATGCAGTATGTGAAAGATAGGACTACTAAAAAATCCACTGATGATGCAGTATGGTACATTGATTCAGGGGTATCGAACCACAAGACCCCTCACAGTGATTGGTTCATTGACATGGTAGCTGAAAGACATGGATATTTATGCACAGGTGATGACACGCAGCATAGCATTGAGCATAAAGGAAAAGTGCCTCATGTGGTTCATGATGGCAAAAATAAAAATTTGTATGATGTATTGCATGTCCTATCGATAACAAAAAACTTACTATCTGTCAATCAGATGATGGAGCAAAACTTGCAGGCTAGGTTCAATAAGCATGGATGCTTTATTGAAGAGTTTGGAAATGGATGCAAGTTGATTGCTCGCGGTCATAGGAATGGCAGAATGTTTACTCTTGATGCCACTTTGCTAGAGCTAAATTCAGCTATGTTTGCCCATGGTTCTGGCACTGTTAGAGATTTGAAAATTTGGCATAAGAGAGTGGGACATTTGAATTTGCAGAGGCTGCAAATTATGCAGAAAAAATAGCTTGTTACAAGTTTACCCAAGTTCCAATACACAGGCATTGGTCATGTACATGACGATTACCAATTTGGTAAGCAGTCAAGGTTGCCATTTGTCATGCATGTAAGGTAGAGTACACATCCGTTGTAGTTTGTGCACTCTGATGTCTGGGGGGGCAGCCCATAATGCATCTGTGGGAGGCTCAAAGTACTATGTGACATTCATTGATGATTATAGTCGCGATACTTGGGTGTATATTTTGCAGACAAAGGATGAGGTGTTTGCTATTTTTCAATAGTTTAAAAAGCAGGTTGAGAAGGAATTTGACTACTATATCTCTTGCTTGAGATTAGACAGTAGTGGGGAGTATGTGTCAAATGATTTTGACAATTTTATGGCTGAAAATGGCATACGTAGGCATCTTACTTGCAGCTATACTCCACAACAGAATGGAGTGGCTGAATGTAAGAATAGAGTATTGATGGAAGCTGCTCGTGCCATAATGAACAAGAAGAAGATGCCACTCTATTATTGGGCTGAGGCTGTTATGACAGCCATATATATCTTGAATCGGAGTCCCACTGCAGGTATTCATGAGATGGCACTGTTTGAGAAGCTGTATGCCTATAAGCCGGATGTAAGTCACATGAAAGTCTTTGGTTGTCTTGCTTATGTGCATCTCCCAGATGAGAAAACGAAGAAGTTGGATCCAAAAGTGCATAACTGTGTTTTCATTGGATATTCGCAGGAGAAGAAGGCATACAAAGGCTATGATCCCTCTACCAAGGAGACCTTGGTGAGCAGGGATGTTATCTTTCATGAGATGGCCTCTTGGTATGTATCACCGGCTACAGTGCCATCAGATACACCTTCTACTCATGTATCTACAGCTGATTTGCACCAAAGTAGTGCTATGACTGGTCCACTTGGTCAGATGGTTTCTCCATGGATAGGGAGATTGCGGAGCTTTCGCTCACCATCCACTGACACCACTATGTTAGTGAGGGAGAGATATGATGTAGTGGATAGCAAAGGAAAAGAAAAGTCATTGATGATATATCTAGTGTGATGACACTTGGTAGGATGACTTTAGGCTATGACTCAACTGGCCATCTAGACAGTGAGCTTAGTATTCCGACTCTGTATACACCTGGAACTAGGTTGAACAGGTACATTTCGCCTCATGAGAGAGGGGAATCAAGTAGTGCACCATAGCTGTGGGAGCTTTCTCTCAACCGCCAAGACCCACGGACCACTTATTGTTTCAAGCGTTCCAAGCCGAGCACTAACGGCTACCTCTCTCACATAGCCAACGCGCCATCCATATCTATGGGTGTAGTGAGCTTACCTCTATGCCAATCGAGTTACCTCCTCTCTCGTGCACTCCGGTAGCTCCACAATCCAAGTGCAAGCTCCATCCTCAAGCTCCACGCTCTAAACTCCATAGTTGCAAGCAAGAGAAGAGAAGAGAAGAGAAGAGAAGAGAAGAGAAGAAGAGAGGAGAAGTTGGAGAGCTTCTCCTCCCCGGTCCCTCACCCTCACACACTCACTCCCTCACACTCTCACACTCCCTCTCTCAAGCACAAGCTCAAGCAAGCAAGAATAAGAAGAATAAGAAGAAGAAGAGACCCACTTTTGGCTACACACAAGAATGAGCTTCTCATTCACTTTTCAACTTTAAATACAAAACCCTAAATCCCTTTTGGGCGGTCATCCCCTTATCCCCTTTTTTACATGGCCGGCCATGGCCTAGGCCCTTTTTTCCATTGTCCTTCTATCTTCCTAACTTCCTTTCTGTCGCCCGTCTACATTTACAAATTGCACAGGTGAGAGCTTGGCACTCCTTAAATTAAATCATGATGCGCTTGCGCTCTTTTACAAAAGTATTGACTTGTGATTTTCCTTGTGCGTCTTTTTCCCTTATTTAGGAATTTTCTGCGCTTCTGGTGTTTCTAGGTTTTTCTTGGCGTGCCTTCATCTTCTGTTTCACTTTGCCTTGGCCTTTGTCTTCTGCTTTAGCTTTTCCAAAATTTCCACCTTGTTTGTCTAAGGGTTAATATTACCCCCCTCCTAGAGGAGTGCCAATCGCATGGCACTCATTGTCATAGGTAGCAGTCTTTGCCATGCACTGAAGATTGGGTGGAAGGGACATCGGTGGTTGCCATGGAGAAGTGTTGGTGGTGGTGTGGAGGAAGGTCGTTGGGGGCACGTTGGTGGCCTAGGTGGCTGGTGGAAGGGTTGTTGGAGTTGGTGGTAGGAATGTTCTTTGTTGGGGATTGCACTGATGGCCAGCACAAGTGTTGGTTTGTTGGGGATTCTGCACATGACGATTCTTTGCGGGCTTGCAGGATGATAAGGGATAAGCATTCAGAGTTGGGTGTCAATAAAGAGCGAACGACACTTTCGTTGGAGTCTTCAATACCTGCGATTTGAAACCTCTCATAAGTGGTCTCTCCCTAGGGGGGGGTAGTGCTAGTCTTCTCTATCATGCACAAGACATAGTTCAATTAGTTTGGGAGACAGGTCAAACTCTAAGCAAGTTGAGAGTATTGTCTTGCACTTGAGGATCCAAACTGTGTATATATTTTGGTGCAGATATTATATGAGTGCTCGTGCATACTTAGATATTACGTAGTTAGAATACCGCGGGCTGGTTTCTTGTAACAATGTGTGGATGAAGCAAAGTTGTCTATGTGGAGAAGAAGTACGCGTGAAGGTGTATGAGACATCCTTTGCATTGTGACTGCACGACATAGCATAATTGAACACATGGACACTGCACTTTCGGCTAGAAGCTATTGGACTTGCTTGATGAGGACGGTGTACTTTTCATGGCCATTCGTGCGGTGCTTACCACAATTGATTGGAATGGTATTAAGGTAGGTGCAAGAGGAAATCGTGCAAATGGGTCAAGGTGACAAGTCTAACCATAAGCGAGACAAGCTCCCTAGGTATGTCCTGCCCTTGATGTGCCTTGAACAATTGTGGGTGATGCTAAAGGGCTAGGGGACTAGGGACGGAGCCAGCCGACCAAGGTCACTGGACATACCTAATTTGAGGACCCCTAGGTGTTGTGCTATGATCGTGGGTGCTTCGTATCATTTCGTTCTTTTTATTTTCTTTTCTTTTCTTTCTTTTTTTCTTTCCTTTTTCTTATTCTTTTTTATTTTTTTATTTATTTCTTTATTCTTTTTTTTTGTGGACTTGCCTAAGTACAACCATTGCAATATGTTGAGGCTATCAGCCATTCAATGGGTTGGGAAATGTCAAGCTTCGAAGGCTCAGGAAATGGATATTACAGTGATGATTGTGTCCTAGCCTCGTTGTTAGAGAAGCAGTTGTTGAGATGGGGAGATACACTTGAGATATTGCAAACTTCTTTGCGACACGCGATGTTGGTACAATTGAGGTAACAACTGCCGTGACCCAACTATAAAGCTTGACCCAGAAAGAGAGCGTAGCCCATGACTATGCTTTGGGCCATGTGATGTGGGCGGTCGGCAAGGGTGATTTTCGCTTTCGACAGCGTGGCTTTTTCATGGATCTTTGTGGGGTCGGTGGTCTTGCGGTGACTTGGGCATTGAACACTTTCGCACAAACACATGCGTCATCCTGCATCCACTTGTCACTTCATGAGAGTACATGCACGGCATATGCCGCAACTATAATAAACCAATGCAACACAAGGAGACATCACTTATTATAATTCCATGATGTTGACTCAAATACTTATTACATGTGCTTGATTAGCTTTTTCTTTTGCTAAAGACGTGAAATATATTAAACGCAAATATGAAAAATTTGTACAATTGGGAAACATGTCAGCACTTAACCCTTTAAAGACAAAAATTCATGGCCAGGTAGCATTTGATAAGCCTTTTATACAACATGGGGCTACTCTATTTGTACGAGGCGGGGCGAATCCGGGTGGTCAGGTGACTGAGGTTCTGCTGGTGCAGGGCTCCTGTGAGGTTGGGCAAGGAAGTTGTCAGCTGGGACCCGGATGGTGTAGTCCCTGGCCGCAACTGTTTCCAGAATGCTTTTAAACAATGCATCAAATTCTTGCTTGTCTCGAGCTACCCTCTCCTCTTTCGAGCACCAGGTGCCCGAGCGTTTGTTGGGGGCCTACATGACTGGTGTTGCCACACCCCGTGTGCTCCCTTGAGCTTCTATTCCCTTGGCCTGGGGATCTTTTGGCCTATATCCAGACCGGTGTCGCTTGGGGCCTCGTTTCTTTGCATACCTTTTAAGGGTAGGTACATAGCGTTCTGGCGGAGGCGCTTTTGCTACATGCTCCCTTCAACGGCAGATAGCATCCTTGCAAGGCAACTGCACTGGGTGCTCCATGTTGGCTACCATAGGGGGACCTGTAAAATGCGAACCAAGGATTAGGCCTTGAGGCAGGATGAAACTATTTGCATGGAAGGGATTATATAGTGGGTTATCAAGCGCATATGATGAGGAGGCGAGAGGTGAGGCATGCAATGTTTGTTATAGAGGGATGGCCCCTATGACAATGTTTGTTTTGCCTCCAGCCATTAATAGATCTTGGCTTATGCTAAGTTGTGTGGACTAGTTGTCATGGAGTGGAGCAGGGCTCATCCTCAGAAGGATAGACTAGAAAGGGGAAAAGGTGTATAGGAAGGGATGATACCCCGTCTACACCATCAGAGTTGTTGGTCAAGGCTTCCTATGGCAGTAATGAGGGTTGCATGCCCTTCACTTGGAGGTGGGAATGGTCACATAACTTCTAAATGTGTGATTAGAGGAGGACCTGCGGAGCTTAGCTTGTCAAACCCAACTCTTTTCCCTGCGCTTGGCTATCATTGCTTGTGTGTGTTGATATTGTCTATACAGGGTCATACAAAAGTCATTGTTAATTTATATACATATTTACGAATCCATGTCACTTCACGAAGATAAAAACCAATTATAGAACTCGGGATTGTACTGGAGTGTGGCACATGCATCCAGTACCCCTGGTAGCCTTCTTAATAACATCAGGTATTTTGCAATGTCAAGTATCATGGCACCTTGTCCGAATCTACTTGCAATATGTAGCTCCTCCTCAGTGAGAACCTTATCAGCCAAAGAGTTCTCTTGGCTAGTTCCAGCTAATTCTGTACCCCGAATGGCAGTTAGCACTCAAAAGGAAGTTGGTGCCACATAGGTTGGGTCTCTTTGAGACCGCCATTTGGCTAATCGCTCCTTTGAGACATAATCTGGGCTTCTAGTGCGGCCATTGCAACACGGTTTTTGAACCAACATTTTTCAAATTGACTTCGACCCTCTGATTGTTGCTTTAGTTGCTCTATCTCTAAGGGATTTGGTTGGCAGAGCACATCATTGAATGTTATAATTAAGCATAGTTCGTCAGCTTCCTCGTGAGAGGTGAGTTGCATGCGTTCATGCAGGAGCATGTCATAGTGCTGGTTAAGATGTTCTTGCTCTTCCCAAGTTAGGGAAAATGGAAAGTATTCTCTAAGCTGCTCCTTAGGGAATGTGCCCATGTCTGCAAGGATGTAGACATGTGCAAACACCTTGAGCTTAGCATCCAACTCAGTTAAGCATTCTGCGACACTTCTATGTTCAACAAGGGTTTGTTCGGTTGCTATCTCATGCAAGGTTCTAGGAGTTTGCTAGGCTTTAACATAGCTGGAGGCTCAGGCCTAAATGAGCAAGATTGATCAACGCTAGGATTTCTTATGCTCTTGGGGTTTCCATGTTTTTCCTAAGACTTTGTTATTGCGTCATGGTTCTCCTTGGATGTGACTGGTATAAATTTGTCACCCTGTTGTGACATCATTGTATCCACTCTTGATTGGTCAATGCGAGTTCTATTATCCGTGGATTGAGTGTTGAAAGCAACCATTGATGGTAATGACTGCTTTGATTTTTCAGAGCACACGTATGTGTCTGAGGTTTCACCGCCATTAGGAGAGACATCAATGGGTTCATTGGTGGATGATCTCGATGCTTTATTCCTTAGCTCTTTGGCACTCTTAGTTTCAATCTTCTTGGGGTCTACAGCCACTTGCAACTGCCATTGTTTTTTTCTTTCTTTTCTCTTATTTTTCTTAAGAAATCAAGGTGTATCCCTTGAAGACTCGAGATCTTAAACTAGGTCAGTCGTTGATGTGCTTGGCTGGGCCTCAGCATTCTCTTTCTCTAGTGTGTTCTCATGGGGCATAGCCGTGGCCTGCTGAATAGCCTCACTAGGTTGTGAGGGTACAACTGCCTCTCTTTTTGGAGAGTCTAGCTCTTCAGTCAATTCCCTCCTGTTTAACTCCTCCAGCTTAGGCTTTAAGCACTTTGGAAGTGCTAGAGTTATCAAGGATGCTGGTTGTGGCACCTCCTCCACTGGTGATTTGCTAAGGACACGTTCCGCAAGGGGCATTGTCACGGCCAAGGGCTGTGACTGCTGTGATCCCTGATTGGAAGTAGTAGCGGCTAGTCCAGTGGGCTGGCTACTCTTGGTGGATTGCGATGTCAAGTCCCTAGGGCGATCGGAAGTGGTCATGTCTTTTGTTGCCCTTTGAGCATTCACCTGTGTAGATCGAGCATGAGTTGATCTAGTAACCTTAGGTTGCACATGCATATCCTTGGGCCGAGAGCTACGGATTGTGTCATGTCCCACCTCTTGGACAATTGGAAGCTTAGATGGAGATAGAGATTGGGATTGAGCAGCTGCCCTTGATGACTGCTGTTGTGCTTCTTGTGTCCGTTTGGAAAAAGAGGGTGTAGGAGATCTAGGACTCTTAGGTGGACTTGGCACTGGCTGAATGATTTGCTCGAGGCTATTAGATGATTGTGCCATTTGCTTTGTTGAGCATTTAACCTTGCCATGAGCAATGTTGTGCCTATGATGCCTACTATCCTCTTGGGGAATCAGAGGCTCCTTGGGCACTAGTGGTTTTTGTGTATCCTCAATGATTACATCCGATATCTGCTTGTCAAGCACGCTAGGCTGAGGATCTACCCTCCGATTAGTCCCATTTGGTTTCTTGATTTCAACCGAGAGGGGCTCGGTCACTCCAATGCTTTTGACTCGAGACTTGGTTTTTCGTTTAGATCTCCTCCTATGCTTCTTTGCTCTTGATACAATCTGGCCTTTAGTCGACAAAGGAGGTTTAGCAAGGGGTTTTGGTACCCAAATCCATCGGTTACTTGCATAATATCCTTGAGCACTTAGCAATGCTTTGGATATCCATCTCGACATTGAATTGGCTCTCCATCAATGCCTTCGTCTATAAGGCTTAGGCTTCTTTTGGGGTCTTCTACAATATTTGTAAGTCCAAATCCCGTCCTTGGCATTGTCTCTTGACTTTCTTATTTTAGGCATGGCCTCACTCACTGGTTCTCGTTGTTCGACCTGTGCTTATATCAATTCTTCCAACAAGTCCTTGCTCTCGTTAGTAGGCTTGACTATTATGTCTGCACCTTCCTTGCCTTTCCCTCGAGGCTTGATGAGGTCACCCTTGCTAAAGGTTGTGACTATCCTCACACCCGGTAGTGTCAGGTGTATCCTCTCTGCCACATAGTCGGCCTCACACTTGGTCGCCCTTTTGAAGGGTCTTCCTAGGAGGGTTTCCTTACCGTAATTAGCACTATTTGGAGGAACATGAAATAGGATAGGCAAGCTTTCAGTTTTAATTATTGCAAGGATTTTGCACTTCCCTATGAGTGCTTGTGGGTGTCCCTCATAAGGGCTAAGAGTTGCATTAGTCAATGTGAGCTCTGGTTGGCCTAATAGGGTCCATGCTTCATAGGTGAAGATATTGAAATCTGCTCCTTCATCAATCAGAGCATCAATGGTTTGCTCTCTTTTCGTGGTGTTTGACCCTAAGATAAGCAGGTGGTACTATGTCTTCATCTTCCAGGTCTTGGCTTCTAAATTTAAGCCTTCTGACAAGTGCCCTTGAGTCCCCAACTGCACGACTAGATGTGGATTCTCCATTGATGTCTTGGATCGTCAATGTAGTGCTATTCAAGGAGCATCTATTGTCACAACTGTCATATCTAGTCATTCTCGCTATTGTAGCTTGAGGTTATTGCTTTCCACTTTGACTAGATGCATTCCGAATGCAACACGTACGTGTTTTTGCAGTGTGGCCTTTTTGCCCTTGTTGGCTAAATTGGCCCATTGAGGTTCTAGGGTCTCTGTTTGCCTCTGTTTGGGTACGGGCTTTTGGTTGCTCTTTTGCAAGTGAGAATCCCTGCTCATGTAGAGCCATTACTATACTAGGATCCAATTTGGAGGACTTGCCACGACGCGTGTTTTCTCTCCAACCTACTTCGGGAGGTGCAGAGGGGGTAGAGCCCCCCTGCAGGGTTCGGCCGGGGGGGGGGGGGGGCATTCCTAGCCAAATTTTGAACTACTTGCTCTAGATTTCAGCCCAGTTGATCGATCTATGATATGATCTCCGGTCTATATGGTCTCTCAGTTAATTTCAAGGTCTACAGGTTAAAATTTGAAAAAAACTAAATTCGGCCCAATAGGTTCAAATTGCAGGGGCCGAATGCCCGATTCAGCCCGTCCGAGGGCTGAGTAGAAGGGCCGAATGTCAAATTCAGCCAGTCCGAGTCTGGTTGTCAGAGGGCCAAGTCAGGTGGGCTGAGTCAAGTGGACCGAGGCTGAATTTGAAAGTTGGTCCGAACGCTCAATTCAGACGAGCCGAGCGGTGGGTGTCTGAGTCGAGTGGGCCGAGTTAGCAGGGCTAAGGGCCGAAATTCTGAGCCATCTGAGGGCCGATTCTAGGACTCGGCCCAGAATCGTCGTCAATCGGACACGATGAGCACGATGTGTTTTTTCACTAGACTTCACAAAATTCGCTATGCCAAGCACTGGAGAACTTCCCCCTAGTCGAGTAGCTCCAGATCCAACCTACTCATGTAGGGGAAGGTGTAGAATTACCTAGGTTAGGAAAAATATCTCTTGGATGGCAAGATTAAAGCGGATCCACTCAACGAAGCTTTCTTCCTCTCTCCTGCTCTCCTGAAACCCTGCAATGCACAATGTGGCCTTTCTTGCCACTCTTGGCCCCTTATCACCATGTCCAGGCCTGCATTCACCTCAATATTTCTTCCCTTACTAACATTTAACCCAAAATTTCATTTCTTGCCCTTCTTTTCCTTGTTTCAGCCTGTTATACAGTGAGAGAAAACCCTACTGTTTGCTCCAATGTTTTGCTCCTATCCTTCCTAAATGCAAGAAATATCATAAGGAAAATACCTACACTACTCCGTCATACTTTTGCAAGTCCAAAACAACAAAAACCTACTTGCTAAGGAGATTGAATACCTCTTCAAACTCTCTCGCTTCCTACCTATCTACCTCAAGCACCGATTCAGGAAAAACCCTACTTTAATGCTCGATTCGAAGCATGCAAGCGCTCAAGGCTTGAATCCATTGGTCCCGACAATGGAACCAAAATGTGGGAGCTTTCGTTCTACCGTCAAGACCCACGGACCGCTTATTGTTTCAAGCATTCCAAGCTGAGCACTAACAGCTACCTCTCACATAGTCAACACGCCATCCATATCTACGAGTGAAGTGAGCTTACTTCCATGCCGATCAAGTTACCTCCTCTCCCGCGCACTCTGGTAGCTCCACGATCCAAGTGCAAGCTTCAAGCAAGCTCCATCCTCAAGCTCCACACTCCAAGCTCCATAGTCTTGAGCAAGAGAAGAGAAGAGAAAAGAAGAGAAGAGAAGAAGAGAGGAGAAGATGGAGAGCTTCTCCCCCTCGGTCCCTCACCCTCACACACTCACTCCCTCACACTCTCACACTCCCTCTCTCAAGCACAAGCTCAGGCAAGCAAGAAGAAGAAGAAAAAGAAGAAGAGGAGACCCACTTTTGGCCACACACAAGAATGAGCTTCTCATTCACTTTTCAACTTTATATACAAAATCCTAAATCCCTTTTGGGTGGTCATCCCCTTATCCCCTTTTTTACATGGCCAGCCATGGCTTAGGCCCTTTTTCCCATTGTCCTTCTATCTTCCTAACTTCATTTCCACCGCTCGTCTACATTTACAAATTGCACGGGTGAGAGCTCGGCGCTCCTTAAATTAAATCATGATGCACTTATGCTCTTTTACAAAAGTATTGACTTGCGCTTTTCCTTGTGTGCCTTTTCCCGTATTTAGGACTTTTCTACGCTTCTTGTGTTTCTAGGTTTTTCTTGGCGCATCTTCATCTTCTGTTTCACTTTGCCTTGGCCTTTGTCTTCTGCTTTAGCTTTTCTAGATTTTCCACCTTGTTTGTCTGAGAGTTAACAACATCTTAGATGATCGGAGAGAGTCAGGTATCCTGTGGATAGGCTGACTTACAGTGGTTTTTTTGTGAAGCATTTTGCTTATATGACAAAGGTGACAGAGGTCAAAGAGCCTACTATATTTGCTAAAGCAGTGATGGATAAAAATTGGTGCATAACTATGGATGAGGAGATAGATGCCTTGGCTGAAAATAGTACTTGGGAACTTGTACCACTGCCAAAAGGAAAGAAAACCATTGGTTGCAAATGGGACTACAAGGTTAAATGCAAGTTAGATGGCAGTGTAGAGAGGTACAAAGCCAGGCTGGTTGCTAAAGGATATGCTCAGCAATATGGGTTAGATTATGAGGAAACATTCAGCCCTGTTGCCAAGATGGCAACCATATGAACAGTGATCGCATCGACTACTACTAAAGGCTAGAAATTGCAACAGGTGGATGTGAAAAATGCTTTCCTCAATGGTGAATTAGTAGAGGATTTCTACATGGATCAGCCCGAAGGGTATGTTCATCTTGATTTTTAGCATTATGTGTGTAAACTAAAAAAAGCATTGTATGGGCTGAAGCAGGATCCAAGAGCTTGGCATGCAAGGATCAATAACTACTTGCAAAGCTTGAGATTTACTGTTTGCAGGGCAGATCACAACCTATTTACAAAAAAGACCGACAATGGCTTAGTAGTGCTAGTCATATATGTTGATGATTTTATCATTATTGGGGATGATGACTTGGGCATACAGTGTGTTATGGAAATGCTAAAATCAGAATTTGACATGAAAGAATTAGGTGATTTGAAGTATTTCTTGGGCATTGAGGTGGTCAAAGATGAAATTGGTTTATGACTAATATAGGAGCACTATGCCATGGAAATGTTGAAGAAGTATAGCATGGCGGAATGCAAACCATTGAATACACCTCTTGATCAAAATGAAGAGCTAGACATGAGCTTTGGGGCTGAAGTTGAGGATGTGACTATGTACAGGAAGATGGCAATCTGATTTACTTGGCCATCACTAGGCCTGACTTGAGCTATGTTGTAGGGCTCATAAGCTAGTTTATGCAAAAGCCCAAAAAGTCGCACTTTGATGCAATTAGATGCATTATGAGATATGTTAAGTCCACTGTAGTTTATGGGTTGTTCTATGTAAGAGGTAAGCCCTTGAAATAGGTTGGATACAGGGATGCAGATTGGGCAGGATTCTTATATGACCGTAGATCTACGAGTGGCTATGCTTTCGGGTTTGGAAGCGAAATGATCAACTAGAGCAGCAAGAAGCAGTCTACGGTTGCTTTATCGAGTATTGAGGCAGAGTACAGGGGTGCTACATTGGCAGCATGTGAGATTACATGGCTGCTCAAGCTTATGGATGATTTGGACATACAGGTAGATGCTCCAGTGACTCTGCTATTTCACAATCTTAGTAGTGTACTCCTGGCCATGAATCTAGTATACCATGCCAAGACAAAACACATTGAAGGTAAAGATAAGTTCAGTGTTTTCAGGCAGCTTCTTTGTGTGCAACTACTGTCTTAAGCTTGAGGGGAAGTGTTGAGACTTCAAGCTCATATGGTGTGTGACTGTCGATAGAGTCTTAGCTATGTCTAGCTATATTAGGAAGTGTGGGACATTAAATAAATCGATGACTTTAGACTTTAGTACTTGGTGTGAATGGTCTTATAGACAGTGTGTTGTAATCATTTGATATATATGGGTAATTAAACATAAAGAAAGAGTGTGTGAGGATACGGCTCCCCACAGTTGTTCCAATTCTCTGTCTTTTTCTTTCTCTCTTTTAACAATACAACATGAAGAAAAGTGGCCTACTGAGTCAAATAGTGCATAATAGACTACACCAATTGATTGGCGTTATATCTTTGCCAGATGTAGGTAGGTATAACAAACTAAATATAATAAGTGATAAGTCAGCGGTCATGTGAGTATCATAATGACCACCAACGTGCTAAGCGTAGACGTGCTGACCCATCTAGCTAGGAGGTCCATCATCAATGTCCGCATGTGTTGAGATTGCCATCTCAACACTCCCTCTCAAGCTCAGCTCTATCTCTGCAACTCTAAGTAAGCTTTGGAAATTTTGAAGCTTCTCTGCACCCAATGCCTTTGTGAAAATGTCAGCTATCTGAGCTTGTGTGCTAACATATACCAAGTCAATCTCTCCTGAAAGTACCTTCTCTCTCACAAAGTGGTAGTGCACCTCAATGTGTTTTATCCTAGCATGGAATACTAGATTCTTAGCTAACTATATGCTACTCATTTTGTCACAATGAATGACAATTGGACCATCTCCCTACACATCCAAATCACCTAATTACTTTTGCAACCATACCACCTGACATGCTGCCATAGCAGCACCTCTATACTTAGCCTTCATACTCGATAAAGCAACTATAGGTTGCTTTTTTCTGCTCCATGTAACTACTGCACTACTAAGGGAAAACATGAATCCACTAGTAGATCTTCTATCTAACATGCTACTAGCCCAATTTGCATCTGTGTATCCAAAGACTAATACATCCTTACCTGCCTCATAAAAAAGCTCATAATGTAAAGTGGACTCCACATGTCTCAATATACATCTAATTGCATCCAAATGAGGCTTTCTAGGCATCTGCATAAACTGGCTGACAAGGCCAATAGCATAGCTCAAGTGGACTTGTGATAGTCATGAATCAGACTCCCTACTATCCTCCTGAACATAGTAGGGTCTTCTATCTCATCCCCAATGTCGGCACTCAACTTTACATTTTGCTCCAACAGTACTGAAAGAGGCTTACATGCTATCATACCATACTTGGATAACATATCCAAGCCATACTACCTTTGTGATAGCCATATATCATCATCACATCTAATCACCTCAATACCAAGAAAGTATCTCACCTCACCCAAATCCTTCATCTCAAACTTCTTCTTCAAGAATTCCTTAACTTCAACAATCACATTATCACTATCACCGGTAATAACCAAGTCATCCACATAGATGACTATGATGACCAAACTTGCATCTCCCTTTCTCACATAAAGTAAGTGATTAACATCGGAAATACAAAATCCAATATTGACAAGATACTCTCCAATCTTGTCATACCATGCTCTAGGTGTTTGCTTCAGCCCATAGAGCACCTTCTTTAACCTATACACATATGTGGGATGGTCTAAATCCTCATAACCTACTGGATGCTCCATATACACTTCTTCTTGTAATTCACCATGCAAGAATGCATTCTTAACACCCATTTGCTGCAAATTCCAACCTTTGGCTACTGCCAAGGCAATCACACACCTAAAAGTTATCATCCTAGAAATTGGACTGAATGTCTCTTCATAATCTATGCCATATATTTGAGCATAGCCTTTTGCAACCAGGCTAGCCTTATACCTGTTCACACTGAACCATCTGCATTATGCTTGACTTTGTAAACCCACTTACAGCCAATAGCTTTCTTACCCTTAGGCAAGGGTACCAAATCCCAAGTCTTATTGTCTTCTAATACAGCCATCTCCCCATCCATTGCTGCATCCCAATGAGTATGACCAATAACATCCTCAAAACAAGTGGGCTCAACATCCTCAACTAGTTTCACCATATAAGCATAATGGTGAGCTGCATAACCTTCAAATCCAAATCTTTTAATAGGGTATCTGACCCTGCTAGACCCATGTACCACTAGAGCACTCAATGAAGCCTTTACATTACTATGAGCTCTATGTACACCTAGTGTCTTGATTGAAGGAATACCAAGCTCATCATCCAAACTCTCTAAACCACTAGAATCTCCATCAAATCCCAAATGACTAGTAGATGCATCATTACTATCCAATACTTTCTTCTTTCCTTTGTCTTTTATTGCAACACTTATAGATACACTTGAAGATGTGGGGCTACTCCTTAGTCTCCCAGACCAAGGGCTCACTATAGATGTAGTACCAGATGATGTTTTTGGTCCACTAAGACTCCATGATTCTTGTTTTTCTTTCTACACATAGCTATCATGATCATTATCATCATCTAATACATCATAGTAGGTGCATACCAAGTGCTCATCTCATAAAGAATAATGTCCCTCCTCACTCTGAACTCACCTGTGACAAGGTTATAACAACGATACCGTTTTTGCTCTATAGAGTATCCAATAAAATTTTCAGCCTTTGGAACAAGCTTCTTCTGTAGCTCATCTAGCACATGAACATATACAATGCAGCCAAATACCTTCAAGTGTGATACATCGAGCTTCTTGTCAGTAAAGCATTCTTCGGGAGTCATCCCATGAATTGCAGCTGTGGGGATTATGTTCATAATATAGATAGTAGTATGGACAGCTTCAGACCAAAAATATTTTGGCATATGCCTATTTTTTTCTTTTTGCAACCCATTTTGCTATGGGGTATACCTGGAAGTAAATTTCCTCTTTATCCCATGTGTTCTCAATAAGCCACTAAACTCATTAGAGAGGTATTCTCCCTCTCCATCTGATCTCAAGTACTTCACTTTCAAGCATGTTTATGTTTCAACAACTGCCTTAAAAGCTTTGAAGTGCTTAAACACACCATTGTTTTCCTTCATAAAGTATAACCATAGCTTCCTTGAATAGTCATCAATAAATATGACAAAGTATTTGCTGCCACTAAGAGATACATTCTATGTAGGCCCCCAAAAATCTGTATGCACTACATCAAGTAAATTTCTACTCACTTATTTGTCATGTGAGAAGGATTGTCTTGCCTGCTTACCAAACAGGCATACTTCACAAACTTTATGTAATTCTACAACTCTAAAAGAAGGCAACCCTGTAACCAATCCTCTTGACTACATTAATTTCAGCCTTTGCATATTCGCATGTCCAATATGTTTATGCCATATTTCAATGTCTGCAACCACTCCTTTTTCTTTAACATACATAGCAACATCCATTGTAGGAATTCTAGCATCTAAAGTGAACATGCGACCAACCTACACTTATCATTAAAATCTTTTACAAAACAATCTTTTGCATTGAATCAAACCTGCAATCCTTGCTCTACAATTTGGCCGACACTAGATTATTTGTGATTGATGGCACATGTAATACATCTGTCAAACTCTTTGTCTGGCCATCATACAAGGACAAGGGAACCTTTCCAATGTGTGAAATTGGGTGGCGTGAATCATCACCAGTCTGCACATAACCTAGATTTTGCAAGTCCTGGATCTCTCCAAACCATTCAACATGACTGGTCATATGATTAGATGCACCTGAATCCAGATACCATGCATCATTATGTGTTCCCTTTACTATAACTGCATTCATCATGTGCTGCATAACAAACAGATGCTCATTTTTATCTTCATTCTGTTGTGAAGATGATGCATAGTTTCCTTCCTACAAATTACCACTGCAAATATCATCCTTCTTAGCATAACAATGGCTGCAATATGACCTTTTTTGCCACAATAATGGCAAACAATAGCAGAATTTCTAAAACCTCTATTCTGCCATCCACCTCTTTGTCTAGAGCTCCCCCGGCCTCTAAAGTTTCCTCGGCCTCCTAAAACTTGCATTTCACCAAATTGCTAATTGAACCTGTTTTGCTGGTTATCGCTAGCACATCCCATAGCACGGCCTCTTGAAGAGCATCTACCATGTCCCCTTCCTGAACTTGAGTAAAATTCTTGGACTTGTTCACCATTTCTTTCAGATGAGTCACCCTGCATATTGATCTCTTCGATAATCATGAGAGAGACCAACTCATCAAAATCTGGAAATGGCTTTGGTACATATACTAAAGTAACAAATGATTTCCATACCTTCTCATTATTGAGTCCACTCAAAGTGGATGAAGCCAAATCACCATCATCAGGCATTGTATCAATCGCTACTAAAGCATCTATAATGCTCCTCACCTTCAACACATACTCATTGACAGATATTTTTCATTTCTTCAATGTATTCAACTCTTACTTGAGTTAAATCTTTCATGCCTTTGTATTTATTGAAAACATGTTCTCAAAAACTGTCCAAGCTGCATGTGAAGTTTCTGCATTCCTAATATGTCCCAACATTGTATTATCAATGATTGCAGATAGCCAGTACATCACATTTTTATCTTTTTCATTCCACTCATTCCATGCCTTTAATTCATCTGCAGTCGGAGAGGGATACTCAGCTCTGGCTCCTTTTCTTCACCTGAAACAAACTCATAGAGGCCCTTTCTAATGAGGAAGTTTGTCACACGAAATTTCCATGAAGGGTATTTGTTTTTGTTGAGCTTCTCAATAATGGGATTTTCACTGTTCTCTGCCATTATCACAAAAAAGGATACAACACAGCAAGCTAGTCTTTTATAGCCTTTCATAACTAGTGCACAGCAATACACCAAGTAACCTTTTTCACTTATTGCTCAATAATACATGTAATATGCAACCTTTTTTCAAATGAACCTTATGTTTTCTTCTTGAAAAACACCTCAAAAATTACAAATTCAAAATCTATAACATGTGCACCCACTTTTGGTCAATATAGCCGAAATCACAGTCAGTGTACCCTGAAACTGATACTTGCAACCTTGCAGCTCTAAAACGGGGCCTGGAACAGCCTCAGATGCCAAAACAAACTACGGTAAGCCCTAAGGGCCTTACCTACAAAATATACAGTGCTCTACGCACACACCAAATCTCATGGCAATATGAGATTTTCACTCCACCTTGCTTCCGGTGCCTCCACAAGCACTATCCAAGAGAGAGAGTGGAAGAATGGGAGAACTTCTTACATGTTGCTTGCTTACTCAAACCTTGCTTCATCTCCTTCACTTCATCCTTCAAAATCAGCCTCTGTTAGTGGTGTGGCTCTGATACCATGTCAAGAATCGCGTGGTGAGAAAACTTGCTTGAGATAATATGCCAAAACACACTGTATGCACAAGAGAAAGCTCACTCAAGAACACAAGAAGAGAGATGGAGGCCAAAACATTTTCTTGATTATTTCTTCTTCTTCTTCCACACACTATACAATATACACAAAGTATAGATAATTTACAACATAAAGGAAAGTGGCCTACTGAGTCAAATAGTGCATAACAGACTACAACAATCGACTAGCCCTATATCTTTGCCAATTGTAGGTAGGTGCAACAAACTAAATATAATAAATGATAAGCCAGTGGCCATGTGAGTATCATAATGACCACCAACATGCGGTGTAGATGTGCAGGCCAATCTAGCTAGGCGGTCCATCATCAATGTCCGCACGTGTTGAGCTCGCCATCTCAACAATATTGGGACATATCAAGAATGTAGAAAATTCACATGCAACTTGGACAATTTTTTAGAACATGTTTTTAGTAAATACAAAGGCATGAAAGATTCAACTCAAGCAAGAGTTGAATACCTTGAAGAAAGGAAAAATGTCTATCAATGATTATGTTTTGAAGGTGAGAAGCATTGCAGATGCTTTAGCAGCAATTGATGCAATACTTGATGATGATGATTTGGTTTCATCCACTTTGAGTGGCCTTGATAATAAGAAGGTATGGAAATCATTTGTTACTTTGATATACATACGGAAGCCATTTTTAGATTTTGATGAGTTGATCTCTCTCATGATTACCGAAGAGATCAATATGCATGGTGACTCATCTGAAAAAAATGGTGAACATGTCCAAGCATTTTACTCAAGTTCAGGAAGGGGATGTGGTAGATCCTCTTCAAGAGGCCGTGGTATGGGACGTGTTGGCGATAACCACCAAAATAGGCTCGATCAGCAATTTGGTGAAATGCAGGTTTCAGGAGGCCTAGGAAACTTTAGAGCCATGGGGAGCTCTAAAGGAAGATTTGGATGACATAATAGAGATTCTGAAAATTCTGCTATTTTTTGTCATTATTGTGGCAAGACATGTCATATTGCAGCCCATTGTTATGCTAAGAAGGATGATATTTGCAGCGGTAATTTGCAGTAAGGAAACTATGCATCCACTTCACGACAGAATGAAGACACAAATGAGCGTCTATTTGTTATGCAACATATGATGAATGCAGTTATAGGAAGGGGACACATGATGATATATGGTATGTTGATTCAAGTGCATCTAATCATATCACCAGTCATGTTGAATGATTTGGAGGGATGCAGGACTTACAAAATCCAGGTTATGTGTAGACGGGTGATGATTCATGCCACCCAATTTCACACATTGGAAACGTTCTCTTGTCCTTGTATGATGGCCAGACAAAGACTTTGACAAATGCATTACATGTGCCATCAATCACAAATGATCTAGTGTCTGTTGGCCAAATGGTAGAGCAAGGATTGCAGGTTTGATTCAATGTAAAAGGTTGTTTTGTAGAAGATTTTAATGATAAGTGCAAGTTCATCACAAAAGGAAGTAGAGTTAGCCACATGTTCACTTTAGATGCTGGAATTCTTGAGATGGATGCTGCTATGTATGCTAAAGGAAAAGGAATGGTGGCAGACATTGAAATATGGCATAAATGTATTGGACATGCAAATGTACAAAGGTTGAAATTAATGTAGTCTAGAGGATTGGTTATAGGGTTGCCTTCTTTTAGAGTTGCAGAATTGCATAAAGTCTGTGAAGCATTCCAATTTGGTAAGTAGGCGAGACAACCCTTCTCACTGACAGATAAGTGAGCAAAAATATACTTAATGTAGTGCATATAGATATTTGGGGACCTACACAGAATGTATCTCTTAGTGGTAACAAATACTTTGTCACATTTATTGATGACTGTTCAAGGAAGCTATGGATATATTTCATGAAAGAAAAGAGTGATGTATTTGAGCACTTCAAATCTTTCAAGACAGTTGTTGAAATAGAAACATGCTTGAAAGTGAAGTGCTTGAGATCAAATGGAGGGGGAGAGTACCTTTCTAATGAGTTTAGTGGCTTCTTAAGGACTCATGGGAAAAAGAGGCAATTTACTTGCAGATATACCTCACACCAAAATAGAGTTGCATAAAGGAAAAATAGGCATATTGCAGAAGCTGCATGGGCATTAATGGCTATAAAGAATATGCCAAAGTATTTTTGGTCTGAAGTTTTCCATACTATTGTCTATATTATGAACAGAACCCCCACAGCTACAGTTCATGGGATGACTCCCGAAGAATGCTTTACTAGCAAGAAGCCCGATGTATCACACTTGAAGGTATTTGGCTATGTTGCATATGTTCATGTGCCATTTGAGTTATGAAAGAAGCTTGATCCAAAGGCTAAAAATGGTATTTTTATTGGATATACTCTTTAGAGCAAAAAGGGTATCATTTTTATAACCTTGTCATAGGTGAGTTCAGAGTGAGCAAGGACGTTATTTTTTATCAGATAAGCAGTTGGTATGCACCTGCTATTATGTATTAGATGATGATAATGATCATGATAGCTATGTGCAGAAAGAAAATCAAGAATCATGGAGTCTTAGTGGACCAAAAACATCATCCGGTACTACATCTACAGTGAGCCCTTGGTCTGGGAGACTAAGGAGTAGCCCCACATCTTCAAGTGTATCTATAAGTGTTGCAATAAAAGACAAAGGAAAGAAGAAAGTATTGGATCTTAATGATGCATCTACTAGTCATTTGGGATTTGATGGAGATTCTAGTGGTTGAGAGAGTTTGGATGATGAGCTTGGTATTCCTTCAGTCAAGACACTAGGTGTACAGAGAGGTCATAGTAATGTAAAGGCGTCATTGAGTGATCCAATGGTATGTAGGTCTAGCAGGGTCAAATACCCTATTAAAAGATTTGGCTTTGAAGGTTATGCAGCTCACCATTATGCTTATATGGTGAAACTAGTTAAGGATGTTGAGCCCACTTGTTTTGAGGATGCTGTTGGTCATACTCATTGGGATGCATGGATGAGGAGATGGTTGCATTAGAAGCCAATAAGACTTGGAATTTAATACCCTTGCCTAAGGGTAAGAAAGTTATTGGTTGTAAGTGGGTTTACAAAGTCAAGCATAATGAAGATGGTTCAGTTTTAGCAGGTATAAGGCGAGGCTAGTTGCAAAATGCTATACTCAAACATATGGCATTGATTATGAAGAGACATTCAGTCTAGTTGCTAGGATGGTAACTATTAGGTGTGTGATTTCCTTGGCAACAACCAAACATTGGATTTTGCAGCAAATGGATGTTAAAAATTCATTCTTACATGGTGAATTGAAAGAAGAAGTGTATATGGAGTAGCCAGCAGGTTATGAGGATTTAGAGCATCCCACATATGTGTACAGGTTAAAGAAGGTGCTCTATGGGCTAAAGCAAGCACCTAGAGCATGGTCTGACAAGATTGGAGAGTATCTTATCAATATTGGATTTTGTATTTGTGATGTTGATCACTCACTTTATGTGAGAAAGGAGATGCAGGTTTGGTCATCATAATCATCTATATGGATGACTTGATTATTACAGGTGACAGTGAATGGGATTGCTGAAGTTAAGGACTTCTTAAAGAAGAAGTTTGAGATGAAGGATTTGAGTGAGCTTAGATAATTTCTTGGTATTGAGGTGATCAGATGTGATGATGGTATATGGCTATCACAAAGGCAGTATGGCTTGGATATGTTATCCAAGTATGGTATGACAGCATATAAGCCTCTTTTAGTACCATTGGAGCAAAATGTGAAGTTAAGTGCCGACATTGGGGATGAGATAGAAGACCCTAATATGTTCAGGAGGATGGTAGGGAGTTTGATCTACATGACTATCACAAGGCCACACTTGAGCTATGCTATTGGCCTTGTCAATCAGTTTATGTAGATGCCTAGAAAGCCTCATTTGGATGCAATTAGACATATATTGAGATATGTGAAGTCCAATTTACATTAGAACTTTTTTATGAGGTAGGTAAGGATGTACAGGGCTTTGGATACACAGATGCAGATTGGGCTGGTAGCATGTCAGACAAAAGATCTACTAGTGGATTCATGTTTTCCCTTGGTAGTGCAGCAGTTACATGGAGCAACAAAAAGCAACCTACAGTTGCTTTATCAAGTATGGAGGCTGAGTATAAAGGTGCTGCTATGGTAGCACGTGAGATGGTATGGCTACAAAAGTTATTAGGTGATTTGGATGTGTAGGGAGATGGTCCAGTTTTCATTCATTGTGACAACATGAGCAGCATACAATTAGCTAGGATTCCAGTATTCCATGCTAGGACAAAACACATTGAGGTGCACTACCACTTTGTGAGAGAGAAGGTACTTGCAGGAGAGATTTACTTGGTATATGTCAACACACATAATCAGATAGCTAACAATTTCACAAAGGCATTGGGTGCAAAGAAGTTTCGAAAGTTCTGAAGCTTACTTGGAGCTGCAGAGATAGAGTTGAGCTTGAGGGGGAGTGTTGAGATGGCAAGCTCAACACGTGCGGACATTGATGATGGACCGCTTGGCTAGATGGGTCCACACGTCTACACTTAGCACGTTGGTGGTCATTATGATACTCACATGACCACTGACTTATCACTTATTATATTTAGTTTGTTACACCTACCTATAGCTGGCAAAGATATAGCGCCAGTCGATTACCTCTTCAAACTCCCTCACTTCCTACCTATCTACCTCAAGCTCCGGTTCGAGGATGAAACCCTTACTTCGATGCTCGATTTGAAGTGCACAAGCACTCAAGCTTGAATCAGTTTGTCCCGAAAATGGAATCAAAATGTAGAGGTGAGCACAAGCTCAATCTCCAAGACCCAAGGACCGCTTATTGTTCAAGCATTTCAAGCGAGCACTAATGGCTACCTCTCACATAGCCAATGCGCTATCCCTCTCTACAAGTGTAGTGAGCTTACCTTGATGCCCGATTGAGATGCTTATTCTCTCGAGCACTTCGATAGCTCCACGATTTGTGATGCAAGCTCAAGAATCCTCATGCCTTTTCCTGAAAGCTCCATCCTCCATAGCCACACGCGAGACGAGAGAAGAAAAAGGGGAAGAAGAGAGAGGATGGTGGAGAGCTTCACCTCCAAGATCCCTCACTCTCACAAGCTCACTCCCTCCCTCATGCACTCACAAGCAAGGAAGAGAGGAAAAGAAGAGAAGAAGAAGACGAATCCACTTTGCCACAAACTAAAGAATGACCTCTCATTCACTTTTTGAACTTTATATACAAAGTCCCAAATCCCTTTTGGGCGGTCATCCCCTTATCCCCTTTTTTACATGGCTGACCGTAGCCCTTTTTCCCATTGTCCTCCTATCTTCATAGCTTCCTTCCTACCGCCCATCTACCTTTATAATTTGCACTTGGTGAGAGCCAAACACTCTTAAAATAAATCAGTGTGCCTTGCACTCTTTTACAAAAGTATTGCCTTGTGTTTTTTCTTATGTGCCTTTCTCCTTGATTTAGTATTTTTCTGCACTTCTTGTGTTCGCCTTCTATTCCACTTTTGGCTTGGCCTTGTCTTTTGCTTTTGATTTTTTAGATTTTCCACCTTGTTCATCTAAGGGTTAACACAACCCCTTGGCTGAGTGCCGCGGCCTCACTACAGTTCTCCTATATCTTGGGGGATTGGACCCTAATGCGCTGCTCCAACATAAAGAACAAATGTACAAGCTCCACTCTTTGATTTTGAAGAATCCAGGAATTGATATTTCCTCACCAAACTTACCCCAAGGAACCACTCATCTATCCTACAGCCTAGGAATCCTCACATACTCTACATGGGTCATTTATTTAGTTAATCAAGTGCTATACATCCAGGTTTTATACCATGTGGCATGCAAAATGCAGAAGTGTATGACCATTGTGCAAAACAATTTTATGATTAGAAATCAGTCACGTGGTGTGCAAAGATAATTCTTTAATGATTTTTTATCTACTCATTGTTGCTGCATTGCTAGAGACTAGCACCGAGTTTCCTCACCCACAACCATTACTCGGTGTGTCTTCAAAGTGCTTCTGAAACCTGTCTTTTGCTTGCCGCTTAAAATTGACCTAACCGCCTTTGCCGCCTCCAACGAGATTCAATTTTCTCTTGGAATTTGAGTTTTTTGGCAAGTTTTGAGCACTTTTCAGGGTCAAAAATCCACCACTCGGCTTGTGAGACTGAGGGATCGAGTCCTGCTGACATAGAGGCCTCTCCTCTGATGTTGTTATCTGCTTCAGCAAAGGAGTTTCCATTGTCTAGCACCATATCACCGTAGGTAATTGCAGCAACTTGTTGCATGAGAGCTTTCTTGTGATCATACAATTTGAGCTTTTTTGAGTTGAGATTACTAGGGCGAGCTCTACTTGATGGGAATTAGTAGTTACATGGCTCTGCACATGACATCCTTGATCATCCCGGAAGGGAGATGTTTGGCTTTGTGAAGAATTATTAAAATTTAGTGACATCTAGGTATTAACTTGTGAATAAGAATTGGGATCCGTAGGGATGGCACTATTATTACCTCCTCTCAAATTGTGGATCAAATCAAACTTCTTTGATCTGGTAATGATGGATGCTAAGTTGGTTTGCAGGTGTTTGAGCATGGCTTTCTCGATTCTCAACTTCAATGATCTTGGTTTTGAGGTCTTGCTTTTGGCAAGCTTGCATATGTCATCCATGGCCAGTCCTACAAGAGTACCACATGCCTTTCCGGTAGCTAATGCAAGCTTGTAGATTGTGTGAGCACAAACCTACTAGGTTGTAGTGTGGAAGGCCTGAAATGATCTCGACTAAAGAGTAGAGAGGACTCTTGAAACAAGAAAACAAGAAGCTTGTGTCTTTGAATGTGAAGTCAGGTTGTAGATGGAAGGTGTTGAAGCTCATGGAATAAAACTTCCGACTAAATCATGAAGATTTCACTCATGGAAGACAAAAATTGAAACTATTCTGGTTGAGAAGCTCTATCAGTTTGTTTTGGCCCTATCCTATGATTAGTTGAGTATACCAATAGGTTGCATGTTGGACAAGTACAAGTGGTCATATATATGTATGTCTCATATACATACTTGGGAACAAAGCACATGTATTAGCTAAGAGTGCAAAAGTGTTTATTGCTGCAAATTTTCAATAAAAATCAATTGCACTACATGCCATTGAAGTGCATTTCCCTACTAGAATTTTCGGGTAATTGACTCTATACATTTTGGAGTAATTGACTCTACACATCAAACCTTTTTTTGCAAAGCTAAAGACTTTTTAATGGCAAACACAGAAGAGAAGCATAATATCACCCAGATAGTAGGTGAGAAGCTAGACTACAACAACTTTGTTTTATGGAAGTTTAGGATGTCCAACTTCTTAATTGGAAGAGGCTATTGGGATCTAGTCACAAGTCTTGAAGATGAGCCCAAGCTACCTGAGGATAGACCTCCAACACAGGATCAATTGAAGACACATAAGACATGGTTGGAAAAGGCTAGCAAGGTCTTGCATTGGTTGTCCTTATGTGTGTCAGACACAAAAGCTATGCAAATTTCAAATTGTACATCACCAAAAGCCGCTTGGAACTTGTTGCAAGAAAGACACAAGTGAAGTAAAAAAACCAGCCACATATCTAGGAATGGAAGGTCTATTGAAGACTATGTGAGTGAGATTAGAACCATTGCAGAGCAACTAGGCTCAATTGGAGTTGAAGTTGAGGATGATGATTTGGTGGCCACTACCCTCGATGGTCTTGGAGAGGAGTACAAGAAGTTTGACACTTCCATATCAGTGTGTCAGGAGCAGCCTAACTTTGATGAACTTGTGGCACTTCTTTTGTATGAAGAAGTAAATCTTGGACTCAATACAAGTTCTAGTGGGTCTAAGAACAACAAGGACAATGTCTTCTACTCAAATCAAAGGGGTAGATGTGGAAGAGGAAGGTCAAACTTTAGAGGAAGAGGGGCTAGAAATGCATATGCATCCCGTGGACAACAAGGTAGTGGATGGCAAAATAGGCAGTCTCAAACAAATAGAGGTTCCTCTAATACTCATGGAAGAGGGGGTTACTCATCTAGAGGAAGAGATACTTGGCAATAGCCCCAAATGATCCATGGACAAAAATCAAATGCAAATAAGGATTTTCATTATTGTGGAAAATATGGGCATGTAGCTAAAGATTTCTACAAGAAGTTGAATGATCAGAGAGCAAGAGGAAGGCAGCATGGTAATTATGCCTCTTATAGGGATATGCAGGAGGATGACAAGTTGTTTGCTATACAACATGTGAAGAAGGGGTTGCCTACACAAGGCAAAGTAGATGATGTATGGTATATAGACTCAGGGACTTCTAACCACATGACTCCTCATGGAGAGTGGTTTGACACATTGGTAGAAGAGGTGGCCATGGATATGTTTGCACACAGGATGATACACAGCATGATATTAAGCATACAGGTACCATTCCCTTGATGATGCACGATGATAAGAAAAAGAGTCTATATGATGTGTTACATGTATCCTCCATTACCAAAAACTTGCTTTCTATGGGACAAGTGGCTGAACAGAATCTACAAGTTAGATTCAATAGAGATGGATGTTAGATTGAAGAGTATAGCCAAGGATGAAAACTCATTGCTAAAGGCAAAAGAAATGGCAGGATGTTTACATTGGATACAAAAATTTCAGCCTTGAATGTTGCTATGTATTCACATGACAATGTTGCAATAAGGGACATTGAGATATGGCATTAAAGGATTAGTCGTGTAAATGCTTAAAAGCTAAAAAATATGCAGCATAACAAGTTGTACTTGGGCTCCCTAAGTTCAAACATGCGGAATTAGGACATGGATGTCAATCATGTCAATTTGGGAAGCAATCAAGGCTTTCATTTATGAAACATGTAAGCACCACTACTAGACCATTGCAAATTGTACATTCTGATGTATGGGGACCCTCACAAAATGCATCTCTTGGGGGATCACGCTACTATGTGTCATTTATAGATGACTATAGTAGGTACACATGGTTGTATGTGCTAAAGCACAAGATTGGTGTCATAGATGCTTTTTAGGACTTCAAGAGACATGTGGAGAATGAATTGGCTTATTACATCTCATGCTTGAGATTTGATGGTGGTGGAGAATATGTCTCTAAAGACTTTGATCATTTCTTGGCAGCCCATGGGATAAAGAGGCAATTGACATCATGCAGGTACGCACCACGACAAAATGGTATGGCAGAAAGGAAAAACAAGGTGATCATGGAATCGGCTAGAGCCATGTTGAATGAGAAGAGTCTACCAAATGCATATTGGGCAGAGGCTATAATGACTATTGTGTATGTCATAAATTGTACACCAACAATAGGGATACATGAGGTGACTTCTTAGGAGAGGCTTTATGGGATAAAGCCTGGCATTAGCCATCTTAAGGTCTTTGGATATTTGGCATATGTACATGTTCCAAATGAGAAGAGGAAGAAGCTTCATCCAAAGGTAGAGAAGGCCATATTTATTGGGTATGCACAAGATAGGAAGGCTTACAAATGCTACAATCCTTCCACTCATGAGACATTGGTCTCAAGAGATGCAGTATTTGATGAGCTTAATTCATGGCATGAGAAGAAGACCATCTTGATGGATGATGATGATGATGTTTTTCATGAGACTTATGTACATGCAAGTACAAATGAGAGTGTAGAAATTTCTAGGCCTTCTAAAGATGCTACTACATCAATTAGTCCTTAGACAAGTAGATTAAGGAGATCAGCATCTTTATCCACTGACATGGATATGTCAATGAGGCGAAGAAATGTGGATAAAGGCAAAGGCAAACTTGATTATGTTACAGGGCTGCTCTCTTCTAGTTATGATTCACTTGGCATTGATAGCTTGGATAGTGAGTTTGGCATTCCATCAATTATAACTCCTAGTGTGAGACATAGATATGTACCACCTCTAACAGAGGAGAATCTCATACTGCACCTCACTTGAGGAGATAAAAAAGAGTCAGAAATCCTATGGATAAGCTTACATACAGTTGCTAGATAGTGAGACACTATACATATATGGCAAAAGTCACTAGCTTCAAGGAACCACAAAGTTTTTTGAAGCTATTTTGGATGATCATTGATGTAAGGCAATGGATGAGGAATATTCAACATTGGCTGAAAATGACACTTGGGATCTGGTTGATTAACTTAAAGGCAAAATTTCTATTGGTTGCAAATGGGTATACAAGGTGAAGTGCAAATCAGATGACACATTGGAAAGATACAAGGCAAGACTTGTGGCAAAAGGGTATGCACAACAATATGGTCTTGATTTATGAGGAGACATTCAGCCCCGTTGCTCAAATGGCAACTATTAGAATAGTGATTGCATTGGCAATATCTAGAGGATGGAGTATGTAACACATGGATGTGAAGAATGCTTTCCTTAATGGTGATTTTGTTGAGGAAGTATACATGGATCAGCCCAAGGGCTATGTACATCCTAATTTTCCTACACATATGTGTAGATTGAAAAAACCATTGTATGGATTGAAGCAAGCACGTAGAGCTTAAAATGCTATGATAAGTGCATGCTTACAAAAGCTTGGTTTCACTATGTTCAAGGCTAATCATAGCCTATTCACAAAGAAGATAAGGGCTAGTTATGTGATATTAGTCATCTATGTGGATGACTTGATCATTATAGATGATGATGCCACGAGAATTGGAGAGATCAAGGAAATGTTAAATGTTGAATTTAAGGTCAAAGATTTGGGTGAACTGAAGTATTTCCTTGGGATTGAGGTTGTTTCTACACCTCATAGTACTTGATTGTTGCAAAAGCAATATGCACAAGACATGTTAACCAAGTATGGTATGTTGGATTGCAAGCCTTTGAGTAATCCATTGGAGCAAAATGTTAAGCTACTTGAAAATGTTAAGCTACTTGAAAATGTTAAGCATGAGATTGAAAATGTCACTATGTATAGACAAATGGTGGGTAGCCTGATTTACCTTACCATTACTAGACCGAGACCTTAGCTATTCAATGGGACTAATTAGTCGATTCATGCAGAAGCCTAGGAAGTTTCACTTGGATGCAATGAGGAGGATCTTGAGATATGTGAAGGCTACATCAAATTATGCTCTATTCTATGAGCATGGTAAGCCTTTGGAGCTTATAGGATATATAGATGCTAATTGGGCAAGAAGTACCTATGATAGGAGATCTACTAGTGGATATGCGTTTTCCCTTGGTAGTAGTTTGGTCTACTGGAGCAGTAAGAAGCAGCCTATAGTTGCACTCTCTAGTACTACTGAGGCAGAGTATAGAGGTGTTGCACTTGCTTCATGTGAGGCAGCATGGCTCATGAAGCTTCTTGATCATTTGGGCATGCATGAAGTCAAGCCTGTCACATTCTATTGTGACAACATGAGTAGTGTGCTCCTAGCTAGTAATCTTCTCTATCATGCTAAGACTAAGCACATTGAGGTACATTATCACTTTATCAGAGAAAAAGTGATTGCATGTGACATTGATTTGGTCCATGTGAGGACAAAAGACCAAGTTGCAGATATCTTTACCAAGTCATTGGGTAAAGATAAGTTTGGTCATTTCAGAGAGCTAATTTGAGTGAAGTACCACACTTGAGCTTAAGGGGGAGTGTTGAGATTCAAGCTCATGTACCTTTGGTTTTGGTTTGGTTACCTTAGTTGAATAAGGTTTGGGTCATACTGACTCAACCATGGTTACATCTAGGTTACTTTAGTTCTATATGTTTTGGTTGTATACACACAAGAGTGTGTGAAGATAATGAAGTTGGATAGAGAGCATGTCTAATCTCCTTCTTGCCTGACCTTTGTCCCTCTCTCTCTTTGTTTTCTTTCATTCACTATCAAGACTGTCACTGCCAGGTGACTCATATCCAGATGTAAGTGGGCCAGTCACATCATCAAACATCTTTTCTTTGCCTTTATCCAATATCCCCCTCACTGACATCCGTGTCAGTGGATGCAGTAGCACGATTGCAAAATCGTCTTGTCCAAGGACTCTAACAATAGATGAACCATCACCTATCAATCCACTCATAGATGTACTAGTTGAAGGATAATTTTCAACATAAGTAGGATTGGCTGTTCCATCAGAGATCACTGCATTCAAATTACCATACCATGAGGCTAGATCATTAAAAACTACATCCTTGCTTATCACGGTTTCCTAAGTGGACGAATCATAGCATTTGTAAGCCTTTTTCTCCTATGCATAGCCAAGAAAAACACTTTTAACAGCTTTTCATCAGGCACATGTACGTAGGCAATGTAGTGAAATACTTTTAGGTGACTAATGTTAGGCTTGTACCCATACAATTTCTCATACAGAGTTAAATCATGAACCCTAGCTGTTGTAGGTATTTGATTCAGCACATAAACTGCAGCAACCACTGCTTCAACCCAATAAGCATTTGGCAAATGCTTTTCCTTAAGCATTTCCCTGGTGGCAGCTTCCATAAACACTCGATTTTTTCTCTCTACCACACCGTTCTATTAAGGTGTGTAACTGCATGTGAGCTATCTTTTCATGCCATATTTAGCAAGGTACCTATCAAACTCTTTGGATACATATTCTCCACCTCCATCATATCGCAAACATGAGATATAATAGCCAAGTTCATTTTCAGCATGCTTCTTAAAGTCCTTAAAGACAATGAGCACCTCATCCTTGTGCTTCAAAATGTACAGCCATGTATATCGGCTGAAATCATTAATGAAGGATACATAATACCTGGTACCACCAAAAGACACATTATGGAGGCAGGACCCCATATATCCGAATGTATCAACTGCAAAGGCCAAGAAATGTTTTTGACATGTCTTATGAATGGGAATCTTTCTTGTTTCCCAAACTGACAAGCAAAGCATACATGTCCAAGATCAGTGTACTTGAACTTTGGCAAGCCAAGTACAACCTCTTTCTGCTGCATATTTTTCAACTTTTGTACATTAACATGGCATATGCAATTGTGATAGATTTCTACATCCTAAACTACTCCACTATCATAGGCAAACATGGCTGCCTTCAATTCCGGGATAGATGCATCCAAGGTAAACATTCTACTATTTCTCTTGCCTTTGGCAATCAATTTACAGCCATTGCTATATCCTTCAATTAAAACAACCATCCTTGTTGAATCTGACTTGCAGATTCTGTTCTGCTATCTATCCACAACCAATAGTAAATTCTTGGTAATAGAAGGTACATGTAGTACATCATGTGGGCTCTTCTTTCTATCATTAGGCATGAGCAACGGAACCACACCTATATGTTGAATATAATGCTGTGTATCATCACCAGTACATACAAATCCATGAGACCCTACTACTAACTCATCAAACCATTCACCATAAGGAGTCATATGATTGGATGATCTTGAGTTTACATGCCATTTATCATCTTTGCCTTGCTTAGGTGTATTCTTTGATACATGTTTTAAAGCAAATAGTCTATCTCCCTAGTCATCCTGAGTACCACTGGAAGATGCATAATGCCCATGTTGTCTGCCTTTTGCCTTCATATCAATTTGCTTTTTATGGCAATCCTTCGCGATATGCCCATATCTTCCGCAATAATGGCAGTCTTTATCCCTATTAGACTGCTCATTTGACTACCAGGAGCCACCCGTTCCTCTAAGTGATCTCCCCCTTCCTCTAAAGGCTCCTGATCCTCGCTGTCCTTGCATATTTGAGCTCTGCCAAGTATTTTGTTGTTGTTTTCCATGTGTGTTTCGAGTGTCTCCTTGACCCCGAAAATCTCCACAAGCTCTACCACCTCTAGCTCGCTGAGACTAGAGTAAAAGACAATATCTCTACCTTGATAAGTGCTTGAACCTATATTCAAGCTAAGCTTTTGGTCTTCATGTAGCAACAGTGCAAGTAACTCATCCTAGTCAGGGGATTCTACTCTCACAGAAATGGATGTATCAAATGCCTTGTACTCCTTACCTAACCCATTCAATGTCGCTGCAATCATATCATCCTCTAAAACACGAGATCCAATAGTAGCCAGCTGGTCAAGTATGGTCTTTATTTCCATCATGTATGCTTGAATGCCTGCCATTCTTAGACATATTGTTGAACTTCTACTTTAGCTGTATCTTCCTTGCATGTGTGACATTACCATAAATCATAAGTGCATCCCATGCATCCTTTGGGGAATGGCAATACTGGTAATCTACATAGCCATCGCATCAAAAATGCAATAAAAAAACCAGTGCGGTACTTTACTAGCTCTTTTCGACCACTATCGGGCGGTGAGCTCTCTGATGTTCCTATGTCGGATTCCATTCAGGCAATTCAGCTTTAGCTTCAGCCCCCGTACATAAATCCCAATAGCCTCTACCAATCAATTAATTTTGCATCCTAAACTTCCATAGAGAAAAGTTTTTATTATCAAGCTTCTCTCCCACAATTTGAGTGATATTTTCAGTGCCTTGAGCATTTGCCATATTTGCAACTAAGGTATTCAATGCTATATGCAATCTGTAAGTGCTCGACTCCCTGCAGTTCAAGAATAGACTTTATGCAACTCAGGAACAGTCTTCATGTAGTTCAGGAACAGATTTTTTCTGCAGTTCAGAAACAGTCTTCCTGCAGGTTCAGGAATAGTCTTCCTACAATTCAAGAATAGTTTCCTGACATCCTGCTTGCTGTAAACTGTATTCCATCAATGAAAAAACACAGTCAACTGAGGATAAACCAAGCTCAAATTAGTTGCCATTCCCAGTAGCAAACTATGTCCATACAAGCATCAATAGATGCATAAAACTGATGTTGACATTCACTAGACTTCCCCACAGTTTATGACAAGCGAGCAGCTTGTTATGACTAGCAGCATAAACTTTGCAATAATCAAGGTATTCTCAACTCAAAAATATCCTTAAACTGCCATAGACATGTCCCAGTACATTGGGGATTCAATATTTGTACAAGCATCAATGTTTGTACTATATGCAAGTAGCAGTGCCAAATACTCTTGCCACAGCTTGTTTATAGCTCATCCATTGCTATAACCAGTAGTATTTTAGCCCATATTTGAGCATTTAATGCTCATTTACATCCATTAAAATATTATATTCATGGACCAACATGCAAGCATTTGCAAATAAGCATCACAGATACTTCAACCCTCTGTAGGTATAATGTTTCCAAATTCAGGTTAGCAATCAGTTCATTGCTTCTAGCCTACAAATAAGCTCTAAAACTGAGCATTCAACACTCCAATATCATGCCCATGTATATACGTAAGTGTTGATATAACACTTTCCAAGCATCCAAGATGATTGTCTGCATCATTCTCAAGCATTTCTTGATCAAACAATGCCCTATTTTAGTGCTAAAATTCCAGGATAGATTTCAGCCTGCATTCTAGACAGACTTTAGCATGCTATTACAATTTAAATCTAAGTGTTGAACTCTTAAAACCCATGCCAAAATGCATGAGAATAAAGGCATATACATTTCCAAGCATCAGTAGACATCAATAGAGGTCAATATAGCTCCCAATGAGCTACAACCAAGTAGATGTATGATGTCATGTATGATTAACAGCAGACCTGCTCTGTTTTCTAGCCAATGTTTGATTCAAACATCCCACAAACAAGCTCAGAACCAAGATACCAATGCCATGAAGCTTTATTCAATCCCTGACAAGTTTTTTATCAATAGTAGAGTGTGTTTATGGCAGTCAATGTCTGAGTTGGAGTAGGAGAAGATGACCAGCAAACTGGCACAATTTGTGCAGGTCACGTTTTTGACCTTGCGGTTGGTTTTTTCCATCAATGCTCATGCAACAGAGCTCATTCAGGTGGCAAAGAACCCCTCTAGGAAGCCTCAATAGGTTGTGACCTGATAAACCACAAGAAACATACCTTCCAACTGATCTAATGGCTGCCAACACATGAACTTCTGCAGATCATAGCTCAACTCCTAACTTCAGGCTCCAGCTCTTGCAAAGTCGATGCCAATGCCACTGCCAAACCTTCACGCTTCAAGCTCTGATACCATGTTCAAGATTCAAAGGGAGAGAGAGACAAAGACATGGAGCTGTAACAGAGAGTCGTGAACTCTCTTGTTCTCTTCTTCTCATTATTCCATAATGCTTACTAAAGTCTAACCACACGTAACTGAAAAACACACTAGGTCACTAATTGACCGTACCACGAACTGTGGTTGAGTCTAACCGACTCAGTTATTACAACACACATGTAGAGTGACAGAAGACAACAACTGTCTAAATAAGATCGGCCATGTCGGTGATACTAATCACGAGATTGGTTCTCAACAAAGCTATGTTGCATAGAGAAATAGGAAGCCCCAAGATGTTGGAAAATTTTGGAAAAGAAGATGAACACAATGGAGTTCAAAATTTTCTACCCCTTCGAAATTGGTTGAAATAGCTTACCCCACATAAACTTTTATATTTAGTCTTTTTCCCTTGATAGATGCATGTAGGAGGGAATAAGCCATCAGCTTAGCATGGTGAAACTCTAATCTCATTCTTTGTGGCATAGGTTTGAGTGCCAAAACCAAGGCAGTTATGAGTCTTTTTATCAAGATGCTTAATCATGGTGAGTACTTATTGTAAGCTTCACAACATGTATTTGCCCAATCTAGATCCATTCCTATTACCCCATGTGAGTGTGTTTTGATGTTAAGAGAGTCTCAAAGATAAAAGGGCGATAAAGTATGCAAGATTATGTATGGGGAGTGGCTTACTCATGTTCAATTTACACTATCGATACTTCATATGGTTACAGGTTTCTTTATAGCTATTTTAACATAATATTCTTTGAATTGTCATACCCAATTTGTCATATTGTCTAAAGGTTTTGTCCTTCAAGCTAAGTACACATTTCTCTTCAGTAAAATGCATGATTCAAGCTAGAATTTACCATCAATATCAAAGCAAATTGTTGTAGTTGATGTTATCGTTAGTGAGTCTATACATATATTTCAAAATGTTTGTAGTGTCATATTGGGATACTATGATAATAACCAACAAAACTCTTGTTGCATGAAGTATGGCTTAGGATGCAAAGCACACTTCATTTTTGTGATGTCACGATTTGAATAACCTAGTGGAATGCCTAGTTCTATTGACATTTCTCTTTTGGATTGAAGTACTTTTTGGGCATGTTAGGGGACCCATGTTGGTTGACAAGTTACAACTATGGGTACAAGAGGTTTGTCCTTTTAGGTTCTTTAACAAGCATCAAAGTCAAACCTCCACATAAGGGTCCCATTGCCAAGTAGGAGATGGGGCTTAAAGTTTATCCTCAGTCCAAGAGATATGCCACTTCAAACTATCCTCTTCATTATGTGATGGAATTAATCCAATGCCTCTATCCTAGATTGCATGGCCAATGTATGGGCATAGAAGCTCCATGCTGACCAATATAAATGCAACAAATACGAGAACTCGTTCCCATGAGAGCTTGGCCGCACCTAGGGGGAGTGAGGTAGTAAGACCCCACTCCCCCTACTATTTCTCGATCGCACCTAGGGGGAGTGAGGCAGCAAGACCCCACTCCCCCTACTATTCCTGGATCGCACCTAGCAAGATCACGAGTAGTGGGGTTTTCTTACCCCTCTATTGTCCCCACTAAACCATTTGAAAAAGGTTGTGCTATATTAGCTTAAGGAGGGTTAATGCAAATGATCCATCCGTGTAAAGTCCAGGAGGGTAAATGGCCAATCAACTATAACTGTTCGACAACATACTCATGATTTATTTTGTTGTTTTATTAAAAACCATTGTGCATTGCAAGTAGGTGTGACCACAAAGGAAAGCTATTTCCAAAAGCTTGCTCTAACTGTGTAAGAGTCCTACCACACATTTAGTCACTACTTGCATTTGAAAGTAAAAGTGACTATAATTTTAGTAAGTAGGAGAGAAAAAGGGCGTGCCATGTGATAGAAACTTGACCTATTCAACATTTAAAATATTGGGCAAGCCTACGTGTGGCTGCAGTCGAACCCTTAGCTACACTCTAGCCCTTGGCACGACAAGGGTCTTAGGGCGAAGTTCACAGCTTGGATGTGAACTCTTCTCCAAATTTGCAAGTTTTCATGATCCCTTGACTTGCAATCGACTTCCAACTTGGAACTCGTTTGGGCCATTGGTAAAGGATGGGTCAAGGAAAACGTGGAACCAACTCGCACGTGCAAGCCTTTCATGGATTAAGGATTTCTGAGATGCTTAAAATGCAATGTGTCTTTCTGGACACAGAAATCAATGCTCGAACTGGTTGGGAACCGTTATGCCTGTGGGGGCAAGTTCTTCTTAGCCGTGGCCCGTGTATATGGAGAATGGAAGGGCCATGGACCTATGTGTGAGGGTGGTTACACACACGGGTGGATTATGTGCAAGTTGTCCATTGCTTTGGTTACACACTAAACTGTGCCCTAAAGTTACACCAAAAGAGACTTGGCTCACAGGTTATAAGGTTGAGGTGTGAGGAGATTGGTGGGGTTTCATTTCCTGTTAGTCACATGATTCCCTTTTTGTATAAATGTGTTGTGTTCTTTTGAATTGGGCGCGCTTGAAGTGTCGGCGGACCGCAAAAATCGATCCAATGACCTGTTGACACGTATTAAGGCGGATGCCTCTTTTTCTACCTGCAGTCGTGTGTAACCGGACTGAAGAGAGCCTAGAGGGTTGGAATTTGGGATCTGGCCACCGAGATCTGTGTGTGGGGTTCTTTAACACAGAATTAGAATTTAGGAGCCCACCCCAGTCCTTTAGGCCCCGGCCGCGCCCCCCCCCCCACCGTGTACATAATACGGGTTGAGTAGCCACACACACACGCACTATCATAAAGAAAGCTGGCTCCGGGGCAATTGAAACTGTTTACAAATTTACAAGGCTCTGAGGTTGTCCCAATGCTGTCGCCGACGAGGGAAGCGCATAATTGCACTTGCTCTTCATTCAAGGCAAAGGAAACAAAACACCATCATTAGTGGCTCTTGCTTTTGTCAGCGACGGCGGCCATCACTTTTCGGTCGGCCATATCTCTCTCTCTCTCTCTCTAGACTCTCTCTCTCTGCTCTCGGCTCTCTAGACTCTAGAGTACTAAGCAGACTACTAGAGACACACATACACACGCACTCTGTTCTCTCGATAGACAGGCAGAGGCCCAGGCCGCGTGCCCTTCTCAGGGAGTGCGCGCGAGATTGTGGCAGCCCCACATGAAAATGGTATGATGCCCCTCCGGCTTCATTAAATGCAGCCACCACCCTCAGTTCACCAGCATCATAACGTAATAAGCTCAGTCAATGCCCCGTTTCCATTTTAATACACGCCAGTCTGAAGTCACCAGTGCGGCGGCAGCGCCTTCCTCCTCCTCATCATGACGCTTGGATTTTCGTCAAATGTTCACCTAGAATTTCGAACATCTTCACTCGCTCTTCACACGACATATTTGACTCTAAGGGCCGTTCTACACCATGTAGTAGGTACACCCCCACCACCAACTTCCAAGCAAAGGATGAAAGGAGAACTTGGGCATGAATAGATATATTTTATTAGAGCCTCGTCGCACCAAGGGCTACATGCCTAAAAGGGCCATTAAGAAGGACAAGGCTTCCCCCATAAACATTGCAGTCACATAGGAGCGCTAGCAAGGGCCGATGTTGATGGAGAGGCCTTCATCAATTGGTTGGTGCTTGTCATCTTGTTAGAGTTGCAACGCCAATAGCCAATGGGAAGTAGTAGAGTTGCTTAACCCTGTTAGCACTCGGTTAGCACCCCCTTTTTCAAGGGTGCTAGCAAGGGCAAGTGGGGTTATATTAACCATGCTTCCACCACAAAAAAAGGGTGCGACCTCAGGGCATATTGGGGGAGCAGCGTTTACTTGCCCCCACTAGTCTTGGGTGTGACTAGGCCCTTATGCATTGAGGGATGCAAATCGTAAGATTTGGAACTCATGCACCTATACAACTTAGCCCACTATGTCACGGACCCCTTGGGAAAGAAAATGGAAACTTGGAAGATGGAGACACTTGCAATGTGTACTAGTTGCATATTGTGTATGGAGGATTGTAGGTGGCATTATGCCCAATTGATTGCATGAGAAGCCACATATTGCACATATCAATGGGAGGTGTTGAACACCCATTTCACACCATGTAGGCCAATACCCTATGGATTGTGGTTACACATTTTAGTGGAAATGCAACTAGAAAATAATACAAAATGGCATGTGCACAAGATGCAAAACTCAAATAGAGTCAAATCCTCACCATTTTAACAATGGTAAACATGGGACTAAGATTCTATCTCTACTGTAGGAAATGGTTCTGCCCTATCATCCTTTTAGTGAAATTGGAAACAAATCATACTTGGGTAAATTTATCAAATCCCCCCCCCCCCCCCCCCCCAAACCCTTTTTGTTGGTTATGAAGGTGCTTCATTTGGAACATTTGGATTTTTGCATGAGCAAATTTGTATTTGGTGGTGTTTTAATAGATCCAGTTTATGTTTTTAAAATTGATGTTTTGTTGAAGGCAAAAGCAGATGTTATTGAGCCTCAAAAGATGCTAATCGAAAAAAGAATTTGGCTTGACAAGCATTGAAGAACAAAACTTAGAAAATGATATTATTGTTAGCCTCATGGAAATGAATACCAAAGTAACATGAAGGCAAAATATAACTCATCCAAATTATGTAGAAAAGCTACATTTGTAGGGACTTGATTTGAATAGGAAAGGGATGCTTCCCTTTACTAATAGCAAATAGCTTTAGCTATAAGTAGTTTTAGTTTTCTTTTAACATATACTCACATTTCCAAGATTATTTTTTTTTGCAATTGCATAAAAGATTGAAGCTCCCCTTCTTTTTATGCTAAAGTAACGAATAAGCAATATGAGACTATGGAGCAGACACAATATGTCAAGGAAATTTGTGATAAAACAAGTTGGTCAATGTGAAGAGAACTATCATTAATGTTTGACCAATAGGCCTTTGAAAACCCCCTTATTATACCATGCCTTAGGGTATGTGTAAATGATTTATATCACCTATGTTTAAGGGTAGGGCCACAGCAAGGGTTAATGGGTGGAGTGGACCTCCAAACATCCCAACATGTTTGTGTTTTTTAATACCATGGTCGTACCAGCCAAATTTGCCACATCTATCCATGTCCTACTACACCTGGGTATAAATCATATGTAAGACCTATTTTAGAAGTCCCTTAGCCATGACTTATTGTAAATAAAGTACACCATTTTAATGCAATCATGAATGCCCTTTAAATAGTGTCCTTGTTTATGTTACAAATCAATACCAAATTTGTAAAGTAAACTTCTATCCATAAAAGAAGATTTATTGAAATCCCTTCGGTAAGAAACTAAGTACCCAATGTCACAATTTTATACATGACTAAGTAACCTCTTCGAATAGAACCTAAGCCAAGGGCATGTATCCTTTTTTACTAGGATAAATACTCTATGTAGTTCAAAAATGGAAGAGGGTCTATAAGTCATGTGATTTTATGTTTAGATTCATAGGATAAGCAACTTCAATGATGGCATTCATGGCTAATAATATAAACTTCTCGTATCATCATCACAAATCTATTCAAAGTGGTCTAAAGTATGATTCTTTGGTATCATACAACCAACATCATAAATCAATCACATACAGTTCATCCTCCTTATAATTGCATTAAATTGCCATGAGGAATTGTAGCACAATATGTACAGTTTTCAAAGTCTTTGCAACTAGGAACAATAGACAATATTTGAGAAGTGCATGTATTCATGGCAAAATCATTAATTTACATCAATATAATCTAGTCATGAATCTTCTCTCTATGCGTAGCACAATCCCATGATGTATGAAATGCTTCCTTAGCCATTTTTAATACTTCTTCAGTTGACTCCAATACTTAGGAATGTTTGTTTTCTAAACTAGTAAAATTGATCCACAAGATCTCTTTGGAAATTCCATGGGACATCAAATAAGAGGATATCAAAATGTAACAACAATACTTGAGGTATTAAATTGCTTGAAACTTACTATGACTATGTTTTGATATACACACATCTTTTCAAGCTTTCATGCAAGATCACAATTATTGTGCATCAATAAAGAAGGGAACAATGATTCCAGATGGTGAGCTTTCACTACATCAAGCTATGTAGCCAATTATGAGGGCTAGAAACATATGGGTGGTTTCTCCTCGATTTCTTTGGAAAAGAATTAGAACATGTGGGCTTATGTCTAAGTAGAGCATATTCAAAAGAATTTTATATGTGCATGTGCTCTATAAAAGGTTATAAGTTGATGTCAATTCTTTGCTTAACACACCATGTAGCCATTATATTCCACTAGTTTTATTTTAGGTAAAATACCTCAACTAGCTCATTCACTCTAAACATTAATTGACTTTTCTTAAACATATGAAACCTTTTTCAAAATTGTTTATGCAAGATAGTGTTGAAACAGACAATCCACTACCTTCACACATAGGTGGTACTAGACCATAGTATACAACACCATGTGAAGATAAGCTATGTTAAGAGTCATAATGAACCACAATCATGTATTGATTAGAGATTAATATAATAATTTGTGTGATGCATTAGATTGATTTTCCATAGAGGTTACATATTTTGAATTTCCATCCTTCAAAGTGTTCTAAATATTGTTTTTGATGTTTTGCAATGTTTGGTTTGATAGTCATACTAAAATGTTGAATAGGGGTACATTTTAGTAAATGCCTATTCAATCATGTAAAAATTACATAATATGCTCATTATTAAAATAAATCTATTGTTAAGACATGTGATCATTACCTTGATAATCGATAAATGATGAAAGATGTAAGATTGGAATCTAGGACAAAACATAAGGGTACAACTATATGGTAAGAACATCAAAACGATATCAATTTGTTATTTATGCCGATAGAGGAAATTATAAAAGTTGCATTTTCTTTATATTTATTGTGAGTTCTTTTAGAGTGGTGTAAATTTAGCAAGTTTTAGCACTAGATTTCACTGCAACTTATTAAAAATTTGGGTGATTTAATATTCAAAGGGGTTCAAGGAAACAACATCAAGGTTATGGAATCCTTCTAAATAGTTCATCAAGCATAAATAGCCTAAACTAATTATGTCTTTTGAGCAATCATGCATGAAAACATAACTTGGGAATATCTATAGGCATGACAAAGAAGAACAAGTATCCACCAACCAAACTTCCATGAGTGCTTTGGTCTGAAAGTATATTTGCTAATTGGAAATATATCTAAACTTTCATAGGCTATCCACTACATTAGACTTCTTGGTATAGTATTCATGAGTTTTAGGCTCCAAACCTAGGTTGCATGAATAGAATGAGAATGGTTATATATAGTACCATTGCAAAATCATGTCCTTCAAGCTTCTTAGCTTTTATGTTCTAAAGTAGAGCATGTAGTAAATCTACCATCTTGAAACTTTAATGGCATGCAAGAGAAGTTGCAAAGTTAATAATTTGAGAAAGAATAATGAGAAAATCATGATAGGGCCAATGCCCCCCATGATAAGAGCCACAAATCGCCATTCACCATTATGAAATGTGGATAAAAAAGTTGCATGGTCATATGTGAAGTTTTTAGATCAAACAGAATATGGAAGAAATGTTATACTAGCTCTTGAAGGTTGGTGGCACAATTACTATAGAAATTGTTGGTGTAGAATCACGATATTTTGATGTTACTATCACCTTAAGACCTGTAAAACCTCCTAAAAGACGCTTAGATATTTGACTTTCAATCTAAGATGAGTAAGAAACAACCAATTTGATTTTTGCTCCATCCACTAGTTTTGCATTAATCCTCTTGCTTTTTCTCTCATTTTCTTCTTGTCACAATTACACAACATAGTAGACAAAATCTCAACAAGGAGTAGAGAACACACAACAAACATGAGAAGAATAGAGACTGCTTTAATTTCAAATGAACAGATACAAAGATGGCTCTATCCACCTGTGCACTTCCATTGTGAAGCTTAGATAGTGATCTAGACAAATAATAGGCAAAGAGCTTAGGGTAGTAACTAACACCATATTAGAGAATTGGGGAATCTCTCAAGTCCCACTTTCAAATAAGGGGTAAAGATTTGGCCATGTGGCTAAATCTTAACCCATGCTTCAAAGTGAGACTCGGAAAGATAACCTATATAGTAATTAGGGTAGACTCCACTTTCAAGTAAGGGGACAAGACTTGATCATGTGCCAAATATTAACTATATTAGGAATTTCCAAACTATATGAGAATTCCCAAATTCCCTATTATAGTATTAGTTGGAAGAACTCTAACTGGGTGAAAGATAGATTAACGATGGCTTTAGAGGAGTCTTTCTTTTATAGACAGGGAATGTAGTCTGGTCAGCATGTCCGATTATATTATAAGCCTTCCCTAGAGTCGGCCAAGGAATATTCCCTATACCGCCAAGCCCCAAAATAGGGGCCCTTGCTAATAACTCCCACACCCCACAACTCAATGCGTTATGCCTCAAGTTGCTCCGGCATAACTACTCTTTCTAACCCAAAGGCTAGATTCACAAAGATCACATTTCTGCCATTCAATCACATAGACCTCCTCTAACATACAAGTCAGGACCAACCTAATGTCCATGCTCACACACAACTTCTCCTCATAATGGGGGCCTTCTTTGGTGCACCATGGATCATTGGTGGCATCTTACAAGGGTGGGTCATTGAGCATATCTAACACTCCCTTCCACGTAAACAAGAAATATAAAGAAAACTAGCATAACTTTCCCAAAAAAAGCTCTTTAGAAAGAAAAAGCTTATTTTAATTTCAATGAGGATTACATGTTCAAAAGACTTCATATCACAGCTCGAGTTGAATAAATTAACATGAGTAAAGATCAAGTACCTAACCAAATAAATTAAATTCTTACACATGCAAGTATGTGTGCATGTGCACACACACACACACACACATGCATGCATGCATGCATGTACATACATGCATATGCATATACATTTATTGTTTGTGTGTACATGTGTTTACATGAATGTGTAGATATATGATAAATAAGATCTATCAAAGCCATGAATATGATTTCTGTCTCACAACTAGACTTGTGTACCTAAATTTAATGATGGTACTCTATGATTATATTCCTAGTGTGCTAAGCTTGACCCAGAAAATTTAGTTTAATTGGAGTGTGCATCAAAGACTCACCTTTCTATATGGTTCAAGCTTCTTGCTATAATGCCTTTACCTTTAAGGAGATTCGAGGCTTATTGAGATATTTACATGGATCTAAAGGTTTAAGATTGTCATTTGCATAGAGAGGTCTTGTTGATATATAGGTAAATTATCAACATGTAACTCCAATACAATATGGATAATGGATTCATCTTGATTGTGCATAGTTATGTAATGAAATTGGATAAATGGTTCTTCCACAATATTTGATGTGGGACTGTTGGTGGCAGCATCTAACTACTAACATGATAGCTTTTGTTACTTAGAATGATAATATACATAAATCAATGTACGATGCTTTTAACATCCATATGAATAATTGAATAGGACATTTGTGCATGTGTGCTCTAGAAGCTTCAACCGCATCCAAGAGGTTAAATTTTAAACAAGAAACTTATTTGAAAATTTAAAAATAAGATTTGGACTAGTGGAAATCTTAAGTCAATGTTGAAAAAAGAGGCCTTTAATCTTTCATATTGTAATGCCAATAGTCAGTGGGGAGCACTAATGCTAAGGGCTAATGCTCCTTATATCCTAATATTTTCAAGCAAAAACTTCATATGTATAGAAGGAGCAATTAGCCCTCCTCCAACTATTACAATCCAAATCAATGCAATTTGTGCCAAACTTGAAAGCTTTTGTTTATAGAAATTGCATACAAGTAACATTGATGGACTATTAAAACGCGAAGAAGAGCCTTGAGTAGGGCTTCCTTTTGTGCTACATAATTTTCTGAATGGTTTACTATGAAATATATATTTTGGGATTTGATAAAGACGATGAAAGAGGAAGAAAGAGAAATAAATAGGTTTTACAATTTGATGTAGTATATGCTTGGATGTTCTTTCATAGCTTGGAAGATCATGTATTGTTGATCACTTAATTTCCAACCACATACACCATAACATCCCATTATAATATGGCCAACCAACATTGGTCAAATGAATTATATTTCATATGATGGCCACTAGACATTAATTCGTGCATTAACCTCTTGGGGAATTTTGTAGCATAGAATAAGTTGAATTTTAGGTGAGAAATTTGAAAACAAAGTGGAGAATGGTTAATGACCATGACATCAATGTTACCTTTCTAGCATTAGGAAATTGTGGTACTTTTAGCACGTATTTTTGTTGACTTGGATGGTCAAATGTCAAGAATTGATAGATTTTGTTAGCAATCGATTCGAGTAGGAAAACGAGCATCAAGTCTCCCTAGCATTTTTCAATAAGACAAATTTTGAACTATCATCGTTGGCTTCAAAATTGATCATGGCTCTACCAAAACATTGATTACTAGTGTACTATAAATTGTTCAAATAAACACCAACTTTCAAAAGTCTTCCAACTATGTGGTCAAGATCAAGCACAATTCATAAGGCTTATTATAATATGAAACTATAAGCACAATCAAAACATTCACTCCAATTTTGAGAATTATCAGAAATACTGGAAGATTTCATGCTTATGCAAGTAGATCTTAATGTAAAGATAATGTCAAATTGACTTTCCTATTAAATGTTAGGTTCTAATCCTATTTCTTTTAGATTTCAAATTATATCTACACTCTAAATAATTAGCATTATCATGGACTTTGCATACAAACTTGGAAATTACAAATCCTTGTAGTTTATTATAGAAAAATCAATGTACACACATGAAAATGAAGATACTCTTGAAAACAATTATTCCATTTCACTTCTAGAACTAGCACATTCCTACCATTGGGTTTACATGTACAAATGGGGGCTTTTGAAATATATGTGAATACATCTCATGGATTCAATAAGTATATTTCTAATTCTGAATTCACATGCTAGTTAACATGAAGAGTTTCAAAATAGAAACAAGAACTTCAATAGAACCTCATATATAAGTAATAAAAATCTTACACTTTATTCATAAAAATTTACAAGTGAGAATTAGGGGAAAAATCCCTAAATGCATGTCATATACGCTACAAGATACAAGCAACATAGCGATGTTCTAAGCGATGCAAATGTTCATGAAAAAATTTGCCCTCGTCGTCTTCTCGCTAAAAGCGTCAGTATAGGCATCTCTACAAATTCATCGAAGATAGCATCACTATTTGCATCGTTTTTTGCGACGCAGATAGCGATGCATGTAGTAAATTAGCGATGCAAATAACGATGGTTTATAGAGGAAGAAAATTTGGTGGCAAGGTAGCTATTTGTGACGGTTTACAGAGGAAAAAAAATTTGGTGCCCATAGCACCAACTATATAATATTATGCAAATGAATTACATATTAGATATGCAATCGTCATTGAGATGATGGGCACAAAAAATACTTAAAAACCACATATTGATAACTCATAAAATAAGTACAACATTGGTGATGACAACTCATGAAATTACATGGAACCATGGAGAGGAGAGCCAAAACAAACATGAAAATCTATTTGTAAATATCAAAAGTGTGATTGTATAGAAAGAATGATAAGTATATCAAAGGAATGCTACATGGGAGAGACTTGCAAAAATCACAGGACCAAAAAAGAAAATGATGTGCATTCCACAAATCCAAGCGCGTGCTATAGATCCTTGCCATCTGAAAGCTCATCCTGATGCAAAGGAGCACCGAATGAACTCTGCAAAATGAACAACCTGACATTAGTCCACTATACATAATGCATCATTACAAAAACTAGTGACTATCGACAAGAAAGAGAATTGACTTATGGGCCGCCGTTCGTGTACAATTTATCGATAAGTGTAGTGAGACCATATCTCTTTGCATATCGAGTCTCCAAACCTATGGGATAGTGGTTTCTGATGCAGTGCTGCAAAGAAAATAGAATAGCATCACTAGAAACAAGATTGTTAGTACAAATGATATTCCAAATAAGAAAGCGAGAAAAAATAAAAGAAAACTTACAAAATCCTCTGAATAGGTCCTGTGGTCGCCACTCCCTAGATAATGCATGACCTCTTCCTCCAATTGTGCCCTCGCATCGATGCCTCCCGCTACTGTGCTGCTGCTGCCATCATCCTAGAGCATCTATGGCCTCCTCCTTGAGTCTCCACCAATCCTCTATGTCTAGCCACTCGAACTTTGAGGTGCCACTCTTAATTTCCTTGCGTGCATTTGATCATCTTTGTGACATGTATGCATGTATACACTCCATCATCCAGCTAGTGGAAAACCTCTCTGCCACACTATAGGTACTAGAAAGTCCTCATGCAAAGATGCCACTGCATAGTCCTTGCTTCCCTCAGGTATATTCTTCCAATGGTCTAGAATGTTATGCCTAAATACTTGTTGGCACAATTCTCTCATGTAATACATCACCCTCCTCCCTTCATCATTCATGATTACAACACCTGTTTTGTCATCTACGAGGTATCCATACCCTAGTCGGGTATGTCTAAGGTGTGTCCTCTCCCACCTAGGACCATGCTCTTGGGCATAACCCCCTGCGGGGGTAATATCTCTCAGAGTAGCACCCATAGGGGTGCCACCTGCAGACAACTAAGTGAAACTTGGAGTCACGGGAGTAGATGTTCCTATAGGTGTGACAAATCTTGGAGGTGACAAGTATCCACCAAATTGACACCCACTTGATCCACCCTCTCTGGAACCGGTATGAGAGTGAGGAGTAGCAACCCTCTCTAGAACCAACCGCGAGCTCATAGCATCCACATCTCCACAGCACCCCCTAGAACCACTCTCTCCATTCAGGGCCAATCTTGAGCATTGATTTCGTCTACTAGAAAAATCAAAGTGTCAAAGTGTGTCAAAGTAGACTTCACAAAACAGCCTGATGATATCCATGATAGCTCCTGGTCGACCATATCTCTAAATCATGCCATTTGATCTGGAGACATATGTGTGAATATCTCGTGTAACTCCTCATCGGTCATCCCTCGACTCATCTTGGTCTCTGGGTATCGTCAAAGGTAACTTGCATAGACAAAAAATGATGTTAGCATAATCAATTTAAGGATTTAGGTAAATCATGATAATATAACTCTGAAAAAAAGGACGCAATCAAAATGCATATGGTAAAGTACCCTTAAAAGAGAATCATCAATGAATTGAGCAAGCGGAGCAAGAGAATCATCAATGAATTGGCCCCATATCAATCTCCTAGCATAGCTTGGTATACACTGGAAGGTCTATAGATAGGTAACCACAGAAAGAGGAGTCTATTTCATTCTCAAAAATTTCTTGGCCTCATGTCTCTTCATCTATATTACATGTGTCTATCTCCTCTACATGCTCCAAGCCCTCTTCGCCCTCCACCCTCTGCAATATTGAACCCTTCACACTGCATACTCTCCTCGTCTACACTGCAAATATTGCTTTCATCATACACTCAAGCACTTCGAGGAGTTGATGTACAACTTACCACCATCGAGGTTGTCCAGGATTTGGATAGAAGATTACCTCTTCAATATCACATATAATACTGAATCAACATGTGTGATTGTTTCGTATCATGGAAAATTTAAAAAAATAGGTCATGAACTTGTTCACAATGACCCAATAGGAGAAATGTGCTACGTAGATCCGTCCATCTTTTCTTGGAATCTATTTCCAGAAATCCAAATGGACCTCACCAAACAGTTATCCAAGCTCCTTTCAATACCACTTTAAACCACTGTACATCGAATATGATCATGAAGAAGCTACAATAATCCATTGAGATAACACTTTGCAAGTTTCCAAAATAATCCATCTTATCTACTACGGCATGCAGATTTATGGCCCCCCGACCGCCATCGGCTCTCTTGCTCGAACTTTGCTATGACACCACAATCCGTAGTGGAGCGCATTTTGTTGATGCATTTCAACACGGAAATGTTGTCTGCGTGACCATATTGCACTGTAAATTTTCTATTGTACACCAAAACAATTAGATTAGTTGTTGCGCATAAAATCTAGATACGATAGCAAATAAAGCATGTGGTCACCTCGACTACATCCCCTTCAGAATTTCCACTCTTCGACATGCACTAATGCTTTCGACACTAACCAATCTTCAACGATGCTACCTTTTGGCCGAGCTCGTTGTCGCACAAAGCCCTTCAGGGTTTTCATGAAATGCTTCAAGAAGAACATACATTGCATATAGATGGGTCCCACAATCTCCCTTTCATCTACAAGATGCACCAAGAGGTGAGTTTATATCATGAGAATGCTCGTGGGCAGATACTTCTCAAAGAGACACACCGTCTCCATTGCTCTCCTCGCCTCATAGATTCAATAGAGGATGTATTGATCTCTTTTTGTGTGAGATCCATTGCACTAAATTTGATAACCTATAAAATCGGCACATGTATTTTTGGAGTGAGGCACCCCGCGATCGCAATTGGTAGTACAAGCTGTTAGAAATGGAGAAGCATTAGAACATCGAGTAGACACTAACTACCAAAATATTGAGGCTACTTGCAATCAAGGTTATGACATACCTGACATATCTTATGCTAATCATGGGATTTCAATCTTGATAGTAGCTAGTCATGTTTAGAAAAAGTAGACCTAAGGGAATATATCATACTAGTTGGGGTGCAAATAGACTTGATAATTTACTTCACAATGCAATCTTCTTTAATGGATAAGAACTAAGGAGTGCAACGTAGTTGCAAGAGAGCATGAGTGCTACTGAACTATGGCCAAAGTGCCTCCATCTTTCCCACCTCCTTCAAATCCATTCATGCTCCTACAATGTCTCTCTTTCCTGTGATATGGTCCCATAATTAGCTGCCCAAATTCTTGAAAATATGCATGGGATCCAACAAATGGTTGATTTATAGGTGGGTCCAATATGGCAACTCGTAGAAAACTCAAAACCATCATATTCCACTTGGATGTGACTCTTGGTGGACCATTTTCAACTCGTACCAACTTTGAGCATTCATTAATTTTGGAGGTTGTCCAAGAAAACCTTCCCTCAATTCATGATCCTCTGACACGAAAGCAACGTATCCTTGATATACCATATTCTTCATGGTCCCTTATCTTTGGGAGTCTAACTGTGTCCACACAATGGACATGCATGATAACCTGAGGTGACCAAACCTGGCACAATACCCCTATCTAGTCAACACAAAAACAAGCCATGTTAGATATCACCATTGAGAATGGAAGCCCAATTACTTGAGCACTCCCCGAATCCCGAAAATTCATATATGGACCACATGAGAATGGCTTGTATATTAGCGGATTGTTGATCATCATGCTTGCTCATGTCTTCCAGAGCGACCCCTCCTCCCACAAAATCTACACTCGTTACCTAATGAATGAAGGTAGACATTCATGTTCTTGACTTTGTGGTGCCCATGGATGAGCAAGATGCTAAGGATCAAGTTTCCTTTCTTTGTAGAAAGCCCTAGTGGGATATTCATGACACACATTATAAGAAGTTGAGCGGAGACTAAATAGATTCACGCCATCCATAGCAAGATCAAGCTAAATATTCCTTGGCTCTCATACAAAGCTTGGAAAGGTGGAGTCAATGTGGCTCCATGCATGTGAATCTACTAATATTCATTGGACTCCATCTGTGGATCTATTCTACTCATGCCACGTTATCAAGCTTGCCATGCCTGACATACGAAACATGTGAAATATACATGGCATAAGTGGAAAGTGCCTAAGAACATTTTGAGGGATGATTTTTCCTTGCAAGTCCTCTTGATACCTATGAGCATCACACTTCAGACATGTCTCCATAGTTCCATAGTCTCCTCGAAACAACACACAATCAATACATGCATGGATGCTGTTGTAGTCCATGCCAAGCTTTCATAACACCAATTGTGCATCATGATGGGACTCAAACATCATGTTTCCAAGTGGTAATATATGATACTTTAGCAACCTAAAAATAAATTAGAAGCAACCTTAAAGAGCACAAGAATTATTTTTTATAATAGAGTTGAAAAAATCAACAAAGCGTAGTATGTACCTGAACAACTCGGTCACACTTGCATCTCTCCATCCGCACTTTACCTACACACTTAGGAATGCAAGAAGTGTCTTTAGGCGAGATACTTGACATCCATCATATAATGGTATGGATGCTTTCCTTCTCAGTGGATTAGATGACTTGGCATCAATGGGCATTAATGCATTGATCATTGCCTCCATCTTAGACTCCAAGATTGGAGGAAGGATTGAAAGGCCCACTATCTCCTCTGGTATTGAGGGTGTAGTATGTGGCATGCCCTCCAATTGGTGTATCAGGTTAGGCACTCCATCCATTGCATGCCCACAAACTTGACATACTCATCATATGTTGTGGTTGTGGGTGTCATGGGAGATGTTGTAGTCATAGAGGCTTCTAGCTTCTGCCTCTTGGGATCCTACCTTGATTCAGCGTCTACTGCAGTCGACGGTCTTTTAGCTCTTGCAGTGGGGACCCCTACTCCTGAATCCAGAGCTATCTCCTGCATCTTCGTTACCAAAAACGGCATCATTGACATTAACTCGCTAGTGTCCATGGCAGCTGAGTGTCTTGGGCAGTCAAGGTGGTCATGGCGTGGGATGTGAAGATTGATGGGAGAGGGTGCATGGGGCCTTTCCTTTGCCTGATACTATCGGGACTGCTTCAATCTTTGAGGCCTTGGTAGCGCTGCTTGGCTCTCCTTTCCTCTAGGGGTTCATGGTGACTAGCTCTTCTATGCCAAAAGTCTCCTCCACTAACCTATGCATGGCCTCGGCCATGTCTTCATCTTCCTTTCTCCTCAACTCTTTCGCCTCCTCCTTTGCTTTTCTTTTTCTCTCTTATTCGGCCCTCTTGGACTATCTTTGGACCCTCTTTCGCTTGGCATGTTCCTCCTTGGTCATTCTTTCTTTTGTTTCCTTCTGTGGCTTCGATGGGGTTCTCTTCTTTGGTGCCCCGGACTCTCTTTGGCCACAAACTGTGTCTCTTTCTCTTCCCTATCACTTATAGTCCTCTCACTAGACTACTCTTGCTTAGGGTGTAGCAACCATTCAGGGGTCTCCCCTACTTTCCCTTTTCCTCCATCTGCATCCTTCAGGGCCTCTTGGATGATGGTTGTCAGCACTCCACCAAACTTGATGGTGGATGCCTTGGAGGAGGACTTTTTCCTAGTAGCTGACCTCACTGTGGAGGCTATGGACTCCCCACCTACTATTGCTACATCTGTGGCCAAGGCTTTTGCTGAGTTTTCAATGGTCTTGCACACGAAGGTATTCCAGTCCACCTCATCTAGGGATCCAACTGCATTTCCAGCAATGGTACCCCGATTCTGTTCATAAGAGCATTGTATCTTTGACTAGAGAAGAGGGCATGAACCATCTTTGCCTGCATTTTGATTTCAAGGTTTGGGATGTCTGCCACGCTTATTCCATCCACTATATGCATGGCTATTTTTCTCATCCTTAGCATGTTATACACATCCCTTCTTAGGTGTTTCTCACTCCTACGGGCTAAACCCAAGGCCTTCTCCACCATCACAAGGCTCAACTCCACCTCTACTTGGTGGGCTTCTTCTCCTCTTCTTATCGTCATCGTGCCACAGTTTCTTTCGGCATTGAAGCTCCTAAAAAATTATGCGTACTTGCTGTAATCGACAACGTGCCTGACCTTATCTACATACTTATGTAGGCTGCATTCGTCCATGAGTTGTTTTATGACCGGCTCCTCCATGATGGCATCTCCTAGGTTTAGGGCATGCTTGAATGTAAACTGGTGCTGTAACTCCTTGTTTCTATAGTCAAGCCATACTTTGCTTGCTTTTTCTCTGTGAATAGGAGCTTGCCACCTTTATCTTACCCTACCATTTTAGGTTCTTGTCATATATCATGGCTCACCATTAGTTTTGTTGAGTCCACTTCCATAAGGAGGTAGATAAAACATGGATGAAAGCTCTTAAGAATGTGAAATGCTTACATATAGAGTAAATTATTCACTTCAAGCAATCCACACGATTCAAAAATATTCATAAGAATTTTTCCCACATTCTAAGTTTGTCATTTAGACATTGATTGGCATTCAAGGCATGTTTGTTTTCTTCTTTTCCAGATTTCTTTTTATGCTTGTTTCCTTTCCACCTTACCCCTCCCTCCTGCGAGAATAATTTGAATCCTTCCTAGGATTGAAGGGCAAAGGGCATTTAAGTGCATTTGGGCAAGAAATTACCGTGCAGAAGCCATGCATAGAATTGTGGGTTATATTCCAACTGAACATGACGGTCCATATCGTGAGGTCTGGTGCCTACGTGTGTGATATAGGTGAGGACATCAGTGAGAAGATCACCAGAGTTGATCCTGCGCAATGTGTAGCTCTTCTTTAGTAAAAGGACTTGATCTAGGTAAGGGTGGCTCATGACATGATCTTCCAATGATCGATTGTGAGTCATGGCCAATATCCTAAAAGATGTAAGAGCTATGTAAGTGAAATTATACTCGGAGGTCTTAATGGCACATCGCTGCTCGGCATTGGTCATGATTTGGCAGAATTCTTGTTTCCACTAAAGTCGAAGTGTATACCATTTGCGTAAGAAAGAGGAGTCATTGGCACCAAGCGCTTAGTACAGATGTTTACTCTCTCGCAAGGTGCAACAAACTCAGTGGCACACATGACAAATGCGGTTATTACAGATGTTTACTCTCTCGCAAGGTGCAACAAACTCAATGGCACACATGACAAATGCTATGAATAGGGTACTCAGGGATTTGATACCACAATTGACAATGCCCTTCTTGGATGATGTTCCAATCAAAGGGTGTGCAGTGGATGAAAAGAATGAAGAGATGGATGCTCATGGATGCAAATAGTTTGTTGCAAACCATATTGTGGATTGTGAGAGGATTTTGATGTGTCTAGAAGAGGTGTATTTAACTCTTTCCGGACAAAAGTGTGTCTTTGGAATTGAAGAGGTTTTGATTGTTGGGCATATGTGTGGACCCTATGGGCATAGACCATCACCAACAAACATAGATGGGATTGATTGAATGCAAGATGTATGCACAAATGTATCAGAGGTGTGTAGATTCTTGGGTGCATGTGTGTTCTATTTGATATGGATTCCTCACTTTGCACATTAGCTGATGTTCTATATCAGCTTCTAAGGAAAGGTCAGAGATTTCATTGGGAAAGAAAGCATCAGAAAGCAATGAAGAAATTGAAGCAGCTCTTAAAATATGCTCCTACATTGAGAAATACTGACTATTCACTTGGAAAGCTTATCATTATTACTGTCGATATATAAGCCCAATCGGGATTGGATGGGAAAATTGAGCAAGATGATGAGAAAGGGCAAAGATATGCAATTTGCTTTGGTGCTAAAGTATTGATTGAACGACAGAGAAGGTATTGACAAGTACAAGGAGAATTATGGGGAATTGTGTCATCCCTTAAATGTGATAAGGAGTATTTTATGGGTGCTCATGTAGTCATTGAGACAAATTGTTTACCGGTATCGGGTATGATTACTAGTTGTGGTACCCCAGACATTGGTATGCTCCAGTGGATTGCATACATCAAATCTTTAAAAACTGAAATTTAGCATATTGCAAGAAGAGATAACCCAGTGGTAGATATGTTATCTCAAGCACATTATGAGAATGAAGATGGGATGATGGATGAGAAGGAAGAAGATGACTTTCTTGCAGCTGAAAATGATGTTGCAAGAGTGAATTTAGCAATGCAAGGTGTTGCTTCAGCATTAACAAAAGCTTGATCAACAAAGAGAAAACACTTTAGATGTTTTGCATCTTGTGTAGAAGTGTTTCTAGAAGACGAATATGCAAGAGAGTGGCTGAGAATTGGTCAATACCTCAACACATTAGCAAAGAGAGATGAATGGTCATATGAGGAGTTTAAGAAGATCAAGAGGAAAGCCTATGGGTTTTTCTTAAAATATGGTTACTTATGCAAACATGCTAAAAAGAAACAGGTTATGCCATTGTGAGTTTTGGGTGACAGAGCTTCACAAGTAGATGTTATGCAAGAATTTCATGAAATCTTATGGGCTGGTCATAGAGGTGTTTGTGGTAGTTTGAAAAGATCAAATAAAGATATTGGTGGCAGGGTATGTATAAGGATGTTGCTCACTTTGTGGAAACATGTATGACATGTCAAATGTATTCATTCGTGAGACATCGGGATGGATTGCAGCCCACATATCCATTGTCTCTTCATTTTAAGTGGGTGGTGGATTTAGTCACGATGCCTACAAGTCTTTGGAAAATGAGGTATCTTGTACTTGCTCGTGAAGACTTGACTAATCAAGTGGAAGGGAGAGCTCTACGTACTAAGACAACAAATGCCATGTGTACTTTTCGCTTAGAAGAGATCTTTTTTTGGTATGGCTATGTGGAAAAAATTAATGTAGATAGGGGTGAACTAGATGCAAATGAAGCTCAAGATTTCTTTGCATGGTTGGGGATAAAGCTTGCTCTAACTTTAGCCTATAACCCTAAAGGATATGGAAAAAGTGAAAGGGGTCATCCACCTACTGTGAAGGCATTGGAAAAAGCATGTGGAGAGAAGGTAAAAGAGTGGCCACGATTGCTCCCTTATGCTTTGTGGGCTGACACAACCACTCATAGTGCTGTTACAAGATATATGCCTGCAAAATTGATCTATGGTCAAAAACCTATCATGCCAATAAAAGAGATGACAGTCACATGGAGTGTGCTACCTTGGAAGGAGGAGTTGAATTGAGAGGAGTTATTGGCCTTACGCATTAGACAGTTGGAAAAAAAGTTAGAAGACATAGAGGCAACAGTTGCAAAGTTAAGGGCAGCAAGGATATAGAACAGGAAAATGTTTGAAAAAAGACATAGATTGAGGCCAAGAACCATACAAGATGGGGATTGGGTATTGGTTTATGATAGCAATTTAGACAACCAACATAGTGCCATGCATAAAGTTTCCAAAAGATGGTTTGGACCCTATGTGGTAAGTCATGTATTTGATAATGCTACTTACGCATTAAATGAGCTGGATGGGATGGCCATAAAAATTTTGGTAGCAAGGAAAAGAATCAAATTATTCAAGGGATGAAAATCTAATGCCTATGAGTTGCCAAAATTGGAAGAAAATAGTGGCCATGATACAGGGGCTAGCTAGGAAGATATGGAAGATGAAGAATCAAAGGATATGGTTGTTGCAGAGGATGAGGAGGACTCGGAATGAGGTGACAACTTGATTTTGGCACATACCAGAGGATGTACAGGTTCAAAGGGGGTGGATGTCATGCCACTATGCAGACACAATGTGAAAAACTCTGGAATGCATCATCATTCGACTTCTTTATTGATCAAGAGAGTCAATGTGATCTGAGTCATTAGTACTAGTGGGAGTGGCATTAATGGTAAAAATCATAAAAAGTTAGAAAAGCTTCTAGATTAGGATGGCATGCAAAAAGCAAGTTACTTTTTCAGTCACTTATTAGATTTTTTATAAAAAAGAAAGCCAGGAAAAATTGCGTGCGTTGTGCGATCGCTGTTGACAGGCTAGAAACTGCACTTTAAACTGGAAGAAGAAAAAGGAGTGAACTAGGAGATTCTTGATCAAGTATCTTAGGGTTTTAACCCCCTTCCGAAGCCAATAGAGCCATTGAATTTGGGTTTCGAGAGCAACAAAGAAGAAACTGTTATTTTGATGCACATTTTTGTTCTAGGAAGGAGCTCCAAGCAATCTAATGCCTAGAGATTGGTTCTAGTAGTGCCAGACAAAGGATTTCAAGTTTTTTTAATACATATTGATTCAATTCATTCTGCTTTATCTTTGTCCTATTTACCTCTTTTCTATTCTTTTTCTTCTCTTCCATCTCCTATCTCTACTTCCTTCTATCTTTGATCCTCGGTGAATTCAACCTTTCAACAAAACCCCTCTGATAGTGTGTCATGACATGCAATGGGATGGGTGTATTCTCTCCGTTAAATGTCTCAACTCCAAACAACCCCAATGGTATTGATGGCTTGTTTGCCGCACTAGAGGGTGGCCTTGGTTTAGGGAATTCGGTAAACAAGTGAGTGATTCCATACTCTGGGCATTTAAGATCATCCTTTTCTCGATTAGTCTCTGCTCTCGTTCATGGCGGCGTGAAGAGATGTGTCCTGGATGACCACAATTCCAACGCGAGATTGGTACTTGGGTCTGCCCTCCAAAGCCTCTACCTCTACCTCTACTTAGCACCATCACCGGTATAGGTTGGTAATCCATAAGGATTGCATTGCCCTCTTCGTCATATGACACACAGGGGTGCACATAAGGCTCTTCATCGTTCAGCTCCTCCACGTAGTGGAATGGAGCATCACTTGATGGATGAGTTACATAGGGTCTAGGTGGTCTAGATATGCTTGTGGGGTTTACCTCCATCCTAGGAATGGCTAGTTTGGCGTCATTAGGTGCCAAAAGAGCCAATGATGGGGCTCCTCTTTTGAAGAAGTTTTGCAGCCGATTCGCTAGGTAAGGCTGTTCATATGGTTGCAAGTATGGGAGTCTCCTAGATAGTCAACAATGCATGACATCGTGATCAAAAAACCTATTGCAATTGATGCAAGGTCGAGACCTTGGGTCCTGACACTCACCTAGCAAGTGGTTTTCGCCACAATATACGCATTGGACGTGAGGGCATGTTGGTCATCTTATCATTTCTTGTAATTTGGCTAGCTCTATCTTCATCTCTACTAGCTCCGTGCCCTTTTCTTTATCCCGAGTGCTTGGGTGTGATTTTTCACTTGACATTGAAACTCTCTCAGAGTTTCTAGTATTCTTCTCCTCTCAAGTCTCTCTTGGAGCTTCTCTCTTTGAGTTGGTCATCCACTTTGATTGCCTCGTCAAAGACCCTAGCTAGCGCCTCCCGCTGCAAGCTTGAATTGCTTGCCAAGGCCTTGTAGAGTTCTTCACTTAGAATCCCATTGATGAAGACTATGGAGACCAATCTTTTGGTAGGTCGCTCACTAGTTGGGATCCTCTTGAAGAGACTCCGCACATGGGTGACGTAGTCTTTGATGTCCTCCTTCTCATTTTCCTTGACGTTCATCAACCCCACTAGAAGGTTCTCGAAGTACCCAAGCTCAGAGAATCTCTTAATGACAAGACTTGAGGTTGTCGACGTCAGTGTTAAGAAATAACAAATGATGTATGCTCCAAGAAGAGATGTCCACAATCCCATATGCACAGTGAGGATAGTGATAAAAGCATGATATTGTACTTTGTACTTAGAGTTTGTAACTCTATCCACTCAAGATTGTGTTTATGAGTCCAAGCTAATATATCTTGGAACCTAATTCACTTGAGTGAAAGTCTGTGTCTAGTCATCGGTCTTCATGTCTCTTGCTTATGAGTTCAAGCCTCCATAGCTAAACTATGTTCAAGATCCATGTTTCTCAATATGGTATCAGAGCCATGGTGAGCTCAGTTTAGCTCTTCTCCTTGCTCCTTCAACTCTCTTGAATCTCACCTCAGTTCATAGCCACAAAAAATCTTCAATCTTTAACTCTACTTTACTCAATCCACACTCTACCTTGAATTGCCATGGCTGCGTGCCATACCTATTGACCTTGGAGGAGTCAATGTGAACAAACTGGACCATCTTAGCTCTGGCTTCCTTCAAGAGATTTTTCTTTAGGTTGAGGCACTTCTCCCCATAGCATCAAAGATTGACACTGTGCCCTATAGGACCTGACATTACAAAAATACCCAAATTTGGCACAAATTTTGCCTGCAACAATTCATAAACTCTGCGCGCACAACACACAAGGCAATATCCACGACTTCCATAGGGCTTTGGTAGCTCTCCAAATGAGCTATCTCCAACTAATGTAGATTGACAAAATTTTGTCTCTACAGAGAGATATTACAGAAACCCTAACTGTGTACTGTGCTAGAATCCATAACTAGAAACTTAAAAGCTTGGCATCCTTGTCGTTCTTCTTACTGCCATCATCAATAGTGATTTTTATCACTCTGACATTACCTTTGAAGTCTATTGGAGATCCGAAAGTGCCCAAGGAAGCTCAAAAAAATTACCTAGCAACATTAAGCCCAATATCAAGATCTTCAAGACATAATATCTATTGATACTCAATAAGTGCTTCTTGGCACTTACGTTTTGTTAACTTACTCAAGAGTAAATCATCTTATAGTTTCATTTCAGCTGCTTCAAAGCCTACTCTCAGTTTGAAATGATTTGAAATTTTTATTGATCCAATTCCTTGTAAGTCTCAATCTCACTATAAGATGACAGAGTGTTCTCATGGTAAGACCTCCTTCTAAGATGACTGAACTGGAACATATAGCAAAGTTTAACAATGAAGGCTTTCACGTCTGGAAGGAGAAAACTATGTACCATCTCATGAGGAAAGACCTCTGAGATCTCTTTGAGGAAGATGATGTAGATGACAAGAAAGAAGATGCTAAAGAGGAAGATGTTGCAAAAGACCAGCCTAAAACAAAGGCATGGAAGAAGATGAACAACAAAGCTCTAGACATTATTTCCTGGGGTCTATTAGATGATGGATTACACCACATCTCTGGCATCAGGGATGCAAAGAAGGCATGGGAAGAACTTGACAAGATCTTTGGTACACAAGCAAATAACTCAAAGGTAAAATTACTTATGCATATTTATAAGTTGGATGTAAAAGACAGTTCATCTATGACTATACACATAAATAAGTTCAGAAGCCTTAAAACTCAGCTAATGACTGTTAAAAAGAACATTGATGAGAATGAGGCAATAGCAGTGCTACTTGCCAGTGTTAATCATGAACCATATGAGAATCTTGTTTCAACAATAGGTAATGTTCCCAATCTGTTAAAGATATTGAGTACTCTCTTCTTAATGAGAACAAACAAAAGAACAAGAATGCAAAAGATGGTATCCCATCATAGGGAAAATCTCTTATATACCAAAGTTGGACCCAAAGGAAGAGGTCAAGGATTCAACACCGACAATAAAAGTCGGATGACATGTCATTATTGTGGTAAGGCTAGCCATATTGCCAGTGAATGTTTTCACAAGAAAGGAGCACATCAGATGCAAAATGGCCACCACCAAAGTCAATTCATGAGCGAAGAAGAATAATAAGAAGAAGACACTTCCGTTACCATCAACAACTCTGACACATTGTTCTAAGAAATTTGTTACCATAGTGGATTTGCTTTGTAAAAACCCTTTCCAAAGATGTAAAGTCTCAAGCTTTAACTTGACTAGGATGCCTATGAGCTAGTCTCCCGCAGGCCATGTTATCATGTGGGGAGGGCAAAAGCTAGCAAGTGTAGGGACTCATCATTTGAGGGGGGTGTTGAGAAATAAAAAACGATGTATGTTCCAGGAAGAGGTGTCTCGAATCCCATATGCACAACGAGGATAGTGGAGAAGTTGGAAAGCTATAAAAGCATGTACTTGGTTCACTTTTTAATGCAATGATATTGTACTTTGTACTTAGAGTCTGTAACTCTATCCACTCAAGATTATGTTTATGAGTCCAAGATAATCTATCATGGAATCTAATTCACTTGAGTCAAAGTCTGTGTTTAGTCATCAATATTCATGTCCCTTGCTTATGAGTTCAAGCCTCCATAGCTAAACTGTGTTCAAGATCCATGTTTCTCATCAGTCCACTTAGCAGCATCCAGACTTGTGTTCCAGGTCCTACCCTTATCTCCTAAGCATAGAACAAAATATTGTGAGCGCAAAGTAAGATCAGTGAGGCCATTGGCCTCACAGACTTGCTCAAATTGCTCTACAAAGCTATATGGGTCATCGTTTGGCTCATATTTGTCTAGCTACTTAGCCACGATAGGGATTCTTAATTGGCTCTTAGAGCCTTGGTTAACCCCTAATCTTGCAAGCAACGAGGTTGTCATTGCAGTGGCACTCTGCTCTGCTGATGCATTGTCTAGAAGTCGCTTTGTAAGAAGCTCACTCAATGTGAGATCGCCTTCTAGCACTCTTTCCCTTTCTGCATCAGGTCCTGTCCTATTTCTACTTGCTAGGGCTAGCTCTTGCTGGGTCTTGTGCATTTCTACTTGCTAGAGCTAGCACTTGCTGGATCTTGTGCATTTCTATGTTCTGTCACAAGCTTTTGGCCTGATATTCTCCTGATTGTATGCCACTATGCCTTGCAAAGCTTCCCGTGCTAGCTTTATCTCCTCTTCGAGGTCTGATATGATATCCTTGGATGACCTACCGTGGTGGTCCATCCAGGTTTGCAAGTCATACTTGCTCACCATCTGTTGGATTTCATTTGGGAATCCCCCAAATCAAGCTCTTTGTTGCGTCTATTGCGTCTGCAATTCATGCTGGTCTTTGCCATATCTATGGTCTCTTGTTCCACCAGGGTGTCAATGAGACTGATTAAATCGAGTAGGTTCATGCCTATAATGATGTCAGGGACCTCCAATTTGTCTAGCTCCTGTGTCGCATCTTCCTCTTAGTCCTACCACTTGGGGTTCTTAATTACCCATCCAAATTTCAGGGTCTTCTTCTACTGATGGGTTTGTTCAATTTCTTGAGTTTGAGTAAGTTCCTTGTTATTTACGGACAATCCTCAATCTAAGTTCACTCACAGTGTGTGTGGTGCTCTTTTCTGTGCACTCTGTGCGAAATCAGGCTTTTGGGTTTGCTGTGCACTTAAAGTGATAAAATCAATGTGGGGTGCGAATGCAAAATGGAAAATGCGGCTCATGCTATTCCCCTTTTCGTTCATAGCCTAGTGGGGCTCTAAGCATGTTCTCTGGCTACTCCCAGGAATTGTCTAGGGTCTTTATTGCTCCTCTCTGCTCGATCAAGGTGCAGTTGGGATCAATGAGTTGGTTTCAGCTCTAAGTGGGGTTGGGCTCTTGCTTAGGCTACTAGAGGTTGCCTCTAACCGTAGGTCACAATTTTTTGTGTTCTCAGCTTCTGTAAGCCGGGTTTATCTCGGGGGATTCCAGGGTCTGGTTCGGCCAGTTCTAGTCAGAGGATGGTTGATTTGTCCCTATTTTTGTTTTGCCCTATTGGTCCGAGTCCTAGAATCAGATGATCCAATTCTGGGTGGTCTGACTCTCAGTCTGAGTCTGATTGGGTACGTCTGATCGAATGGCAGTCTGATCGGACCAAGGTGGTCTTGTTCAACTGGCACCCGGTCCGATTGGATGGTCTGATCGCCGACTAGGATGACTGACTAGTCATCAAACAGTCTGATTCTACCAGTCAGATTGTTTGACTCTGGGAGTCAAACACCGATGGGTGGTCGACAGGCGCAAACACAGATGTTGGTGCAATTGATGACATGGGTCTCTAGGGTTTATGATATAACATGCAACCTTCCAGAACAAGAAAATAAAGCACAAGGAAGGCCTCGAGGTACTTGGAATGAAAGATGGGCTCGAATTCAACACGCTTGATTCATTCTATCCCTGCAGCTCTCTCTCTCTCTCTCTCAAGCTCTCTCTCTCTCTCTCACTGAAGTGTAGAAATGAGCTCTCCCCTATTGGTTTTGGGCTTTTAGGGTCCTGTTTAGCCATCCTTTGTTGAGAATAGCAAATGATGCTTGCCCACCCATAAGTGGCTTTGTACTAGAAAATAGACAATGATGTATGCTCTAGGAAGGGATGTCTAAAATCCCATAAGCACAGAGAGGAAAAGTGGTACTATCCATAAAGCTATAAAGGCATGTACTTGACACTCATTTCAAAAAAAAAAATGGTACTTTCAATTTGAGTCACTCAAGATTGTGTTTATGAGTCCAAGCTAATCTATCTTGGAACCTAATTCACTTGAGTTACAACTCCTCATTCTAACAATGTATTGTGTGTTTGACTTGCATCCACCATAGCCAATCTAGTTCTAGGTCCGTGTTTCTCAACATGGTATCAGAGCAAGGGTTGAGCTAGATAGCTAGTGGATGCATCTTACTTTTTCCTTGCACACTTTAAATCCTTCCTATTTCGATTTTAGTAGGGTCCTTCTTTAGCCCTGTTGTACGTATGAATGGATAGTAGGAGTTGAACCTACCTTAAGGCCCTCTGCCATATCCATATCTAGGCTTATTGTTCACCTCATATCCATCACAATATTAGGGGCCCAAGCCAAGCCGGTAGCAGTAGAGGCTGAGAAGGGCTCCCCTGCTCTGCAGAGCGTGCGGTGAGGGACTTGTGGTGGCCAAGGCTGTGGATTCCTTGTTCAAATGAGAACACTCCAGGAAATTGAAGAGAGAGAGATCCCTCTTGCTCGAGGACGACCAGCTCCTCTACCTTATGGTCTCTCTCAAGAAGATGCTTGAGCTCTGCAGGACCAACCCTTACCGCATCCCAATCCCACACCCAATCTTCGCACTTGACGGTACGCACGAGACTTGCGCTGACCGTGTCGCTAACCATAGGGCCCCCCACCGCAAGGCCGAAGCCAAGCAGTGGCTCGGTGCTGAGAACATCCCCAATGCCAAGGTCATTGGTCTACCCTGGCTCCACACAAACTACAAGCCCTTTGGGGCCCGTGCAAGCTCTGTGGATCATACGACATCTTCCTCGCTAACAAGAACGTGCTCCCATCGTCAAGCATCGTCGTTGTAAGCACTGCGGAGGAGATTGAAGATGCCTTGATCCACCTAAAAGCAGAACTCAGTCAAGGATTGCCCACTTGCAGCATTCAGCATCACAAAGACTCCATCATTGTAAGAGATATGCAGGACCAGAATGATGGAAAGGAACCTACAGAAGATTAGACACAGGTCAATGCGGTAGAAATCAGATTCGACGTTCCAGCAGGTCGACATCAATAATCCAAGCCTTCAAACGAAAAACAAAAAACAAAAACCTAAGGGTTGAACCTTACTACCTTTGAAGGCTCATTCACACTTAAGCCTTTGCTCAAACTTGGTTCCTTATCACCCCTGTTCACACCTTGCCTTAATACAAAGGTCACTGCATATTTAAAGTGCTTCTCAAATTAAAGATAACTCACACATACATTATATGTTTCAACATTTATTATCTCGACTTTTGACATTAGCATTGTGTGCTTTATCGATAACTCTAAAGTATTTTGTAAATTAGGATTAGACGGTGCCCAAGTATACTCATGGTAAGACCTTCCCATATCCCAAAATCGTAATGATGTCTTATACCATGGATTTTGAACAACGTGATAATGTGAGATCTGATGATTCCATCATTGACTATGATGGTTTCACAATGGTTTGTGATCCAAAGAGCTTGCTTTATTTGTACGGGATACAGTTGGACTATAGTGATGCTCTTATTGGAGATTGGGGGAACTCTACGCTAAGATGCAATAGAGAAACTAGCTTAGAAGGCTTCTACAGAGAACAAGAACATAAAGAAAAAAGAAGTACAAGAAGACAAAGAAGACCAACTAAGAATGCAAGAAGAACAAAAACACCCAGAAGATAGAGAAAAGCAAAAGATGCCAAAGAAGCATGAAGAAGATACTTTTTGCTGCTACAAACAAAATGTTTTGAAATTTCCCATAGTGGATGTAACAAACCCTACCAAAATGTAAAGTTTCAAGCCTTAACTTGACTAGGCTGCCAAAGAGCTAGTCTCCTGGTCCATGTTTACATATAGGGGGGGCAAAAGCTAGCAAGGGTAGGAACTCATCATTTGAGGGGGGTGTTGAGAATAGCAAATGATGCTTGCCCACCCATAAGTGGCTTTGTACTAGAAAATAGACAATGATGTATGCTCTAGGAAGAGATGTCTAAAATCCCATTAAGCACAGAGAGGAAAAGTGGCACTATCCATAAAGCTATAAAGGCATGTACTTGACACTCATTTTTATAAAAAAAAGGTACTTTCAATTTGAGTCACTCAAGATTGTGTTTATGAGTCCAAGCTAATCTATCTTGGAACCTAATTCACTTGAGTTACAACTCCTCATTCTAACAATGTATCGTGTGTTTGACACTACAAGATATAGACCTTATAGCGACGTTTAAAGCGACGAAAATACAAACAACAAAATCTGCCCCCGTCATCGCAAAAAGCGTCGTTATTGACGACGCCATAGAATCGTCGCTATATGCGTCGCGACGTATATAGCGACGCATATAGCGACGGTTACAGAGATTTTGCGATGCTCATAGCGACGACAATAGCAATGCGTGCAGTAAATTTGCGACGCAAATAGCGATGGTAACAGAGAAAAAAAAAATTTGTGGCAGGGCAGCAAGCTGCCCTGCCACATATAGCACTGTGTGCTGTATGAGAGCCATACAAAATAGTTTCTGCACTGTTGCATACAAAGCGTTTGTAAACAAAAAGAATGTGTGCTGAAATCATAAAAATGATAGATGAAATAAATGCATGATATCGCATAAAATGCGATTGGTACAATCATAAAACAATATCACTAATACATAGAAAATGTCTACATAGATCGGGCGACTAAAAACTAAAGGTATGTGAGCTCTAAGGATCCAAGGGCGAGCTACAAATCCTCGTCCCCCGAAAGCTCTTCCCGCTGCAAAGGAGCATCAAACGGATTCTGCAGAAAAAGAAACAACATATCAATCCACCATACAATAATGCATTCAAATATCTCATGGTAACTACGGACAAGAAAGATGAGTGACTTACTGGGCCGCCGCGTCTATACAATCGGTCGATCAATGATCTGAGACCGTGCCTCTCTGCATATCGAGTCTCAAGGCCTTGCGGATCGCGATTTGTAATGGAGTGCTGCAAAGAAAACAAAATGCTAACTGTTAGAAACATGATTGTCAGTACAAAGAATATCTCAAAAAAACAAATAAGCAAAACAAAAGAGAAACTTACAAAGTCCTCCAAATATGTCCTGTGGCTACCACTCCCAAGATGATGTACCGATCCGGCCTCAATTCGTGCCCTCGCCGCCTCCCGCTGCTGACTCCAACGTCCTGGCGAATTTGTAGCCTCCTCCCTCAGTCGGCGCCAGTCGTCTGCATCTAACCACTCGGGCTTTGGAGCCCCACTCTTGATTGTCTTGCGTGCATCGGATCGTCTATGTGACATGTATGCACGCATGCAATCCATCATCCAGCCCGTAGAGAATCTATCCACTGCGGCTGGCACCGGGAACTCCTCGTGCAAGGATGCTACTACGTACTCCTTGCTCCCCTCCAGTATGTTCCTCCAATGATCCAGGACGTTGTGCCGAAAAAATTGTTGGCACAACTCCCTCATGCGAGCCATCACCCTCCTCCCCTCATCATTCATGATGATGGCTCCTGACCTGCCATCCAATGGGTATCCATAACCCCTAGGAGTATGCCTTGTATGGGCCCTCTCCCATCTCCGTCCATGCTCCTGGGCATATCCAGGAGACCCCTGTACATCCGGTGTACCGACGGGGGTACCCTCTCCCGGAGTGCCACTCAAAGGGGTGCCACCAAAAGGCGTGCCATTTGCCGACGGCTGCGCAAAAGCCGGAGTAACTGGAGTGGACGTCCCCACAGGTGTGACAAATCCTGGAGGTGACCGAGCTCCAGCTGAACGACGAGACGGAGACACCGCGTCCGTGTCTCCACAGCAGCACCCCCCTGATCCTCCTGCAATCGCAGTCCCTCCCTCTGGCCCAAGTCGCGAGCGTCGAGATCGTCTGCTCGAAGCTGAAGCATCTGATCGCGCTGAAGCTGATCTAGCAGAGCGCCCTGACAAAGAACGAGACAGCTCCTGATCTGCCATCTCTCTGAATCTCGTGAGCTGATCTGGAGACATGCGTGCCATCATCTCCTGAAACTCCTCATCGCTCATCCCTCGACTCATCCTGAAAATGTCGATACCTGCACAGATAAAAAATTATGTTAGAATAATCAATTTAAACTATACAAAGCACATTAATATAAATCATTTTTGAAAAATCCCTCTTAAAATGCATATCTTATCTACCTTTATGGAAGATCTAAACAACGAATTGAGTAATACAATTCTCCAAGAATGAAGTATTCTATGGTCCCATGTTAATCTCCTGACACAACTCTGCATACACTGGAAGGTCGATAGACATGTCACCACAAAAGAACGAGTCTGCCTCGTTCTCAAAAAATTCTACGACTTCTGTATTTCCATCATTGTTAGCCGATGCGCGCTCCAAGCTTGCGGTGGCCTCCACCCCTTGTAATTTTGATCCCTCTATTTGCATATTTTCTTCATCTATGCCTGGAACATCGCTTTGATCGTATACTCTCGCACCTCGAGGAGTTGAAGGTATAACATACCACCATCGAGGTTGTCGGGGATTTGGATAGAAGATTACCTGTTCACAAACACTTACAAAGCGGCTTCAAACCATTGTGACATAAACCATGTCGTATTACAATTAGCAAGCAAATGACTATTTGTACCTGTTCACAAAGGCCGGCAACACAAAGGTGTCGCGCAAATCCATCCATTTTTTTTCGGAATCTATTTCGAGAAATCCAGATGGACATCGTCGAACTGTTGCGCCAGCTCCTCCAAGTACCACTTTGAACCACTGCACATCGAATACTATCATGGAGAAGCTACGGTAATCCACCATAATAATACTTTGCAAGTTCCCAAAATACTCCATCTCATCCACAACCCTGTTCGGATCCGTTGCTCGTCGCCGGCTCTCTTGCTCAAACCTTGCCATGACACCACAGTCCATTGTGGAGCGCATTTGGTCAATACGCTCCACCCGAAAATTCCGTCCGCGCGACCACGCTGCACTATATATTTTGTACTGCACATTGAAACACTCAAATTAGATGTAGCAAGCAAATTTAGATACGACACATTCTAAACCCCTCATTACCTTTGGACTACATCCCCTCGAGAACTCCCACTCCTCCATTGAGACCTCTGTCCCTTCGCTGGATGCTGCGGTCAAGGCTCCATGCAACTATCGTGTTGACATAAACCGCGGCATCTCCTCCATGCCTTCGGGATATCGAATCGGTCGGTGACGCGTACTGCGTTGGAATTCAGCTCGCGCTTCCTCTCGATCTTGCCTTGCAATCTGGTACTTGGCGAGCCACGTCTCCATGGAGGCATGGTGCAACATAGAAAAGCGATTCACCTTCTCTTCCATTGAGGCATCCATTCTTTTTTCGACCCCATTTCCAACCACCACATCTCCAGTCAGCCTGTCATCGTCCTTCAGCGTCCATAGCATCTCATTGTCTGGTTCCACCGTTGGTAGCCATTGTGAGATATGCACTAACGCCTCTGACACCAACCAACCTTCCGCCATGCTACCTTCCGGACGAGCTTGTTGTCGCACAAAGCCTTTCAGGGTTTTCATGAAGCACTCCAAGAAGAACATCCATCGCATATGGACAGGTCCAGCAATCTCCACTTCGTCCACAAGATGCACAAGAAGGTGAACTTGTATCGTGAGCATGCTAGTGGGCAGGTATTTCTCAAAGAGACAGACCGTCTCAACTATTCCCCGCCTTTCGGATTCAATAGAGGACGTCTTAATCTCTTTCTGTGAGATCCATTGCACCAAAGTCGACAACTTGTAAATGGCCCCGCGAATTTCTGGAGTTAGGCATCCCGCGATCGCGATCGGTAGGACAAACTGCCACAAATGAGAAAGCATTAAGAATAATGGTCACTTTTCAAATTTCAAAATGTCCATGCTAATTAAAATCTATTCTGTTCACAAACCTGACATATCTTATGCCAATTATGGGATTTTAGCCTAGACATTTGGTCATCTTTAGAAAATGCGGACCTGAGAGAACGCATCATACCCGTCGGAGTGCGGATAGACTTGATTACTTGCTTCACAATGCGCTCTTCTTTGGTAGACAAAACCTAGGGAGCGCGAGGAAGCTGCACTCCCCCTTCAGCACTCGACTGTGGCCAAAGCGCCTCCATCTCACCTACCTCCTTTAAATCCATTCGTGACCCTATAGTGTCTCTCTTTCCTGTGATGTGGTCCCATAGCAAGCTGCCCACATTTTTGAAAATATGCATGGGATCCAACAAGTGGTTGACCTGTAAGTGGGTCCAATATGGCAACTCGTAGAAAACTGAGAACCGTCACATTCCATTTGGATGTGATTCCGGGTTTACCATTTTCAGCTCGTACCAGCTTGCAGCGTTCATACGTGCTGGAGGTCGTCCAAGAAAACCTTCCCTGAGTTCATGATCCTCCAGCAAGAAAGCGGCGTGTCCTTGATATACCATCTTCTTCATGGTTCGTGACCTTCGGGAGTCTAACTGTGGCCCACACAATGGACATGCATGATAACCTGAGGTAACGAGACCTGCAAGGCGATCCACGACCTAGTGAATACTTGATTGAATGAAATAAAATATAGATATTACCAGCGAGAACAAAGGTCTGCTCACCTGAGCACTCTCCCAATCCCGGAAAGTCATGCAACATCCACATAAAAATGGCTCGAATGTTGGCTGACCGCCGACCATCGCGCCTGCATCGAATGTTAGCTCATATCTTGCATCGAATGTTTTCGTCTAATTGCCAACTTGCATTGAGAGCAAGGACATGGGACACGCTGATTAAGATACGACTCGCGGTCTTGAACAATAAGACCTTCTTCGTTTGCCACCTTATCTACATTACAGCAAACAAGGCTTAAATGGATAGCTTTATGGAGATGTACATCAAGTTGCAAGTTGACCATAAACCTTGCATTGTATATAGTAGTCGAGAGATTTTCTGATGTTATATCTCGGCCTTGTATCATGCTCAACGATTTGTTTGTCCCGGTAGATAATTTTTTGTTATATCTCGGCTTTGAGTATAAGTAATCCATTTTAAAATTAATGAACGCCATCTATGAAATTTTATAACTATAGTAATAAAATTTATTTCAATCAATTCTACTCATAGTCATAAGACCTGAGAGAAATTATCCTATACTCAATTTAAGGGTTTCTTCTTCTATAACAATAATTTTGGGTTCATTTTGATGAAGTACGTGGCCGTATGCAAAGCACATTGCATACCATTATCAATAAGTATATTATCTTAAATTTCCTTCCCCTCCCTCTCCCTCTCCCTCTCTTCCTCTCTTTCTCTCACCCTCTCCCTCTCCCTCTCGTTCTCTTTCTCTCCCTCTCTCATTTCCTCCCTCCCCCTCCCTCTTCCTCTCCCTCCCTCTTTCTCCCTCTCCCTCTCCCTCCCTCCCTCTCCCTCCCCCTCCCTCTTTCTCTCCCTCTCTCATTTCCTTCCCCTCCCCCTCCCCCTCCCTCTCCCTCTCCCTCTCTTTCTCTTTTTCTCCCTCTCCCTCTCTATCTCTCTTTCTCTCTCATTTCCTAAACAAGCAAAAAATAAAGTGATTCAAACATCCTTCAAGCAAAAGGGAGAGGGAGAGATACAATGCACTCTCCCTCTCTTTCTCTTTCTATCCCTCTCTCATTTCCTTCCCCTTCCCCTTCCTCTCCCTCTCACTCTCTTTCTCTCCCATTTCCTCTCCTAAACAAGCAAAAAATAAAGTGATTCAAACATTAAACAAGCAAAAGGGAGAGGGAGGGAGAGAGAGAATGCACTCTCCCTCCTTCTCCCTCTCTTTCTCTTTCTCTCCCTCTCCTATTTCCTCCCCCTCCCTCTCCCTCTCCCTCTATTTCTCTTTCTCTTTCTCTTTCCTTCCCTCTCCCTCTCCCTATCCCTCTCTTTCTCTCTTACTCTCTCGTTTCCTCTCCTAAACAAGCAAAAAAGAAAGTAATTCAAACATTAAACAAGCAAAAGGGAGAGAGAGAGAGAGAGAATGCACTCTCCCTCTCTTTCTCTCCCTCTCCCTCTCCCTCTCCCTCTCTTTCTCTCTCTCTCTCTCCCTCTCCCTCTCCTTCTCTTTCATTTCCTCTCCTAAACAAACAAAAGAGAACGATTTAAACCTTCAACAAGTAAAAGAAAGAGAGAGGGAGACTCACCAATGAGATATGGCGAGCGTGGGCGGCTTCTCTTTGCAACGAGGGCTCCTCCTCTCCTTCGCGGACAACGGCGGTGGTAGTGGCGGCAGCGGCGGCGGCGGCGGCAAGTCTCTTCCTCTTCTTCTCTCACAAAGCCTTGGCTCTCTCCCTCGCTCTCTCCCTCGCTCTCGCTCTCAAAAGGCAAAGAAAAGAAAATGAAAACGGCGCTCTGGTTTCGGCCGCGCTTTTTTTCCCTGCGGCGTTGCTATTGGCGTCGCTATTTGCGTCGCATTTTCGCTATTTGCGTCGCAAATGCGACGCAAATAGCGACGCCAGTTGCGACGCCAATAGCGATGCCTATAGCGACGCCGATATCCGCCATCGCTAATAGGCGCCGCTAATTGCCCAATTCCTTGTAGTGTGACTTGCGTCCACCATAGCTGATCTAGTTCTAGGTCCATGTTTCTCAACATCCTTAACCTCCCAACTCCATGTCTTGCATGCATTAAATCCCAAAACTTTTTTTCCATTTTCTTTTCTCTATCCTGCCTACTTCACAACAACAAAACCCCACTGTTTCCCTACAAGTTCTTGGTCCTAATCTACATAAATACAACCAAAAATCACAAAGTAATCCTTGGGCTAAAGTAATCTACTTGTCTACTCATCAAAACTTCCAAACACTTACTTGTTTCAAAGATTAAAGTGCCTAAATCTCCTACCTATATCAAGCACACATTTTGGGGTGAAACCTAACTTCAATGCTCAATTCAAAGCATGCAAGCGCTCAAGGCTTGAATCCGTTGGTCCCAGAAATGAAACCAAAATGTTGGGAGCTCATGCTCAATCGTGAAGTCCTATGGACCACTTATTGTTTCAAGCATTTCAAGATGAGCACTAATGGCTACCTCTCACATAACCGATGTGCTATCCCTCTCTATGAGTGTAGTGAGATTACCTTGATGCCCAATTGAGTATCCTCATCCCTCGTGCACACTGGTAGTTCTACGATTCGTGATGCGAGCTCGAGCAACCTCAAGCCTCAACCTTCAAACTCCATCCTCCATAGCCACGCAAGACAAGAGGAGAAGAGAAGAGAAGAGAAGACTAAGAGAGGAGATGATGGAGAGCTTCTTCTCCAAGATCCTTCACCCTCACACACTCAATCCCTCACACTCTCTCACACAAGCACGAGCAAGAAGGCAAGAAGAAGAAGAAGAAGAAGAAGAGCTTTTGCCACACACCAAAGAATGAGCTTCTCATTCACTTTTTGAGTTTATATACAAAACCCTTATCCCTTTTGGGGGTTATCCTCTCTTTTACATGGCCAGCCATGGTAGCCTAGGCCCTCTTTCCTATTGTCCTCTTATCTTTCTAGCTTTCCTTCTATTGCCCATCTACCCTTACAATTTGCACAGGAGGGAGCCTGGCACTCTTTTACAAGGATTTTGGCTGCACCTTTATATTCAAAGGTGCACCTTCTCTTTTTTAGCACTTTTTGGACTCTGATGGGGTTGCTCCTTGGACTTCTTGTGGCCATGCATGCATTTTTGGGCTCTTCCAGGTCTGATTTCCTTCTAGGCCGCCTCTTTCAGCTCTCACCTTGTGCTTTTCCATTTTTTTCACTTTTTCTTGTATTGAGATTAATAACAACAAACAATATATTTTTGTTCCCCTCGTTGATTATCTTCGTCCATTTTAATCTCTACTCCTCTTTCTCTCCCTTTTCCTTTATTTGTTTACCTCCCTCCATCTCTCTTTGTCCATTCATTTTCTCTCCATGTCTCTTTGTCTTTATCTATCCCCTTCTCTATTTCTCTCCCCACCCCTCTTTCTCTCTCTCTTTCCCTTTTTTTTATATGCCCCCCTTTATCCTTCTTTGTTTCTCTCTCTCTCATTGTTTCTTTCTCTCCCCCATATTCCCTCCCTACTCTCACTTCTTCTTTGTTTTCCTTTCCCTCCCTTCTTCTCTCTATTTCTTTCTCTCTTTTTCTCTCCAGTCTCACTCAACGCATCTCATTACAATCAAAATCAAAGATAGAAAATAAAGAACCTATAAAATAAGGACATTGAAAGAACCTCTCTCCCCACCTCTCTTTGTGTCTCTCTTCCCCCTCTTCCTTTATTTTTCTATCATTTCATTCTCTCTAATTCTCTCATTGTTTCCATATTTCTCTCTCCCTCTCTCTCGCTCTCTAGTTGTTATTCTCTCTATCTCTTTTTTTCTCCCTCTTTTTGTCCCTTTTTCTCTCTCTTTTCTTTTTACTCTCCTTCCTCTCTTTATCTCACCCTTTTTTTCTACCTCTTCCTTCAGTCTCTATCTCTCTTTCTCTCCCCCTTTCTTTCTTCCTCTCTTTCTCTTTCTTTGTTGCCTCTCTCTTTGTTTCTCTCCCCCCCTCATTGTTTTTCTTACTCAGACTCCTCTCTTTCTCCCTTCATATCTGGTTTCTCTCTTCCTCTCTCTCTCTTTGTTACCCTTCCCCCCTTTCTCTCTCTCTTCCTTCATATCTCTTTCTCTCTTCCTCTCTTTCTTTGTTATCTTTCCTCCTTTTCTCTCTCTCGTTCTCTCTTCCTCTTCCTTTCTTCTTCTCCCTCTCTTATTTCCTCTCTTTCTCTCTCTCTTTCAAAGAAAAAACAAAGAAATGTAAAAAAAGAAAAGAAGAAAAGAAAAAAACAAAAAAAGCAAGAAGAGGCAATGCACCTACCTCAAAGTCTTGAGAATGAAATTGTTTCCGCCTCCTCTTCACCCCACGACATCCCTTCTTTGTCCCTCTTGTGCACTTCTCCCCCTTCTTTGTGCATGCGGCGCAGTGGTGATGGCAGCGGTGAGGAGCTCTCCTCTCTCTTTCTCTCTTTCTCTCCCTCTCCCTCTCAAGGCAACGATCTCTCTCACTCTCTCTTTTTTTCTCTCTCTCTCTCAAAAATGTTTGCATCAAATGCTGCACTCAAGTTTTCAGCTCTTTTTTTTTCTTAGATTGGCCTCGCTATTTGCCTCACAATTAGTGTCACTAAAGTAAATAAGCAACGCTATTTGCGACTCATATAGTGATGCAAATAGTGATGCTGTTATTTTACGTCACAAATTGCCATCTCTATTGCCCTGTTCCCTTGTAGTGAAAGATAGGGGGCGTACACATAGTGCACATTTGAAGGAAAACATGACTAATGATCTTAATATATGAACATATAGTTGTACCTATGTCTATATGGCAATGAAGCACTCCACTTGTAGTTGTCTTTACCTGCCACAATTTTCCTTGGTAGTTCCTTAAGGATTTTAGTCATTCGTACTATCTTAAACTACATTTGCATGTGAGTTTAGTATTTACATGACCTTCCTAGGATTGTGGTTAGTACATGACCTTTCTAGGATTTGGGTCAGAGATCCCCACAATGGGTAATACATCTTAAGGGGATTATTAAGATATATGTGAATATTTCTTTTGGATTCAAAAATTTATATTCTTGATTTTCAAATTCTCAAAGAATGCATAAGATGAAGCATTTCAACACAAAAATGATCACTTCTATTGATTGCTATATAAGAAGTGCTGGCACAAAAATTTACAAGTAGAGAAACAACCCTTGAATGCACATGTTATAGAGGGTTTGCTTATATCAAAGCTCTTTAGGAAGATACGACTAATCATGTTTGGATATCACACACAAATACATGTATTTGTATGATTCTAGCTATACCGCCACTCATTTCTCATTTTTAGTAGTGTTACACTCAATGCCCCACCCATACGAGGCGCCATTGATGATTTGCTCAAAGTTGTAAGGAACTCATTATGAGAAGAAGCCATGTGTGAACCTCAGTTGGTGGATCTGGAACTATATGCCAAATGAGGTTTATGTGAGAGGATGGAAAAAGGATGACTTGTGTGGGTCCAGCCTATGAGTTAGATGGAGTACTTAAGTTGGTAGTAACTCGAGGCACATTCCATACAGTTTTGAGATGTGGGAGTTACTAGGGCCCCTATTTAGAGTCATAAAGACTAGCTTCCCCATAAAGCATCCCTTGGCTTAGGGGTTATAGGGGGGACCAATAGTCCACCTAGCAAGGGTTTGGGCCCAACATCTCTAATTCAATATAGTAAATAGAATATTCATTGGTTGACTCATAGAGGTTAGTAATATGGTATGCCACTTACATTGAATGACCAATTTGTGGGTCGTAAAAGAAGGATCTCTTAGAAATACAATCAACCATTCACCCAATCAGTGTTCATTCAACTTGCTTTGAGCTCTTCACTTGGAATTTGTGTAGATTTCCATGTAAGCTTCATTATGGAAATGCATGTGTGGACAAAGCCATAATTGTATCAATTTTTTTGTAGTTAAAATAATTTGAGTTATTCTCTAAGTTGTCCTATACTTTCTATTTTTTGATTCCCTCAAAGGTTGGTGTGCTACATTGTGTAATTTTACAAATCGTACATTGTGCTTGATATAATTACTTGGTCCCATCTTAAAATTTATACATAATTGAGCTTATGATTTTTGCAAAGTTCTTCAAAATCTTTACTTAAAAGACTTAGGGTACTCAAAATTGATTTCAAGTTTCTATGATAGTATTGTGTTGTAAAAGAATCACATAAACTACGAAGCTAAAATATGCTTAGTCAAATAGGTATATGTATGTTAGAAGATGAAAAAGGCATGCAAGTTTGTGAATAAGCTAATGCTAGTAGGTATCATTAGAAATGCCATTTTCCATGGGGTTTTGAGAAACACAAAAAATGGAAATGAAAAGTTAAAGCCATTAGGCTTAGCCTCAATGCCTATAAGATTTGGAGACATCAACAACTTACTTGCTAAGCTTGGGTTTTATGTTGAAGGTTAAATCCCTAATAAATATTTCAAATAGAGGTGTCGTAGTTCCTCGCATTGCATTAAGTTGGGTTTATGTGATGTTAAAGCCTATAAAATGATTCTTTTTGTTTCTAATCAAAAGCATCGGCATGCCAAGAAGCCTTGGAAAAGGGAGCATGGAAATCTATTCTCTAGATAAAGTTTGGATTGCAAATTCAAGAATAAAGGCACCCACATGCCTTTTTTATGTCCATTTTACATGGGAATTTTTGTGGGTTTTTAATTTCTTTATGGTGGATTGGGAAATTCCCAAAGAACTGTCATGCAAAAAATTTGATAATCTTGATAAAATGGTTAATCATTGTATTACTTAAGTTTCTTACATATCTCAACAATGGCACAAGTTAAAACTAGTAATTGATTATGCTTAAAAACTTCAAGATGTATTTAGTAAAGGAATGTAGAAATTACACACTGTAACGGACAGAATCTGAGCAAGGAGTAGAGAATACACATCAAATATGAGAAGAACATAAATTAATTTAACTTCAAACAAACTTATACAAATACATATTTGTCCACCCGTATGCTCCTACTATAGAGCTTAGCTGGTGATTTAGATAGATGAGAGGCAAAGAGCTTAAGGCTAGTTGGAAGAACTCTCATTGGGTGAAAGATAGATTGATGATGGCTTTGGAGGGGTCTTCCTTTTATAGCCCAAAAATTTAGTCTAGCTGGCATGTGTGATCATGTTATGAACATTCCCTACTCAAGCCCAAGGAATATTCCATGGAATACCCTTTATTGTGGGGCCAAGGAGGGCAATGCCCCCAGACCTTTATCAAAGGGGCCGATGGTCCCCCTAAGATCCCCCAACCAAGGGGCACTTTTGCAATTCCCAAACCCCAAAATAGGGGTCCTTTATAAGTGCCACACCCTGCAATTCAATGCATTATGCCTCAACTTGCTACTAGTATAACTACTCTATCAAACCCAAAGGCTAGATTCACAAAGATCACCATTTTGCAATCTAGTCACATAGACCTCATCTGGTGGGGCATTGAGCATATCTAACATCTCTCCCTCAATGTCCACTCACAGATGAACTACATCCTTGGCCCAACACCGAGTCTCTGAAGATAAACTCAAACCAGATCCTTGGTACAAGCTTTGTGAAGATATCTACTCCATTCTCCTCTATTAGGGAGTAGACAAGCTCTACTATACCATCCTCGATCAAGTTACACACATAGTGATACTAGATCTCAATGTGTTTGGTGCATCTTGGCACTATTAGATCTTCATCTTATACTCTTGTATGCCATAGAATCCTCTTTAACCATATTGCTTCACATGCAACAAAACAAGATGCCTTGTACTTTGCTTTGATAGAAGACAACACAATAATTGGTTGCTTCTATGACTGATCCAAGGGATGATTCATGAATCCAAAGAGAAACAATATCCAGAAATTGATTTCCAAGAATCACTGTCACCTATCTAGTCCCAGTCATAGTTCTCAATAAAAGCACTTCCAAAACTATATGTGATCCTCCATAGTCAAGAGTTCTCCTCAAGTATCTAAGCACCTACATCCTAGCTTTCCAATGACTTTCTTGTGGTTTGTTGGAGAACCTACTTAAAACAAAAGTAACAAAATTGATATTTGGCCTAGTGTTACACAAATAGATGAGATTACTGACTAGCCTCCTAGACCTCCTGATGTCTACTACTATTGATGTATCCTTAATGGATAACTTCACATTGGCCTCCATAGGTGTAACTATCTCCTTACACTCATTCATGTCAAATGCTTTCAAGATCTCCCATGCATATTTCTTTTGATAGATGAATTTTTTGCCATGCTCTTGCCAAAAACTTCAATCCCCAAACAATAGTGCAACAAGCCCAAGTCTATCATTTCAAACTCAAAGCTCAAAGCCTTTTAAGTATGATGAATCATATCTCCATAGTCACCTATAATAAGAAGGTCATCCATATATAGGACAAACACTATAGACTTTTCACCATCCCTATAAACCTATAAGTTAGCATCAGAGGCACATCTTTTGAAATTGAAGCCCAAAAAGAATTTATCTATCCCCTCATACCATGCTCTAGGGGCTTGTTTCAACCCATACAATGCCTTTTTTAGCTTACAAAATTTGTTCTCAGAATGGGGGGTCTCAAACCTTGGTGGCTGAGCCACGTACATCTACTCCTTGAGGTTATGATTCAAGAATACTATCAGATAATTTTTTGTCTATATCATGAAAGCATCTAACAAGTTGTATATAAATTCTTACATGATTTACATTTAGGATAATAAAATGTGGGATCTACTTGTTATTTGCTCACTACACTGACTTCCCAATGCATGAAAAGACATGTGTTGAGTATGCCAAGGTTGAGGTTAAGTGGAAGGTCCAAATCAAGTCACCTAAGTTTCGTGAGGAGGAATGAAAATTACATATGTCCCAAGTTATGGAAAAAAGGGGACTTAATTTTACCTTGTTATGCCTAAATAGTAGGACAAAGGACATGGGAGCTATTGAAGAGAAAGAAAAAGGCACAAAACAGGAAAAAAAGAGAGCGCATGATTGTAGGGGCTTGAAGGAGAGAGGAAAGGCCTACAAGCTCATGCTCACAACTATGGTTGAGAGAGGAAGAAAGATATCATCTTGAAGGAAGAAAACTTGATAGAGAAGAGTTGGGACTAATCATAAGAGAAGATAAGCAGTCATAAACAAGGATTTCCAGTAGTAAGGTCTTTTCTTTTTCTCTTTTATTAGAGATAGCAAGCTTGGGCTGCTCTCGCATATAACTCCAACATGGTTAGATACTCTAGCATCAAGGAAAGGACTTTGTGGCTCTTTTGGAGCTAGAAAGAGTAGTGAAAATAGATTTTACAACAACATATGTATTGCTATAATAAAATTTCAGCATCCTACTTTGCATGTGGCTACTATTGTTGACATATCTTGCTTGCTTATAGGACAGAAAGGCTTGATATCCATATAGAGCTCTCTTTTGGATGAATTGGGAATGAAAATAAATTATTTTCACTATAATAATAATAGTGACAAGCAAGGTGTCTACTATAACAAAGGTTTCTTAGGGTATTCTAGGGCTTTCAGAGGCATCTCCTTCATGCATCAAGTGCTCTGGGGATGATAGAACACTCATATAATAAGAGTACATGGTTTTATGAAGATTTGGGACATCATAGGGATTCTTTTCCTTTGATGTTATAAAACTATCAAAATAGAACCAAAGCACTAATTTAGTCCCCATACACGGTTTTAGTAGGTAATGTTTGATGAAGCTTCGCAGTATGCCCAATTAATAGGGACTACCATATATGAAATTACTTTATAGTTTATGCATAGTTTTGGAGCCAAAATCATCTAAGTAAGCCTATGTAGTAGGGTTATGTCATTGAACAAGGTGCTCATTGAGTCAAAGTCCCAGAGCTTGGGTTATGTGCTTGTATTTGAGTGCATGCAATGATTATATCTGACAAACTTTATCATACAAAGACTCAATCAAGGGATTTTTTGAGGCATCCTAACTTGATATTCCGTGTTTGAACTTGACTTTGCCACTCTCTTTTCTTATTCTTTTCAATCTTAGATATTTGTATGCTTCTTGTCATAACCCATGTGCTTAAGACTTTTAACAATATATGCTTCAACAATGCTAATTTAAAATCAATTTGGTAAATTGGCCACTTCTTAGGTCACTACAAGTATCGTGCAAATAATGGTTGTTCTAGCAATTAGAGCAAATGATTCTTGAAAATTATATCCTTTAATATGTGAAAATATCTATGTAGCTAATCTAGCTTTGTACTTTTCTAAGCTTCCATTAGCCTTGTATTTTACCTTCTAGACCCACTTAGTGCCAATAATCTTCACCTTTTCTGGACAAGGCTACTAGCTCCCAAGTATCATTCTTCATTATGTTGTCATACTCAGCTTGCATAGCTATTCTCCATGCTGGATTGGTAAGTGCTTCTTCCAAGTCTCTTGGCTCCTTTACCTCTCTCATAATCTCAACCATCAAGGCCATGTGTTGACTATGTGAGCAGAATCATTTCTTTTCTCCTCTATTCTTAAAGACCTCCTTTGTGCATCTTCCTTTTCCTCAATAGTGGTAGGCATAGGATTACTATTGATCATAGAGCTACTTCACCCACTGTGGCCATGTCTCTTCAAATGACATGATTGAAAGTTAGTGAAATCTTTCCTCATCATCTAAAGATGATGCTTTCTCCTCCTTGAGGGTAGGGACAACTCTTGGGATAGATTCATAGAGGACTACTTTTTTTATGGATGATAAAGTTGAAGAAATTATATTCTCCTCCTCCATAGTATGTGGTTGCTCCCTTGAACACATTATGATTGGCTATGATCTTCTTTGTCTCTTGGTCATACAATTTATAAAAGGCATTATAACCTAAGAACATACATTTGGTACTTTGTGATTTTAGCTTGTTTTTCTTATCCTTTAGAACATGTGCATAACATTCACATCCAAAATTTCTAAAATGTGAGATAGATGGTTTCTCACCATGATCAGCCTCATGAGGAGTTTTACCCTTAAGAGTCTTTGTGTAACTCTAATTGACAATGTAGACTATAGTATCAACAGCTTATGCCCAAAACTAGTTAGGCAATCCCGCCCTTAAGCATGCACCTTGCAATTCCTACAATGATGTGATTTTCGCATTCAACAATGCCATTCTAATAAGGTGTATGAGGCATCATCAATTGATGCTTAATCCCTTTGCTCTTGTAAAAGTCTTTAAAGTCCTTTGAGTTAAACTAAACACTACCATCTGTCTCCTAAACTTCTTCACACTTTGCCATGTTTCATGCTCAATAAGTTTTAGCCATTCTTTAAACTTACCAAAAGCTCAAGCCTCATTACAAAGGAATACACCCACATTTTCCTACTATAGTCATCGGCGATCAACATAAAATAAGAAGATCCTCCCAAGGCTTGTGTAGGCATTTTACTACACAAGTTAGCATGCACTAACTCTAGAGGATCCTTTGCTCTATTCTTTCTTTCTTGTGAAAATGCACTTCTCTATTGCTTGCCCATCATACAAGCTTCACATTCTTTCTTCATTTCCATTACTACAAGTAGGTGAGCAACCATACCTTGCTTATGTATCTCCTTTAATACTACAAAACCAATGTGACCAAATCTTTCATGTCAAAGTTGACTTATGCCTACACCAGTGGTGGCTACAAGAGCAATTAGCTCATACAGGTTGTTTCTTCTTTCTCCTTTACTGATGATAACTTCTCCAACACTATCGATAATTTTTGTATATGTTTTGGAAAACCTCACCTCATAGCCAAGGTTAGTTATAGAAGTAATTAATAGCAAATTTCTCTTAATCTTTGGAACATACAAAACCTTTAAAAGATTTGTGAGTTTACCATTTGTAGCAACAAAGGAAATAATATTTGTGTCATTAGCAAGGCATTTGGCATCATTCCCAATTGTCACAGTGAATGGATTCTTATTGCAGAAGCTTCATAAAACTATATAGACCTTTCTTGCCAGTCATGTGATAGGGGAGTGAAAACAAATATAAGGGAAGAGAGGTGAAGAGACAAATATCACATGCCCAAAAGCAATGGAGACTTGAGAACATAGTGAAGTAGGGCTAAATTCTTCTTCTTCTTCTTTCTTCTTCTAAGTCTACAACATGATGAAAGACTAATATGAAAGTACCACAACGTATGTATATATGGTTACTAAGTGTGAACATGCTAAGGAAAGAAAAAGTGGCACAATGAATGTGCCATAACCAAGGATGAACCACGTGGGTGTAGTCTAGTTGTAGAATCACTAGCCTATCCTCATGTCAGTCACCTAATATGCCATTGAATAATATCCTATCATATTAGTAAGAAACATAGTGGATACCAGCTCATGTAGAGCTCTCTCCTCCCTTGAGCTTACTATGAGCTCGTGAACTCCAAGCATAGTCCTAAAGCATTGAAGCTTCTTAGCTCCCAAGGCCTTGATGAAAATATCAACATCTTGATCCTCTATAATAAGATTAAAAAAAGTCAGTATCACTTGCTAGAACCCACTCGTGAATGAAATGGTAATGGACCTCTATGTGTTTTTTATTTTGTTTATGATCCATTGGGCTTCTAGCCAATTGAATGCTATTAAGGTTATCATAGTAAATGATAACCTTCTTATCCACCTGCATCCCCAAATCACTATAAGTAGCTTGTACAACCAAGCTATCTCACATGCTACAATTAAAAAACCTCTATACTAGTCAAGGTAACTATTGATTATTTCTTGTTGCTCCAAGTAATAGTATCACTCCCAAAGGAAAACATAAAACCACTAGTAGATCTCCTATTTGAAATACTACCAACCCAATCTACATTTATGTAGCCATGCAAGTCCAATGGTATTCTTGTACCATGGAATAAGGCATAGTCCAAAGTGGACTTGACATAGCACAACATATGCTACACTACATCCAAATGTGGCTTCCGTGGAAGTTATGTAAGCTGACTCTCCAAACCAACTATGTAGTTTAGGTATGGTCTAGTGATTGTCAAATAGATAAGACTGCTCACAATCTTATGATACATAGTGATATCCTTAATCAAGTCACCCTCATCTTCACTAAGCTTAGCATTAACATCCAAAGATATAAAAATAGCCTTGAAATTAGCCATACCATACTTCTTCAGTATATCCAACACATATAGTCTCTTTGACAATGATATACCCTTTAGAGTCTTGATATGCTCTATGCCGAGAAAATAACACACAACTCTCCCAAATCCTTCATCCCAAATTCATTCTTGAGGAGATCCTTCTCATGGTCAATACCTCTCTCATTACCACCCAAAATAATCAAATTATCCATATATATAATAATAACCACAATATTTGCATTACTCTCATAGAGATAGAATGAGTGATCAACCTATGCTCTCCAAAATCCAATACTGACGAGGTATTCTGCAACCCAATCCTGCCATGCCTTGAGTGTTTGCTTTAGTCCATATAAAGCCTTACAAAGCTTGCATACATAATCTCAATGATTCTTATCCACATAGCTAGTTGGCTACTCCACATAAGCTTCGTCTTGCAGCTCCCCCTACAAGAAGGCATTCTTAGCGTCCATTGGATGCATGATCCAACCTTTTGATGCAACCACTGTTATGTCAGTCCTTATAGTGTCCACTTTGACTACTGCAGCAAAAGTCTCCTCATAATCAATACAATGAGTCTACACATACCCTTTGGCAACTAGGCATGTCTTATAGCACTCAATAGATCCATTTAATTTTTGCTTGATCTTGTAAACCCATTTGTAGCCAATAGCTTTCTTGCCTTTAAGTAAAGTCACCAACTCCTATGTGTCATTATCCATAAGTGTAGCCATTTATTCATCCATAGCATGATCCTAATACTCATAACCACTACATCCTTAAAACAAGTGGGTTTCACATCCTACACAACCTTAGCCATGTATACATAGTGATGAGCTATATAACTATCATATGTCAATCACTACATTGATTTTATTACTTTACTTAACATGTGTAGACCTGGATCACTACCAAGTGCTTTAGCATCCTCTTGTGCCTTCCACACACTAGGTGTTTCAATAGACAAAATCCCAAACTCCTCATCCAAGCTCTACTCAAAGCCATTTCAATCAGCATCAATATGAGGGAAATGTAATGATACATCTATCATAATAGGTGAGTCCCCAACTTTCTCCTTACCTTTTCTTGACATCTGTGATGTACTTGATGGAGTAACTTATGCCCTCGATCTATTACTCTAAGGTTTATCAATAGAACCATGACTAGGAGACTCTTGTGGTCCACTCAATGTCCGTGAGATTGTTAACCTATTTTTTGCACAAACACACTCTCATCCTCATCAACCCCAATCGCATTCTACACATTACTATACTAACTACTCATTTCATAAAAAGAAACATCCCTACTAATTCTTAGCTCACATGTAACAAGGTTATAATATGTATATCCCTTCTACTCAAGAGAATATCCAACAAATAAATATATATATATATATATATCTACTTTGGGATCTAATTTACTAGGTAACTCATTAGGAATATGCATATAAGCAATACATCCAAATTGTTTCAACTGGGATAGATTTAGCTTTCTACCTGTAAAATTCTCTTTGGATATCATACCATGTACAACAGTGAGTATCTTATTCATAATGTATATAGTAGTAGCAATTCTCCAGCCCAATAGTAATGAGGAAAGTTTCTTTCTGAATGCATGAACCACCTTTGCAATATGCCTATTTTTTCACTTAGCAACTCCATTTTGCTTTATATCTACATGTATACTACCTCTCTATACCATTTTTCTACAAAAAATCAAGAAAATCATTTGATAGATATTCTCCCCCTCCATCTAGCCTTAGGTATTTAATATGCAACCCTATCTCCTTCTTAACCAATGCCTTAAAAATTTTAAAGTGAGTGAACACCTCACTTTTCTAACACATAAAGTAAATCTATACTTTACAAGTATGATTGATTAAGGAAACATAATACTTGCAACCACTCAAAGTTGCAGTGTTTGTAACATCCCACACATCAAAATGTATCAATTCAAGTTTCTTCTTGCATACATGCTTTTCATGTGAAAATGTATGCCTTTCTTGCTTTCCAAGTTGACTTCACATACTTTATGCATCCCATTAGTCCTTAACTTGAGCAAGCCATCCATAATCTATTTTGAATACATGTCTTTCAGCCATGCACATTCACATGACCAAATCTCTTATGCCAAATTGCAATATTAGCCGCAAAACCTAAACCTTGTGCAAACATGGCAGCATTCATTTTAGGGTAGACTTACATCAAGAGTAAACAATCTGCTAGCATGTTTTCCCTTTGCAATCAACCTACAATAAATTTTGAGATCTTTTACATAGCAACCATCAAATATGAACCGAATCTACAATCCCCAATCTACCATTTGACCAATAGAAACCAAGTTTTTGTAATATTTGGTACATGTAGCACATCAACCAAGTACTTAGTTTTACCATCGTACCTACTCAAAGAAAAATTTTCAATATGAGTAACAAAGTGAGCTGTATCATCCCCTATCTTCACATAGTGTTGAGACTCTGGACTACATCTCTCTCTAAAACATTATCCATGGGAAGTCATGGTTAGAGGGACCTGAGTCTACATACTATACATCATTCTTTAATGAACCATCATTAATCACAGTATTCATGACGTATTGCATAACAAACAACTGTTCACTTCTATTATGATTGTTATTGTTGCTGGACGCATAATTGCCTTGTTGGTTTTTTCCATTTCTAATTTCAGCCTTCTTTTTGAAGCAAGTTTTAGAGAGGTGGCCTTTCTAACTACAATTCCAATTCTCTCTACTATCACTAGATTTCTATTGCTTATTAGAATACACAACTTGCACTTTTTGACTTCTTCTTCCTTCGGACTATCCTCCTCCATTTTATTGTGCATAATAACCTTGTCTACAATCATTGCATTGGCCTCTACCATGACCTCTACCTCTGCTAGTAGAATAAAATACATGTTTAGACTTGTTCTTGCTTTGAGAAGAAGAGGAATTTAGGACAAGGTTTTTCTCCTCAACAAGTATCAGCATAGAAATCAAGACTGCAAAATTAGGGATATCATCCCTCGTATTCATAGATGACCTAAAGCTATTGTATTCATCTCCAAGTCCATCTAAGCATACACACACAACGTCATCATCATCAACTACCACATTGATAGATCAAAGAGCTTTCATGATACTTTTGATCTAAGAGCTACAACTCCTCCTCCATTACTAGTGCACAAAATTTCTCAAACATCAAAGCTTAGGGTCTCATCTAAGTGTTAGGGTAGTTAACCAATCCATCAAACTTTGGTGGATAAATCAAAAGACACCTTCAATCTAGCTTCTCACCAATCTTTTGTATCCCAATGCTAGCCATATGGTCACACAAATTCTTGATCTGAGTGATGAATGCTTTGGATGTCTCTCCTTTATTAAAATTATTTGCTACTAGTTGATTCTCCAAGTTCTAAATCCTTATTTGATTTCGTGTTTCATACTAACTCCTCAATATGTTCCAAGCCTTTGATGTCCTGGTTGTATAGTAAATCACTATAAGAACAACTTGTAACTAAGGCACACAATGCATCTTCATTCCTTCGTTTCCAAGCCCATCGAAGATTTGCATTTGGAGGGATCATAACACTTGAATTTGATGGGTTAGGGATGGGTTGTCGTTCTGGGTCAATCCCCAATACCGTCTACAAAAGCTCATAAGAATCAAGGATAGTTGTACTTTTAAACTTCCACAAAGTTTGTGCCATCAAAATTGTCTTTGCTGAAGGTTGGTAGATGATATCTTAGTGTTTGAATTGTTGCTATAGTAGTACCACCACCTGATGCATCGGCACCACTACCTGATGGAGTAGCAAACAATATTTCTCTTCTTTGCTATTGAAGCCCTTGCCTCTCTTAACTCCTTAGAGCCCCCTGGGCTTTGTTATGATGTAGAAATTACATGGTGTAGTGGATAGAAACTAAGCAAGGAGTAGAGAATACACACCAAATATGAGAAGAACACAAACTACTTTAATTACAAATGAATTGATATAAAGATGGGTCTATCTAGTCGTGTGCTTCCACTTTGTAGCTTAGATGGTGATCCAAACGTATGATAAGCGAAGAGCTTAAGACTAGTTGGAAGAAATTTGACTAGGTGAAAGATAGATTGATGATGACTTTGGAGGGATCTTCCTTTTATAGTCGGAGAAGATGGTCTAGTCAGCATGTTCAACAATTTTATGGACTTTTCTTAGTTGTCTAGGGAGCATTTCATTAAATATTCCCTTTTCCGTCATGTTTGGGATGCTACCCCCAGACCCCTATCAAGGGGGTTGCTAGCTCCCTTGAGAACTAGCCAGGGGCCACTTCTATAGCTCTTGGATCCCAAAATAAGGGTCCTTGATAACTCCCACACACTGCAACTCGATGTATTATGCCTCAAGTTGCTACTAGCATAACTACTCTATCTAACCCAAAGGCTAGATTCAAAAGATCATGTATTTTCCATCCGATCATATAACATAGGGCATCTCCTCATAATGGGGGCCTTACAACTTAGAGCATCATGGATCATTGGTGGCATCTTACAAGGGTGGGGTATTGAGTATACGTAACAAGGAATGCCAAGGTCTTGCATATCCATTTGGTTAGAATGAGATTAGCAAGAATAGTCTCTTATAGGGTTATGTTTCGTGCGTTCCTTCACATTAATGTAAAAGGAATTGGTAAGGAATTCTAGGATGTACCTATTAAAATATAGTTTTGTCCTATAGCTAAAATTACAAAGCTTCACTTAAAGCTAGAGCTTTATGAGTGTACAATCCAAGGACTCAATTGTAAAAGACATTAGTAAATTGAGAAGTACTATAGCATAATGGGATTGAATTGATGCTAATAATGCTAGAGATGGATGTTGTGGTGATGGCCATTTTTGATTTACTAATGAATATGTTTCCGCTAAAGAATACCTTATGGAACATGTATTCAATTACCTTGGAACATTATATACCTTCTCTACTAATAAAAGAAAAGGAACTAAAAGGCAAGAACCTACTACCACTACTTGAAGTGAACAAAAGTATATGTAAGTTAGTTGTTAAAATTGTGCCAAGATTGCTCGTAAATGAGTACCCTACAAAAGAATATCCATAAGTGTCTCAAGTGTAATAACACCAACCAATGGTCATATTATAAAGAAAAGCTGGAATTATCAAGAAAATGTCATCAAATAAGAACACAGCTAATTTGTTATCTCATCTAAAAGAGAGAGTATCTATTCTAAAACCCTTGTATTTATTATTGATGTGAGGATTTTTTTGGAAGTTTATAGTTAACCCAAAAAGGATCGAAATGAACTCACATACCTAGGCATGGCGAGGAATTGCCAATGGTTTTGTACTTTCAAATGTATGATTGGGATGGATTCATCTTGAAGGAATTAGGCTCATAAGACAGTTTGGGAGGTATCCTTCCTTACTAGCATGCATATACTATGATTGCAAGGATCGAGTCTTCATGAGGTCTCCAAGGACATCAGAGAGCAAAGGGCTCAAGGCTCTTCATAATGATTGTCTTGAATTAAAGAACTGCAAGGACTTTTTCATCCATGTTCAATGTGCTCAATTGAGGGCGGGACAAGGGTGTCTTTATGAGACATGGTGATAGAAAAACAAGCAATAGTGTATACATATGAATATGCTTTAGTTGCAAAATATTTTGTATGATGATTATGCCTCTTTTTTATCGTGATTCTCATGTGATGTTAGCCATCAAGTTGAGCAAAAGCAAAGGGGGATGATGTCATTACTAAGGTCTTTTTCATCCGTGTTAGCTATTCCTAGGTAAAGTTGGGAAAAGGGTATCCTTATGAGACAATGTTCAAAAATAATAATAGTGTATGCATATGAACATGATTTAGTGGCACAAAGATTTTGTATAAGGATTATGCCTCTTTTTTATCATGACTCTTACATGATATTATAGCCATCGAGCTGAGGAAAAGCAAGGGGGATGATGTCGTCCTAGTAATGATGATCATCACCATGATCATGCCCTATAGTGGAGCACACAAGCTAAAGTATAGAACCTTACTTTGGAGGATATGGAGATTATGGACAAGAGATTATTAGCCAAGAGAAGGATCGTGATGGTTAGCAACATGATTAGGTAGGAGAAGATCATTTTAGATGCCATTTTTTGAAGTCCTTGAGGATGTTATGGGGCATCTTTATGCATTGTTATGATAGCCAATATAAGGCTTATGGAGGTGCCTATTTGGAGGGGATGATGATATTATTTCGGAGAGAAGGGAAGGAAGAGTTATTGTTGGGAGAGGCTACTAATTTCAAAAGGCATATTAAGAGGAGATCGACATTGTTTTAGGCCTCTTGTAGAGATGGGAAGAAGACACTCTTTTGAGTGGAGTGAGTTACTATCTTGAAGAAAAAATTGAGGGAGAGTATAGCCTTGTGTAGACACTATTTTTGATAGGCCTAAGGGGATATTTTTGAGCAACCAACAGGACATGATTGAAGATGATAAGTTCAAGAAGAAGAGAAGAAGATATTATTGTACCTATTCCACAAGTGCATGAGCTGATCATCATCAAGTAAACATAGCCAATTCAAGAGAATAAAAAGAGTTTGTGGTGCTACTCTCCAAGAGACTAAATATTTGAAGACCTTACATGGGAGTAGGAGGTAATAAATTGTGAAGGTTGAGTAGTAACTATAGGTGTGGAGTGAGTGACTCTCCCCAATTAATGTTCCCTAATGAAGATACACTCATGGATTTGTTGTATGATATTGGTGATTCTTACTTGTGTCTTATTGTATTATAATGATGTTGATGTTGCTCATAAATGAGATGTGTGTAGATGTCTATGTCTTTATAAATGAAGCTCATGAAGATGAGGGAATCATGTCCTAAAGGAAAGTGTATTTGTATTTACAATCCTCGATGTCATGTTTAAGATATCTCCATGGTGTTGGGCCTTTAATGCATTGCAAACTTTTATACTCTCTAGTTCTTGTGATTTTACATTCATTAATGATACGATGAGGTAATTATGGCATCCCTTAGAGCAATCTTGTAGTTCCTATAGGATGGGTTCTAGGTCCATTGATCTTCTTTCCACCGCATCATGCTTAGGTAGTTGAAGCAATTGAAAAGAAAGAAATAGATAGAGGATGTAAAAATGTAGACACACCCTTATAGGCCACGTCCACTACGTTGTGGTCAATAAGAGTGATGCTTTATGTCTATTCATGAGCTAGAAGATGTCCATTTCATTTTTTGTTGATTTGATGTGTACATGATTCTATTATACCTAATGTTTCTCATACTTCTTGTTGAGATGACTTTATTTTGTGATGTATAATTCCATGGGTTTTTCTTGATAGAGTGCCACTATCCAAAGAGACTGTATAGAAGCCAATGTGCCATGTGCCCCTTTTTGTACCTACAATAAGGTAAATCTACAATACCTCCTCATGTGTTATGGGTCTAGACTAATGTAAAGGGCTCCATGAAGACAAGTGAATTTATACAAGTCCAAGTATCCATGGCAAAATACCTCTTAATTATAGTGAAGAAACTAATTATACATATTTTGAAAGGTGATCAAAAGAAACAAGTAAGCACTTTTTGGAAGCAATTGCTTTGAATTCGGCTAAAGATATGACTTAAGCAGGTGAATTCAACATTGTTGAATAAAATTTTAATTATTGTTTAAGGTATATTTTGTTGCAAGAGGTCAGGAGGTGCAAGCATGTTTCATGTTCAATAATTCATGTGGATTGTGTATCTCAAGCATCTTTTTCTCTTGAGAATATTGCTACATATATTTTAGTTTGAAATGATTTGGCTATGCCTCAAGGATTGATAGAGCATAAGCATCTAGCCTTGAGCAATGGCTTCCTTTAGTCTCACATTGAAAGCTAATAGCTTTGGCACATTTTCAAATCACCTTTCATTGATGCTCTACTTAAACTTCAGTGTTTTCTTCTCAAGTATGAGTAATGTAGACTTTTTCATGTAAAAACTTTATATTCGTATAAACCATGGATCTATGACCACATAGCCTTTCTTTTGGCATGATACCCAAAAAATGCTAGGGATTTCAAGAATTTTCAGCCTAGAAGTTGTAAAAGTAAACTAGAAGGCACAATTACATTTTTAGATAGTTCAAAGTTGTTGAGGCATGCATAAGCTCTATTGGCAAGACCCAGGGACTGCTTATTGTTCAAGCATTTCAAGCGAGCACTAATGGCTACCTCTCACATAGCCGACGCGCTATCCATATCTACGGGTCTAGTGAGCTTACCTCCATGCCCGATCAAGTACTTTCTCTCCCAAGCACTCCGATAGCTCCATGATCCAAGTGCAAGCTTCAAGTGAGCTCCATCCTCAAGCTCCACGCTCCTAGATCCATTGCCACGAGCAAGAGAAGAGAAGAGAAGAGAAGAGAGGAGAAGATGGAGAGCTTCTCCACCACGGTCCCTCACCCTCACACACTCAATCCTCACACTCTCACACTCCCTCTCTCAAGCACAAGCTCAAGCAAGCAAGAATAAGAAGAAGAGAGCTACTTTTGGCCACACACAAGAATGAGCTCTCATTTATATTTTGAAATTTATATACAAAGCCCTAAATCCCATTTGGGCAGTCATCCCCTTCTTACATGGCTGGCCATAGCCTAGGCCCTTTTTTCCATTGTTCTCCTATCTTCCTAGCTTCCTTCCTACCACTCATCTATTTTTACAATTTACACAGGTCAGAGCCCGGTGCTCTTAAAATAAATCATGGTGCGCCTTGTGCCTTTTACAAAAGTATTGACTTGTGCTTTTTCTTGGATGCCTTTTCTTGATTTAGGACTTTTTTACACTTCTTGTGTTTCTAGATTTTTGTTGGCATGCGTTCATTCTCCATTCCGCTTTTGCCTTGGCTTTGTCTTTCACTTTAGATTTTCCCCATTTTCCACCTTGTTCGTTTGAGAGTTAACATTACCCCCCTCCAAAATGTTGAGGCAAGCACAAGCTCTACCACCAAGAACCACGGACTGCTTATTGTTCAAGCATTTCAAGAGAGCACTAATGGCTACCTCTCACATAGCCAATATGCTATCCATCTCTACAAGTGTAATGAGCTTATCTTGATGCCCAATTGAGTTGCTTCCTCTCTCAAGCACTCTGATAGCTCCACGATTCTTGATGCAATCTCAAGCATCCTCAAATCTCCACCTCCAAGCTCCATTCTCCATAGCCACGCATGAAATGAGAGAAGAGTAGAGAAGAGAAAAGAAGAGAGAGGATGGTGGAGAGATTCACCTCCTTGATCCCTCACCCTCACACACTCACTCCCTCACACTCTCACACTCCGTCCCTCAAGCACACACAAGCAAGCAAAGAAAAGAGAAGGAGAGAGAAATAAGAGTCCATTTTGCCACACACCAAAGAATGAGCTCTCATTCATCTTTTGAACTATATGCAAAGCCCTAAATCCCATTTGGGCAGTGAACCTCTTTTTACATGGCCGACCATAGCCTAGGCCCTTTTTTCCATTGTTCTCCTAGCTTCCTAGCTTCCTTCCTACTGCCCATCTATTTTTACAATTTACACATGTCAAAGCTTGTTGCTCTTAAAATAAATCACGGTGCGCCTTGCACTCTTTTACAAAAGTATTGACTTGTGCTTTTTCTTGGATGACTTTCCTTGATTTAGGACTTTTTCACACTTCTTGTGTTTCTTGATTTTTCTTGGCACCCTTCGTTCTCCATTCCACTTTTGCCTTGGCTCTATCTTCTGCTTTAGATTTTCCCAATTTTCCACCTTGTTCGTTTGAGGGTTAACAAAATTTTTGGCATCATCAGCTCCCTCATCAGACTATAAATTAGAGATGGTAAACAATGTAAACATGGAATGAGCATAGACTAGTTAACTTGACTCTACTGGCTTGTTGTTGTTAACAACTAATATAATAGCATTTGATCTTTAAAATTTTATTAAGACACTTAAGGGCTACAATTTTAGGAAATCCATTTGTAAACTTGAGTCCTAAGATGGGAAGGTAATACTATGTGATTCCAATTGCAAGTTTTCCTTCTTTCACTTTTAAAAACTCTCCTCTGATATCAATGCCATGACATCAAAGAAATTAATGCTAGACAACTCCTTCTTTCTAATGTGGAGCCAATCATCTCTTCATATGAAGCTCAAGCTTTGGAGTAACCTTACTTTATGGATGAACTTGATGTATGTAACATGCTCACTTGAGGAGCCCTTAGAGGTAGGATTTAATGGTCCATGGAGAGACTTTCCCTAATAAGTGATGCTACTCGATACTTCTTAGAATAACACATGGTTTGTTGCCTAGGCTCTCTTGAGTCCACTTCATAATAGAAGGTTCTGGCCATAACTCGTGGATTGACCTAAATCTAGGTTCCTAATTCGTGCTAAGGTCACCTAATAGTTTTTGTCTAGCATCGGCCTTGAGCTACTACATTCACAAGTCAACTCAACCCAAAGTAGATCAATATCACACTTGGTTTATAATGAGTGAGAAACAAGGGGGAGCGATACCCATTGATCCCTCTATCAGTAGGGTATAGTCTGAACTTTGTTCCCCGAAAATCGCATTAGTTGGAATCTAAGATAACACACTAGACAATCACACATTAAGCTCTTTTCTAATTGCACTGCTTTAAAAGAAAATCTCTCAGCTCACCAAGACCACCCATTTGTTGAACGGGACCAAGGTCTTTCCCTCTAGCTTTCTTCGGGGGTTTTGTTTTAGTTATCTAATCATCCTAACACATTTAGTTTGACATGCAAAGACAAATTTCTTAATTATCCATTAAACACTAGCCCCTTCATGTAATTTATGGTCACAAACACAAAGACAATATCAAACAATCCTTTGAAAGTAGTTAAAAAATAAGGATATTTATTCCGTACTTGCTCCAAGGTGTAATACCAACCCGACATTCCATCCCTTAATCAGGGAATCGTGGTCAATCCTAAGTACATGATCCACCAATCCATCCTTATCTAGCATCAGGGCCTTCCACAAAGTCCATCATGGGCTTGTAAGGATTAGGCTAGTCCTTGGTGAACCAAGGGATTTATGGATATAGCTCCCTTGGCACCCTTATTGCCTCCTGGCCTAACATCCTTTCTAAGGAGAGACCTCTAGCATTTGGGTTGGTCCTAACCACCAACACGGTCAATTAGCCCCTTAGTGAATGACTCCCGCCATTAACCTTGGGGGCGGTTTTGTGTGTAACTAAATCCACCCATGAGGACACAATAGCTTTTGTGCAAACACATAATCAAGCAATTAGCCTATTATCATTAGCTAGAAAAACTATTTCTATTTCTCACAGCATCAATCCAAACAACCATTTTGAATATCTCCTATGAATCAATCAACTTATCTTGGGTAAGCAAACCACCTCTTTCAATTCGACAAACCTTATCTTAAAAGACAAGTTATTAGACTAAAATAATGTCCTTTGGATATATCACAAAAGAAGATGCGATCCACAACTACTTATTCTTCTTTAGTGCAATCCCCAAAATGACACATGCTGGTCATATATAAAAGATACACATCTCTAGCATTTTCTTTACATCACAAGCTTCCCTTTAAATGGTTCAACAATTTGTTATGCACAATCCCTTTCGTCATTGTATCAAGAGACCTCCATCTTTGTTTTTATCTTCCACCTAGGTCACTAAAATTCTCTATAACATGACCATATTGAGTCTTACTTGTTAGCAATACAAGTTGCTACTTCACAAGGCAATTCCATACATAACTCTTTGCATTCCAGCCCATGAACAACCTTTATTTCTATGCAATTGCAAAGTGGTCTAGATATTAAAGCTATGATTTATAAGATGAGAGATTCTTAGACTAGGACCATATGACAATCATAATCTCACTTGACTTTATTACCAAATAAAAGCAATAAAAAGGAATATAGGGGGGGCACCTAGGATCCTTTGTGAATTTTGGGTCAATTGTTGCTTGGTTTAATGGAGTAGCGAAGATGTCATCTCAAAGTTTCTGATCCCCAATAGCACCACTGCAAGACTCCAAGGGTTATATATATGATTGGGCATTTTGACTTCTGTTACCTTTGCTCCATCTCCCTCTTCTTCTTCTCTCTCTCTCTCTCTCTCTCTCTCTCTCTCTCTCTCTCTCTCTCTCTCTCTCTCTCTCTCTCTCTCTCTCTCTCTCTCTCTCTCTCTCTCTCTCTCTCTACACAAACACACACACACACACGTGTGTGTGCGTGCGTGCGCGCGCGCGCGTATGTGTAGAAAGCCTTTATAGCCTTAGGCCTTAGGGAGGGTAATTAATAGCTAGCCCTCCCTCTCATTTTTAAAATGCATCGTCCTCTCCCCCATTTAGTTTGCCATCACTCAACATCACATGGTGGATTGATCTGTGAGACAACTCGTACTCTCTTCAAGCACATGCAATGGACTATTCATCTATCTTGATCGTTGATTGTGATGCGATAGCCATTTGCGAGCAGTGTGCATGGTGGCGTTTTTTCATAGTGGGTGGTAGCGACGATCAACAATGGCATGTAAGTTTATATTTTTCCTTTTCTTTTATTATGGTTTCTTAACCTTAATTCCCCCCTCCACTCTACGCCCCCTTTGATACACAAGGGTGGGGGTGAGGACATTACAATGTGGCTTTTTCTTTTATAAAGAGAAAATAAAGCATTATGTGTTGGCTAAGCACGAGATTCAAAGAGATCTTGCAAATGAAGACTTATTCTCTATTTCAAAATGTATTGGAGTACATTGGTATCACCCTCTAGAGATCTACTACTATTGTGATGGTCTTGTACAAATTGTTTTCAAAATAGATTTCAGAAGGAATTAAAAGGGGCTATATGAAAGACTTCATAAGAGGAATAGGTGGCTACCTCCTCACTTACAAAACAACATATTGCTCATCCAATTGGATTTAGAAAATGCTTTTGATATTGTCCAATGCTATGTTCTTTTGCAAATACTTTTGGCCTCAAGGTCTCAAGTACAAAATTCAACTTGTCTAAGGACCCTTATATGTCCATTTCATTTAAGAAAAATGTATTGGATAGTGTTAAACTAGCTTATTTTATTAGGAAAGGATGTCCTTTGAGCCATGTTCTATTTGCAAACTCATCAATTTCTTTCCACATTGGAATATGAAGTAGCATAATGAAATTTTGTTGCTATTTAATATGCAAGAAAAAATTATACAAAAAGCCTATGTAAAATATGCTTTCATGATGTTGGAGCTCTCCATGGAAAATCCGGATAAAGCTGTAAAATTCGTTCAAATTTTCTCATTTGCCTTAGGCACAATTCGCATTGGTCCAAATCTTCTTTAATTTGTCTATTAGAGAATTATCTTGCATTACTTGGATGGTAGGGTAAGATAGGATCCAAAGGCCAATCGTTTATAGTCCTTGGGTACTTGATTGGTGTCAATACTATAGACTTGAATTTTTTTTGCGGCTTTTAGGTAAACTAAAGAACACGATCCATAGATCTGACTCGGGTGCATGAAATTGGTCCTTGAAAGTAAGAATTTCCAACTTATTTCTAGGTCTTAAGAAAAGTAACCTAAAGGAGTTTGACATATTATTAGCCAACTTTATGCAGTCTAATGTAATGAAAGTAATGCATTCCTCTCAAGTTTCCTAGAGCAAAATTATGTTCTCCAAAAAGCATGGACGGACTAAAAATTGTGTTCAATCTCTATTGCTTGAATAAGGTCATTAAGTTCAACACATAGATATCTAAGCTCTTGGGTTAAAATCATTGTAGTTGATGAAGGATAGGAGTTGTAATATCTCAACCCTAAGCTTTCTTGATGAACGTTTTGCTATTACATCTCATATATGCTTTATGATTGGTACTTTCAAATTCTTGATTGATGAATGCGAAGGCTTGGCCTATTTGCTATAACTTAGTCCTAACAAGGATTTGATCAAATTCATGGAACTCTTGTCTCTCAATTGGTTTCGAGTGTTTGAGTGACCACTAGCTATGGTCTTTCAAAGGCCAATTCATATTTCCTTTGGCAAAGGCTTCAAAATAATCAATGATCTTCTCATGGGTGGATCTCTTCCCACATTTAAAAAAAGTAAGGCAAGATGGTATAGAGTCAAAAGATCCACAACTTTGATCCTTATTTCAAATATAGACAGTTTAATATTTGCTTATGTGGTCTCATTGTGAAGAGATTTCTTTCAAAATCGAAAGAAGAGTTTGGATTACTCTTACGTATCAGTAAAGTGTGGACTTGTAAGCGATAAAAATCCAAAGATACTTTTGTCTCCAAATGTTGAGTTCACCTAGTACTTTAAGAATAAACCTCTCAAGGCTTGTGGTTCTAAGTTCAGTTTTATAAGAAGTTCTTTTCACCTTGGGTTGCATCCATTGGCATCCAAAATGAGAAGAATGAGCACCAAGCATTGGTGGAGGGATACGTTTCAAGCCTTATGGAAAAGTGACATTCCTTGCAAATACAAGATTCTTATTTTGAGAGTTCTCATGTACAATCTAGCCCCACTAAAAAGCATCTCTTAGTGAAAGGGGCACAAGCAATGGCAAATGCCCTATGCCCAAGCTGGAAACTTTCAAATGAATCCTTATCTCATTTATTTACGAGATGCATGATCAACAACGAAAGATTGATTGATCAATTGTTAGTCATACCATTTCCATTGATTGGTAACTTTCCTTGTGCTAATATGTGGTATGCATTGGCATGGGATGTATGGTGACACTTGAGGAAGGAATGTGTTTCCAAACCAATCTAGATTCTCGCATTTGTATGTTTGCCCTAATTCCCTTCGCTTTGTGGACCGATATCGGGACTCAAAGCCTATGTATCAGGATAGTGGTGCACATTGGACAAGCAAGGATGGGATGGTCCCCCCTTGATAGAAATTTAGGATGCAACTCTTCCAACTCTCCACTTTACATTTTTTATGGCACTGATGTATTTCAAATCACCACATATACACCAAAGTTTGATACATCCGAAACAAATTTCCTTCTCTTTATAGAGATGCTATCAATCAAAATTGAACAAGAAATATTGCCATCAAGAGGAAGGCCAAGGTAAAAAGTCATCGAGAGGTGGAAGCTCAAGATAGGGCTAAAATTTTTAATGCGAAGATATGTTGACATCATATTGTAAACAACATATGTTATAAAGATCTGATTAGCATCGGCTAAAATGAAGTGGTAGTAGGCATGAGGCTAACTTGCAGACGAGTGTCTTTGTAGCCATTAGAAATGTCTTTATTGATTTCAATTACTTGTTTTTCTCGTAGGCCTAAGGCTAATTGGCAAACATGTGTCTTTGTAGCCATTAGAAATGTCATTATTCATTTGAATTACTAGGTTTTCTCAATAATTCAGCTAGAGGCTTTGGGAATCACATTCACATTACACAGTGTCATGTATCATGGAAAAAGAAGAGACCGAAGATGTGGGGAGAAGGACACCTTTGCGTTCTTTAATAAGCGCATGGAGGAGAATGCCATTCTCAAGCCTCTTTGCCTTTCCTTACAAGGTCACTTAGGCTTAGCGAAACGTGTGTACCGAAGGGCGCCAACATCGGGTGTTCCAACCTGCAAATACTATATTTTTATAGAGCGTTCTCTGTCTGTCTGTCTCTCTCTCTCCACATCCTCTTCCTTGTCCATCGGGTAAAGAGAGCTGTGCTACGATGTGCCCGCAGGTTGTGTGAGTGCTCTCTCACACGCCATCGATTCGCATTGATCTCATGTCCTGCGCTCTCTCTCTCTCTCTCTCTCTCATGCACACACACCTTTCTGTACCCAGTCTTCAGAACATCCATTCGTTCCCTCTCTGCGATCTTGCTGATGCCCCCCCTTTCCCCTTTGCTTCTTCGACATATCCATCATCTTCTGCCGCTCCTTCTTCTTCCTTCCCCTTTTCTTTATCCTGCTTTTGCACCCGTTCCTAGCTTCTATTCTACTTCACCCGCGCGCCCCATCAGCCTTCTGCAACGTCCTCTCTGATGAGTGTCGATCATCATCATCATCATCATGTATGATAATGTTGCAGAATTGTGCGTTTTGTAGTTTGCCTTTATGCTTTGCGTTCCGATCAGTTCTAATTTCGAGCGCGAAGTATTGACAGGCCTCCGGCCAGCTTTTCTCTTCCTTTGCTTTGTCTTTGTCTCAATCTTTTCCATCCTCTTTTGTTGTTTGGTCGACGTTGCAGTTTGACGCATGAAACACTTGATCTCCGTGTTTCTTCGCAATTGGGCAACCGTTCTGTCAATTCCTTCCCTTATAGTCTCGCCAACCTTCATTGTTTGATTAGGTAGGTGCGTGAGCTTACAGACACTTGCCGCCTTGTTTTTTCCTCTCTCAATCTGCATTTTTCCACTGTGAAGTAAAGGTTGATCAATTCACCTATCTCAACATTATCCATTGATAAGACATTGATCTTCCCTCCAATTGCCAGTTTTGATGGAGGCCACCGGCCTCGTCAGCTGCGGTTTTTGAATTTGTGAAGCAGCTTGTGCAGCTAGTGATATCGCAGAATGAGACTGACAACGAATAACCATCGCAAGCCGGTGAGTGCACAATTATCTCAGCTATCAAAGACTCATGCAATGTGAATTGATGTGTTCGACGGTTCGATACAGTTCTTCCTCGCACAAGTGTTCTAAATTACAGGGTTGATGTTATTCATGTTTCCTTATTCCTTGCTCAAACGTTGAACTTGCAGTTCTGGGCAAGGCTTTCTTTGAAGGGATGGCTGAAACTGCGCAGAAAGGAGGAACAGTTTGTCGCCGATGGGATGACCGATGAATACAGCTGCCACGAACACTCTAGCGAGAGCTATAGCGATGAACAAGGTCTGTGTCAGTATTATTTATTCACTTATGTATTGTGGTTATCGTTACTAAGCACTGTTGTAATTAAGTATAATTCGAACATGTAGTATGTCCAAAAAAGGCGGGTTGATGGTTTAACAATAGCCAGAGAAAAAGAACACTAATTTGATGGTCCTTGCAAATGCTTTTTTGTCTGGAGTATGGTGCTTTTTTACTACTGGATTATAGTGTAGAACACTAATTTCATCGCCCTTGCAAGTGCTTTTTTGACTGGATTATGGAGTTTTTTGGGTCTTTCATCATTTTCTAAGGTACAAATGTATGCTTTAGCTGTGAGGTATGGTGAAATGATCAGCTGTGCTATATGGGAGTGGGTGACAGATGAGAATGAGCTGTGGTGGGAGAATCGCTATGATGTGAATAATGGTGGGTTAAGCACGGAAGACAGTAGTCTTGATGATGAGACTTGTAAACGGAGGCACAGCTGCTCCGGGACCGAATGCATCTACCGGCGTTCCATTTCTTCTGCGGGTAAAAGAATGCACATCTGCTTTTAGGCTTTTTTTTTCCCAAAGAAAATCGAAAAAGGAAAAACCAGGTGGAAGGTGGGAACAAAGAAATGTGGGGGAAATTGTTAATCTGTAAAATTGTTAATCTGTTGATGGGGTCGATGATCAGGCCGCCTTCCGCAGCATCAGTTACCGAGGCACTCAGCTTCTGCAGCTGCTCTGGTGCCCGAGGACTCTAACTTTCTGAAAGTGGATCAGTTCATAGACAAGAAGCAATTTCGGTGAGAATTCATCGAATAGAAAACACATTTAATAATGCAGAAAGGAAGCCACCATGATTACACTGTCTACCTAGTGTCCGTTCTAGTTGTCTGCAGCTTTTTTCCCTTTCTGTTAAGTATGAATTTCAGTTATGTTAGACAATCATACATAGAGTACACATGCTTCATTTGAGTTAAACGCATTCGTCTTATATATTGATTGAATTGAATTGAATCAATAAGGATATTTGCGGGCACATGGAATGTGGGAGGCCGGTCTCCAAACGACAACATGGACGTGGAAGAATGGCTTGGAAGCCTCAAGGAACCTGCTGACATCTACGTCATCGGGTATGATTTAGGCTTGCTTCTTTTATTAGCCGTGCACGCAGTACCATTTGATTAAGCGATCGATTAGCAGCACCGATATTGATCGAATTAATTATCGAGGTGCTGTCCATCTCTCTGCAGGTTCCAAGAAGTGGTGGCTTTGAACGCAGGCAACGTTCTGGGTGGCGTGGAGAGCACAGTCCCGGCCGCAAGATGGCTGCACCTCATCAGGCGCACTCTGAATAGCATCAAGAACTACAGCAGCAGCTGTAGCGGCTGCTTCCACTACGGTACTAACTCTAGCGCTGCAGAATCATCTAACGATATTCACCAGCTCGACATGTCGAGCATCCCATTCGAAATGAGGCGCAGCTGTAGTACCCCTTCATATCTATGGCGGCAACGACCGGACACATTCGAGCCTGTAATTGTAGTGAACCATGACAGCATTAATAGAAAGGAGAACAACATTATTAGGATCACAAACATGGACGAGTACAGCAGGTGCAGCGATGCCAGAGGTGATTATAAGTCAGCATGCTCGTCGAAGTATGCCCTTGTTGCGAGCAAGCAGATGGTGGGGATACTGCTATGCGTGTGGGTTCGAGCAGATTTGAGAAGAAGCGTACACAATGTCAAGGTCTCGCGCGTGGGATGCGGCCTGATGGGCTATCTAGGCAACAAGGTGATGATGAATGGTCACGTGCAACAATTTAATCTCGAGGCAGCTTGTGGCTTGTTGGCAGCTCTTGTTCCTAAGATTTCTATATACAGTTAGGAGAAAGGCAGATCCAGTGTGTTAATCGCTCTTGTTCCTAAGATTTCTAAATACAGTTAGGAGAAAGGCAGATCCAGTGTGTTAATTAGGATGCATGATTTGATGAGGAAAGGGCAATGCCAAATCCGGATGAGATGGGTGTTTAGGAAGGGGTTGATTGATTGTTATTCTACTTGTGTGTATTTATATATGTACTGTAGGGCTCCATCTCCATCAGCATGTGCTTGCATCAGACGAGCTTCTGCTTCGTGTGCGCGCACCTGGCGTCGGGCCAGAAGTGTGGCGACGAGATGAGGAGGAACGCGGACGTGGCGGAGATTCTGAAGCGCACCCAGTTCGCGCGCGTGCGTCAGTCCGTCAATGGCCAGCACTTGGACCAGCTTCCCGAGACCATTCTGGAGCACGAGTGAGTAGCAGTAGCAGCGAACCCCACTACGTACCTCTTCTCTTCTTTTGGGATTTGATTATTTATTTATATTAAGTAGACACAATTTCGACCAACGTCTATACAATCCAATCACGAAGAGCCATCCCAATTAAAAAATAAATAAATAAAATAAAAACCGAAAGGGGGGGGGGGGGGAGAGAAATCTTTCCTTTTTACCGTGAAATGAACACGCCAGAATGCGGTAGGAACGATCCCAACATACCATAGCAGAATATCCCAAGCCCATGACACGCGCAAGTATTATCATCCACCTAGTATTATGCGTATTTATGCTGGGCTTGTGAGTGTCGGTGCAAATGTACATTCGTAGTTGGCTTTATTATGGATTGATTTCTAATTTCTAATTGCTTTCAGTGTCGCTCCCTCCACGCAGCTGATTCTTAAAAAATAAATAAATAAATAAATTTAGGGTTCTTTTCAGAACCTAAAAATTGCCTGCACACAACACACACAATGCCTGCGCCTTCCTTCTTCCGCACAAAATCCCAAAAGCCAACAATCTCCAATTACAAAACCCACCAGTGGTTGGTTAATAATAAGCCTTTTCTTTCTTCCTTTTGAGAAAAGCAGAAATGTTAGATCTCTCGGCAGAGAAACGTCGCATCGCCGGAGCAGAAGGAAAACGGTAGCTAGCTGGCTTTGAGGAGAATACAATTGAAAATTGAAACTTGAAAGGTTTTGGGCAGTAGACCTAAGATTTCGAAAATTTCAAAAACTCTAGCAGCTTGCGATTTAAAAAGAGACCTGCAAAATCTCCGAAAGGTGTTGCAAAACATCAAGGTGGAAGGTTTCTGTCCTGGCCCTGGAAAAACCTCTCAGAAAAGTGCGCCCCGATGAGCTTCTAGGAATCAGTACACAGCTGACCCTTGATTTCGGAGCGGTGTTAAAATCCACTAGAGTCTCGAATCTTGTCACAAGAAAATCCATGGAGCTTGGGGGAAGGATGCAAAGAGCAGGGTATCAGAGAGGGTCTAGAGGAGGTAGTACCGTAGTAGGGAAGACAGACCCCAGAGCTACAATCATGGCATTATATTATAATACAATGAGAGTTTGGGCTTCTAAAGTGGCTCACTGGTTTCACGCACAATGTGTGCCAGACATATATACACCCTACGGATGACTGTCAAAACTTATTTACAGCCTCTGGATGGCTGTAAATATTTCCTTCGTTCTCTAAAGAAAGAATTCCATCAAAAGGAAGTGTTTTTCGTACTAAGCTAAAGCTTCCAAGACACTAGAGCCATTTTAATTATAGCTGTTTTTGCAAATTGCCATGTAGAGCCGTAAAACGGTTTTAAACAGAAGTTTTTGTGTTGGTTGTCCAGAATATTTTTCGTGAACTGGGTTGGTAATTAAGCTTGTTTATTTTGCTTCTTTGAACATGAAACTGTGCAGCCGGATCATTTGGCTTGGGGATCTGAATTATCGGCTAGCCCTTTCTTCTAGTGTAACTCGAGCTCTGCTTGCCAGGGAAGATTGGGATGCCTTGTTGGAGAATGATCAGGTATATCTCTCTCTCTCTCTCTGTGTCTCTGTGTCTCTGTGCCCTGCCCCCATCCATTCCATGATTCTCGTACTGAATATTTTGTTAATTGATAGATTATTCTTAGTCTTTTTCTCTGAATGTGGGTCGAGGTCCACTGATAGATACTCGTCAATCAATCCAAACCTCTCAGCCTCTCACAAACACACGATTAATTTGCAGCTTCACATTCAACGTAAGGCAGGTCGTGTATTCAAGGGGCCGTGGCACGAGGGGAAGATCTACTTTGCCCCAACCTACAAGTATAGGACCAATTCAGACACCTACACTCTCGAGAAGGTCAAGCTTGGAGAGAAGCGACGGACTCCAGCTTGGTAAAAATCTAACGGATTAATAACTAGGGTGTTTAAGCTAGTCTTTGTAATCAATCATGCCCAAATACCGGATTGCACAATTCTGTTTTCTTGCAATCGATCGTACAATTTATAGGTGTACTAGATTGCACAACCGTGTCTAATTATTGTGGATCTTCTGACTGTTCTCTCAACCTTGCCCTTGCTGAAGGTGTGATAGAATACTGTGGTATGGAAGTGGGTTGAGACAGCTTGCCTATGTGAGGGCTGAGACGAAGCTTTCAGATCACAGACCAGTCTATGCTGTGTTCTCTGCGGAAGTGGACGTGCTGAGCAGACAGAAACTCAAGGACTTCTTGGTCTGTAAAGCTGATAAAGTTGGACCAGAGGACACAATTTTCATCAATGAGAAGACAGGTACTGCAATCCCTTGACCCATTACTGTACATTATCTGACCTTAACGTCATCAATATACTTAACAACAACAATCCAGTATAGTGTCTTCAGTTTTATTAACTATGCGCTGTAAATTGCTGCCAGAAAACATTACAAAGCATGACAACTATGCGTATCTGCAACATGAGAAGTAGAGGTCATAATCAGCTGAGGCTGCCTGCGGATGAGCACCTCAACGTGTTTTCCAACCGGGAGTGGTTTCATGCATTGTGTGAGTCGGTCTAGGGATACATACAGTCTAAGCAAGCAATTTCGAGTCAGAGTCCTTAGACAGGGGTTTTTATGCAACGCCAGTGTGCCGTGTTTGCAGGCCTTCAGAAATGTCCTTAAGCTTGCCATCTTGCAAGGGTCAGCTTTAAAGAAGTCACACAACAACCTTGACTACTTGTAGTATAGGTAAGTCACCGATGCCTTTCTTTTTTGTTCTTTATCTTTTCTGTATTCACGATCCTAATTGTACGTTTGACCCTCGTCTATTGGATTTGCTAAATCCTTTTTATCTTTTCAGAATTGCCTGCTTATAGAAGGGTGAAAAGCATCATCGAACAAGCAAGAAGGTGAATAGAGAGTGTGTATGTGTGTGTGTACATATATGGCTTTTGGTTATTGCAGCATATTCGGAAGGCATGTGATGCGATCTTTCACCTTTCAGTAAGCATTTGCAAGCAAAGGATTGAAATGTTTACCCACATGAGAATAAATGGACGATCCCATTTATTGGGCCTTCGTTCATAGTTTGCCACGAGGCGAATTATACATACCAGATAAATTTTGTTAACAAAAACAGCGGCAGCAAAATGCACTGCTACAAGTCGCGAAGGATTTCGAAACCCTAAACTGTCAAGCACAAAGAAAGAAGAAATGCTCAGAAATCCAAGCCTGCCATACAAATTGATTATTGGAGCGCACATGTCTGAATCAGTCTGATGGATGTTTGGTGGAATCAATGTGAAGTCTTTAAAGAAAGATGCTAGTTTGTTCCTTTTGCTGCTGGGACTTTTATTATTTATTGGCTAGGTGACAAGAGGAAGTACTGAACACCCAGTGGAACATGTTATGATGAATGGTAGTAGGTACTGTTACCAATTGGCAATCTCTCTCTCTCTCTCTCTCTCTCTCTCTCTCTCTGCGCTCACAATGGTTTCTGTTTGCAATTTGTCTGGGTAATTTCAGATCTCGCGTGCAAGCTGTGAGCCGATTGCAGGTACAATTCGTGTGACACTGTGTGTGTGTGTGGGGAGAGAGAGAGAGAGAGAGAGAGAGAGAGAGAGAGAGAGAGAAGTGCCCAAGACGAGCAGAGTCCAGCAGACAGTGGACATTGGCAGACAATACGGACTAACGCTTCGGATAACGCTCCTAGATTTATAGTGATGCTGCCTCTTAAAATGAAGAGAAGGTAACTTTCAAAGGGTACCTATCGAAAAGAGAGAACGAAGTCGAAATCTACAGAATGTGGGGCTCACAAGTGATTGCTTGGAGAGGTTTTTTATGTTTGGGCGGGGTTGGGACGGTTTAAATGGGAAGACCCTAAATATGTATTGATAAAGAAAACGTTGTTTTCCTCAAAGAAGCTACTTAGAACCATTCAAGTAGGGGTTTATATATCACCCCAGGAACAATGGTGGTTACCTCAAAGAGGCTCCTTAGAACCATTCAACAAGGGGTGATCTATGGTGGTTGCCCTGCTACAGAAAGCAATACATTGTTGGGTAATAATTGTGAATCTACCAATTAGTTGTAGCCTCTTTTGTTGAGGTGAGTACGCTTGTTTCAATCGATCGAAGGATCGAATCCTCTTAGTTGTGCATGGCATGGCACCCATAAAAATGTGGCATTAATAAAAACAGCCTATTGGCACACATTTTTAGAAAAATTGTGAATCTTACTCATTTGAAGAAGCTAGGGCAAAGTTTGCTTTAGAAAGGTCGGTTTCTTCAAGTAATTGTCTTCATTTCTAGCAAATATTTCCTTTTCATTGAGCTATAGAGGTCCAACAGGGGAGATTATGGTTCCTAATCTTGATTTTCTACTTGCATTCTCAACAAAGCCAATGTACTTTTAGTCGAAGGCAAAAGTTCCCACGTGAGTGTATAAGGCAAATTGTATTCTTATAAAATCCAAACATATGAAAGTTGGATTCCTTTGAGCCGGTTCCAAACTATAACCCCATTAGTGACTTGAGCAATTCTAAGCATAGTCGAGTAGGGATACCTTTTACAAATTAAATTTTGTATAAGATTAAGAGCATGTATATTGCTTTTACATTTTGGGAAGGGGCGAAAAATGCTCTCAATGAAGGTTCCACATCTAGGACAAATGCCATTGCTTAAGCTTAGAATTAGGGCTTTCTCATTGGCTTGAGAGAGTCCTTTCTTTTTAAGTTATTTATGAAGATATAGTGTGGGGGGATGGGAATGAGGATTATGCTAGTCTAGATGTTGTCTTCAAAAAATCCAAGAGGGTTGAAGTTTGAATTCTGGAAATTTGGAATTGGGGCTTTAAACTTGGAACCAGACTATGGACCTTTAGCCTAGAGGGAGCGTCTACATAGATGAACTTCACACTTGAGAAGGCAACACATTGGGGAGTGCTCTCCATCTCTTAAATCATTGGAGAACAATGGTTTTTAGCTTAATTAAGGAGGATGGATTGGGATCCACTTGGTGGCAAGTCTTACCTTCCAATATTTCTTTTATGTTAGGTAGTTCAATTCCTCATTGTTCTTTGAGGGGAGTGCGTACGTCTCAACCACTTTAGGGATTTTGAAATGATTCCTATATTTACTCCACTTGGAAATTTTGCAATAGATATTGAGTTGATTAATAAACTTCCTACAAGGTCTCCAAAACACCACAACATATATGATGTGCTCAATCACAACCTCCCTTTTAGGTATGCTTATTTGGAGACAATTGATTTTGTCCATCTTGGTCTTAACTTTGTTCATAACTCATGCCCATATTTGGTTTAAGGTCTTATTCAATCCAAGTGGGATTCTTAACAATTTGAAGAACTAGCCTTTCGTTAGTTTGGTAAGACTCCTAAACCCTATTTTGTTATGCTTGACTTTAGAGCTTGAGGCAAAGAAAACAACCTTTAGGCATTACCAAAAACTTCTAATGAACTTTATTTCTAATGGTGGTGTTCCACATCATTAAATTGATAGAGACAATTGAGCAACATTCATTGGGCTTAGGATTGCAAGAATATACACACAAAGCTTGGGTGAGTAGATGCTTGAGAGTATACAACATAATGTGTATTGAGAGGTATCAATGTTAAAGATTTGTAATAGTGAGTATGACCTAGAATGAATAGGTATATATAGAAGGCCAAGGGGAAGAACCCCTAGTCAGGGTCTAGGGAAAGAACTTAAAGCGTGGTCTGGGTAAAAAGTGCCTTGGAAGTCCCAAGTGTATAGGGAAGTGCCAACCCCCATGGACTATCATTAATCCATAAAGGGGAATAAGTCCAAAGCTTTGACTTATTGCCTTTGTGAAAAGTTCTCGAAAGGTTATATTGTGTTTGTCCATAGACCAAATTAATCTCTCCTATTGAGTTTCTTTTCTTGACATAATGATAATGCGACTTGATGTGCTTAGTATGAGCATAGACCATTGGGTTTCGTTGATTGTCAATAAAGATAATGATGGTAGATGACTTTCCAATACCCAAATCACCCAAAAGGCATTTGAACTAAAGACACTCGATTGTAGTTGTGGAAGTTGCCATATGCACCATGGATTGCTTCTTGGTTAACCACGATATGCATGAGTTATCTAACATGAAGTAAAAGCCACTTGCAGATACATGAGCTTTGTAACAAGCAGCCTAATCAAAATTTTCCCCCTTGGGATAATGTTAGATATACTCAATTCTCTATCCTCAAAAGATGCCACCAATGATCCATAGTGCTCATATCCATGGGATAAGCTTAGAGATGAGGCCACCAATTCTTGATAGCTAGCCTTGTAAACTTTCTATAGGTGGCTTTGAATGAGAGGTCTCACATGTCAAAATGAAGCTCTTGAAGTCTACTTTCAGTCCATATAATTTACACATGGTTGTCATTAATACATGGTTAAAAACTATTTCAACACAGTGTTGTTTGCAAGCTGTCTACAATCTAAACTGGGCTAAAATTAGCTAATCTTCAGCCAAGATTTCATCTTTGAGATACACAAACTTGTCCAAAATAGATGCTCGTCTCCAAGAAGCTTCTTTCAAGGGTAAATATTACCATTTAATCATTTATTCTTTGATTGATTGAGTTCTAAGCTTCTTCTATCTCTATTAAATAATTGTCTTAGGAGTGTACTAAATGATACCCTCTTTATCCATGGGTGGTAGCTCCTCCACATAATCCACATAGTTCTTCGGGGACCCAATAAAAGGTTTCAACTGATTCACATGAAAACATCATGAACCTTAGTAGAGGAAGGGAGTTGGAGTTGATAAGCCAAGTCACCCACTCTGTTGACTATCTTGTATGGCCCATAATAATGATGTGCCAACTTATTGCTGGAGCTATCCTTGAGTGTAGAGTAGAAAGACTTGGGTAATTTTAGGAGGACTAACTCGCCTTCTTGAAACTTAAGGGATCTCCTTTTCTCATCAACATAGAGCTTTATGTGTTCTTGGGCCTTCCTAAGATTCACTTATATTGTTGAAGTACGGCATGCATATGGTTCAATTCTTCTCTTCCAGGAGGATTTCACTTCTCATTGAATATGATTGTAAAAAGGGGCACTTTGTACCTCTACATCGCCTCAAAGGGGAGCACTTCAATGCTAGAATAAGTGGAGTTATTGTAGGCAAACTCAGCCAAATGGAGCCATGAATCTTCCACATGGTGTACATAATGACAAAAATGTCTCAAGTAGGTCTTAAGCCACTTGTTGACCCTCTTAATTTGGCCATCAGTTTGGGGATGATATGTTGTAGATGGAGAATTTTGTTTCCATGGACTTGAAAATTGTCTGTCACAAGTAGCACATAAATTTAATATATAGATCATGCACAATGACATGTAGAAAGCCCATGTAACTTAAAGACATGCTCCATAAATTGGCTTGCTACTTGAGATGTATATTATATCTTGGTGGGAATAAACTCGATTGCTTTGTGAGCCAATTCACTAGCACATAGATGCTCTTGCAACCCTTCTTGGTTATGGGAAAGCCAATTATAAAATTCATCATAATGAGTATCCATTTACCCTCAAGGATAGGCAATGGTTGCGACAAACTCCTTGCTTAAGAGTGATGTCCTTGTTTTGTTGGCATGGCACACATCTATATACAAATTCCTTGATATCCTTTCATAGGCCCTTCCAATGGAAACTCTTTGAAATTCTATCATAGCTCTTAAAGACACTCAAATGATCAAAAATAGGTAAAGAATGCATCTCTTCTATTATTTTTTGTGTAAAAGGAGAGGTATGAGGGATTACAATCTTGCTATGTGAACATATGAGGCCATTCTGTCAAGAATCGCGTGGTGGGGGGACTTGCTTGAGGTGCTGCGCCAAACACACATTGTATACACAAGAGGAAGCTCACTCAAGAACACAAGAAGAGAGATGGAGGTCAAAACGCTTTTTTGCTGGTTTCTTGTTCTTCTTCCATACACTATACAATGTACACAAAGTATAGATAAGATACAACATAAAGGAAAGTGGCCTTCTAAGTCAAACAATGCATAATCGACTACACTAATCAACTGGCATTATATCTTTGCTAGTTGTATGTAGGTGTAACAAACTAAATATAATAAGTGATAAGTCAGTGGCCATGTGAGTATCATAATGACCACCAACGTGCTAAGTGTAGACGTGCGGACTCATCTAGCCAGGCGATCCATCATCAATGTCTACACGTGTTGAGCTTGCCATCTTAATACTTTTTTGAGTTGATATGGGAAGTTCTCTTTCATGATACCTTATTGTAAATTTTAAAAGATAAGGCTAAAGTCATTATTAAGCAAATAAGCCTCTTGGAGCTCCTCTATCTAATTATTGTGAAGCTCAGTCATAGATGATACTTTGCATGCCCATATATAAGAGAGTGGATCAACCACAATATTATCCTTTCACCTAATACAAGTGATCTCAAAATCATAACTTTGTAAGGTTGGAACCCACCTTTGTTACTTAGGAGTCACATTTGATAGTGTTAGAAAGTACTTGAGCTATTGATGGCCACTTTTCACCCTAAACCAGTTACCATAGAGATAGTGGTCCCACTCCTTGATAGCATGAAGGATGATCAACATTTCTTGGTCATAAATATGTTTTTGTCTCTCCTTTTCATCAAGTTAATGACTTTCAAATGCAATGACACCATGCTCCCGCAATAAGACAACACCTATATCTTTTCCAGTAGCATCACATTGAATGGTGAATTCTTTTGAGAAGTCTAGCCAAACAAGTATGGGGATTGAAGTAAGAAATTCCTTCAATTGGTTGAAGCTACATTAGCTATAGCATCCCAAGAGAAGGTCCCTTTTTTTAGCCTATTTGTCAAGGGTGCTGCGATTGTTGCATAATGGTGAATAAATCTTTGATAGCATGAGGAGAGACCAAGAAACCCATGTAAAGAAGTGGTATTGGATGGTGTTGGCCAATCCTTGATACGTTGTACCTTTTTGGGGTCAGCCTCTATTCCATTTTCACACCCAATATGACCCAAGTACTCTACCTTAATCTGCATGAATACTCATTTTCTCTCCTTAACAAACATTCTATGCTCTCATAATATGTCAAACACCCTCATGATGTGTGACAAATGCTCTTTCAATGATCTACTATAAATGAGAATGTGATAAAAAAGAAGACAAGCACAAATTGAAAAAGAAAGAGGTGTAATATCTTGTTCATGAGGCTCTAAAAAGTGATAGGGATGCTATTTAGCCCAAATGGCATTATAAGGAAATGATAAAGTCCCATATTAATCTGAAATGCTATTTTTTTCTCATCACCCTCTCTCATGCATATCTAATGGTAGCTAAATCTTAGAGCTATCTTGGTAAATTACTTTGCCCCTCTTAGCTTATCTAGCAAATCATCAATCCCTCAAGGAGTCTATGCTTATGAGGTCTCTATAGTCAATGCACATTCCGAAAGACCTATCTTTCATCTTGACTTATAAGATTGGGGATGCATAAGGAGAAGAACTTGGCTCACTAAATCTCATCTGAAGCAACTTCTTAACTTGCTTTGTAACTTCTTCATGAGAGTATTAAGGTGGCTTGTTCATTAGTTTGGAATGGGGCTCCAAATTGATGTGATGATCCACATGCCTTTTAGGCATTAGGACTATAGGGATTTGTAAGAAATCCTTGTACACTTCCAAAAGATTTTTCAATACTGAATTTTTAGCCAAAGTTGTGGATTGATCTGTAACTTCTTTGTTTAAATAAGCTATAAATATATGTGAGTGTCTCTTGAATTCCCTTTTGAGTTACTTTATTGTAATAAGCTGAAATTCAATATTATCCTGAACCCCCTCTAAGCGGATGAGCTATCCATGCATAACAAACTCCATGTATCCACTAGAATGAAAACATGTTTTCTATTTATTCATTTGTATTTGCAGTGTTCTCGGATTCCTAGAGCTTGTCCATGTATTCATAGAGATAGAATAATGAAAGTGGTAGCATATGGGAGCAATATAGGATTAGTCATGCCCAAGTCATAAGGCAAAATCCCACCTAGGTCAAATGAAAAATCATCTAGGGAATCATAGAATTGTTGTTGGCTTGTATCTTTATCATAATCCTCATGACCAACATGTATCATAGCATCAAGATCCTCATCTTCTTCTTACACATCCTCTCAGTCTCATAGATATTATTGAGAACTTTAGTCATCTTGGTACATTTAGATGCATGATCCAACCGTGTACTTTTCCCCACATAAAAAACAAAATCTTTTCTCTTTATGCTCTTTGAATGAAGAGGTCAACCAAAATGAATTTTTGGCCCCCTTGGTTGCCTTGGATTGACTATTTCTCAATCTATTTTTAAATTGTTTTGTTTTGCTTGTTGCCCTAAAGTTTGATTGCTATTTTGAAGCATTAAATGGTGGGTAAGTGAATATTTTTCGACTATTTCAAGGCACATTACTTTCCTCATAAGCATCTCCTTGATGGCTCGTTTTCTCTACATCCCTTTACTATCCACAAATATGTTGAAATCCAACATCCTTCTTGTACTTTCAGGCATATCATTTGGTCAACCCTATTGCTTGGAAAAATGTAGTGGGCTTTTGAGCCATTACATCAACTGAAAAATTGGGCTCGAACCCATGTATATTTTTATGTAACTTAGTATCATCACTAATGCTTTCACATACATTGCCAAATTAAGAAATTGGTTTGTATGTTATCTCATGGATAAGCTACGTTGGTCCAATTAGTACCATATCCTAGCCAATTGCCCTTTCTCAATCGAGACAAATACTTGCACCATGTGTGCTTTGAAGCCCTTCCACCTATGAATATGTTGATTTTCATGTTTAACATACCACCACAAAGTATGTGCAAAACGTTCAAGATGGAGAGTTGTAAAATAAATCTTTTGTTCATTCATCTTAGGGTAGAGGTTAAAATAAGATTCCAACTTGACCGTCCACTCTTTGAAATCAGATGGGGATATTGATTGCCCATTGAATTTGGTGAGGATTATATTGTCACAGATCTCTCGATCATAAGCACCTTGCTACCTATTTATGATGCCAGGAGGCATATTCCACGGTGGATTCCGTGAGGTTTTGCGGTGGATTCTGTCAAATTATATTTGTTGCCAGGGCTCATACACAATGTGGATTCCTTGTGCAAAAAGTCAATGGGGACACCTGTCCTTTTCGGTGGTCTTGTTAATTTAATGTGCAAGTGGGTGATTCCATAGCAGGTGATTCCACAAAATACATATTTAAATTAATGGACGTTTATGAGTTTAGAGTACACACTCGTAATAAATTAAGGTTAGGATTTAGTTCTAACCAATTTATTTATTTTGTAGGTGAAGACTGCTAGGTATTCACTTTTGTCAGTTTAATTTTATTATTTTTTAATAATTATGAATGCTTCAGTTGATGTGTAGAGCAGGCAGTGGTGGCGTTGGGAAGCACTGGGCGATAGCGTGTATTCAAGTTATTTAAAAGAAATTATCATTTTGATGGGCGTGCATCTTAGGCATGACGCCAATATTTATTTTGAGGTGCTTATCTATTGAAGCGCTTGATATTTATTTATTATTTTGTATGCGCATGGATGCACGATTTAAATATTTGTTATTGGACATTGTATTTGGGCACAGCCCGACTCTTTGGACGCCCAATCGCTTTAATTCTTTAGTTGGACAAAAGCAAACACAAAGGCTAAAGCGTGCTAATTGTAAATTGGGCTATTTTTTGAGCTTGGAGATGAATAATATATCAAATACATGCTTTGTGTAGCGTTCACACAAGGCATCGGGAGAGATTATACCTAATTAGTGTTTTGCTTCATGTCGTGCAAGTCTTCTATCTTTTTTGTGTGTGTAAAAGTAGAGTTCTTTTGTTCTTGGGGACCTTCTGGCGCTCACTACATATGCATACAACATCCGATCTGTGCACCGGTGGTATCAGAGCGAAGCTGAAATTGAGGGCTTCCAATCGCTTACCATCTCGCGCGAAGACGAAGCTCTTGGAATGATCGAGATCTATAGTCAGTCTTGTGGAAATCCGTCAATACCAGCATGTTTCTGGCAGTGAAGGACCCCTTGCTACACACTTGGATCGCGAAGGACCAGTCTCTACAGGCGCAGGACCACCTGGGAAGTTCCTTTGTTAACTCTTCTACTTCTCAGAGAAACATGCAAGCAAGTTTATAAAGATTAAGTGTGAAAGCTTAAAGAGAAAGCTTTAAAAAGCTTTAGCCATAAAATTTCACCATCAACGGCGGCAGTAGCATGTACTGATCGTCACCATCACCGTTCAGAAGTTGTCGATGTCCTAAAAAATCAACGATTTAAGTTAAAGCTTTTATTACTTAAAGCCTACATTTTTTCAGCTTTACAAAGGCTAAAAAATTCAATTCCAAACTTACTATAGAGGTTGTTCACTGGACCTAATTATGATGCAGCTTTAAGAGGAATGAAAAGCATGTCAAACTTTGCAAGCTCAATTGGCCAGTTTGCAATGATCTATCGCCAACCAAGATGGACCGCAATCTGAAGATCTTATATGACGTACGATTGATGCGACACTTGAAGCGCAATCTATTCGAAAAGAAACAAAGATAAGTAAAAGAAATTTTAAATTTCGTACTTTTAATGGGTCATGCGATGGACAAACTGTACTTGCTTTTATAAGTCAATTTGATGATTATTTTCATGAAGAACAGTATGCTGAGAAAGACAAAATTAAGTGTGTCACTAATCATCTAGTGGACAAAGCATCCCTATGGTGGACTGTTGTCCGCAAAAGCATTGATTGTCCTACTACTTGGGAGACTTTCCAAAAGAAATTTTTGCAGAATTTTCTTCCATCCCAATTCCACGAAAAAGCAATCAAACAGTGGGATCTTTTGCAAAACAGAGGGATCATGAGCCGATTTCACAATATATCGAGCGTTTTTGGAATACCTTATTGCAACTTTGAATGCTCGAAGATGTACCTGAGGTAACCCATAAACGCAAGTTTATGTCTGGCTTACTTGGACATTTTTATGTGGATGTGAACATGTTCAAGCCAACGACTCTCGAAGATGCAATTTCCTTGGCCCATGATACTGAAGACAAAATTCGAGGATGAGAGAAGCGACCACAACAATTTCAAACTAATGGTAACTTTGGTTCCAAACAATTCAATTCAAATTTTCAAAGATTCAATCAAAATCGTTTCCTTCCATCTTCATTCCGTAAAACTTGGACATGACCCCCTGCTTTACCATCAAACACAAATCCAAACCCTAAGCCATCTTTCCAGCCAAATCCCAACATTCCTAAACTTCCCGCTATTACCAATAATGTGTCTAAGGCAAAACCCATAGTCTATTACAAATGCCATCAACCTGGACATCTGGCAACAAATTGTCAATCCAAAAAGCCAATTGCTCATGTCAACTATTTTGGAGTGACTGAAGATGAAGACCATGAAAAAATGCCAAATTTTACGGAAGACGATGACGATATCGGTACTACTTCAGATACTTTACCAAGTATACCAAATTTCCATTCTTTATTAACGATGAAATATCTTGTGCATGGTAAAGAAAAGATGGTTTTACATGATGATGGGAGCACACACGATTTTATTTTTGCAAAATTGGTCAAAGAATTGAATTTACATACTGTTTTTACTCATTATCACATCAAGGCTGCATTCTTAGGCACTAGATACAATAGAACACAAGAAGTGCATGACTTAGAAATTAAAATTGGTGATTATGTTGAATGTAGAAATTTCTTAGTTGTGCCTTTACAATTTAGTGTCATTATCTTAGGAATGCCTTGGCGTCATCAGTATAATCCCAATATAGATTATTTCATGCATTCAATGAAGATTCATTCTAATGGGAAACAAATCACATTGCATGGTATGCACACTTTCGATAATTTTCCATTGCTTAGTCATACACAAGCTAAAAGTGCATTACGAAAAGGTAGCAAAGCCTACTTAATATGGATGAATAAGATTGAAGTTAAAGAAAATCAAATTAATTTTAAGCACGCACAATTTGTTTTGCTACTGACTTATCACTTGGCTTACCACCTATACGTCTCGAGGATCACAAAATAGACCTAATTCGTGGATCACAACCACCATGTAAAGCACCATATAGATATAACCAAATTGAACAGAAAGAAATTCAAGTCCAAGTTGAAGAATTGTTAACCCGAGGACTCATTAGACCCAATAGTTCTCCAATTGGTGCACCTGCCTTATTAGTGAAGAAGAAAAACAATACCTATAGGATGTGCATTGATTATTGTGCCCTCAATAAGATCACTGTTAAGAATAGATATTCCATTCCTAGGGTAGACGATCTTATGGACAAACTACAAGGGTCTGCAATATTTAGCAAGATAGATCTTAAATCTCGATACCATCAAGTACGATTGGACACATATGATATTTTCAAAATTGCATTTAGAACACAATTTAGACACTATGAATTCCTTGTTATGCCTTTTGATTTAACTAATGCACCAACCACATTCAGTTGTATAATGAATCGCATATTTTTAAAGCATCAACATTGTGTCATTGTTTTCTTTGATGACATATTGGTTTTCAATAAGAATGAAAACGAGAATTATGAACATTTATCTTTGGTTTTCAAATTATTGAAAGAGAATCAATTATATGCTAATCCTGAAAAGAGTGAATTTTTTCAATGATGGGACCTAAAATGGGCCGGCACTGGCTATAGCACTAGCCGGACCTCTAACATGCACAAGACAACCCCACGGCCTCATGGTCCAACAACGTCTATAATAACTGAATACACACTAGATACTTCTAAGATTGGGTTTGTAGCTAATATGTGGTCCAATATCACCTTCCCCAAAACCCCTCAGAGGAGGTATCCCACACATATTGGCAAAAAGTATCACGTATTACACACAAAGGAAGCACACCCCGATTGATTGTCGTGGCTCCACTATGACTCTCCTACACCTCAGGGATTGGTCCCAAGATGTGTCGCTAACACATATAATACATATGAAACAAACCCCATTCTTGGTACCAATATTATATCGTTCCAGGAATGTACCAATCCTCACGTACTTATCCCCTTGGACCCACCGTCTAGACCTACAGCTTGGGTGACTTACTCTCTTCAGCGTGGGTCATTTACATTCAACCAATTGCTATGCATGCCAAGAATAGACATCACGAGTATGATTTATGCAATGGTGGATGATTTTGCACACAAACAATTATGGTTTGAAATCAGCTTGTGTCGTGCAAAAACAATCCTTTTAATGAATTTTTGCTAATGCGCAATGCTTCGTTATATTAACCTAGCACCAAGGCAAACCTCGTGCTACTAGATTCATTATTTTTCGAATAAACCGCCTCCTAAATGTTATGCATAAAGAAACCAATCAGACTTTTTATCATTTCAGTGTTTAAACGGTTGTATAACATTATCCTTCCCCCCACTATTTAGATTTTGCTGCGTTGCATAGGTGTAGAGGGCTTTTTATGTCAATTTTTATATGTAAAAGCAATAAATACGCACTCTAACACAAAGGACAAGACCAAAATGAGGCTTACCCTCATGTTTCAACCCCATCAGACATTCACATACATAGATCTTATTTTTTTTTATTTTCCGAACGTAAGAAACTCATTTTTTCTTATTTTTCTCTATTTTTTTCTATTTATTTTTAACAAAAAATAGGTTTTTTGTTTGGTTTTTCTCTAATTATTAATCATTTGAACTGAAACTTACCATTTTCCCTTATTTTATCCCATGTCCACTAATTTTTTTCCACTCAAAATTAAAATAACTATCATTTTTCATCAAAATTAGTGTTTTTTCGAGTTTGAAAATTTATAATTGTTGTAAATCAATACAGGTTCTGCATAATAGTGATTGCAGCTCTCAAACATAATGCAAGGAACATTCAAATAAAATTTGAGCCCATGTGCACACTATTTAGACCATGAACAATAAAAAACAAGCAAAATTCTTTCATAAAATAGAGCATACCGCCTTTTTGCGTGTTTCGGGTTTTTTGAATAATTAATTGGGACTGTGTATCGACCCACCAACCATGGATTTCAGCATAGATCTTCAGCCTTCAACCTCCTCAGCCTCTTGGAACAATCCGGTGCCTCCCCTGGACAAGCATCCATCACCTGATTCTCTTCTTGATTGTTGCCACATGAATTGCCTCTATGCAGGAGAGAGAGGGAGGAGAGAGAAAGACTGGTTTTTTATCTCTTTGCTTAGTGCATCATTCCTTGATCCGTTTATGGCGATGGAGGGCGAAGGATAGAAGCATCTCAGGGCCAAGAGGATTCCTCCTGCCTCAGACCGATCAGAAAATGATAAAAAATGGAAAAAAAATGGGTCACCAAAAACTGACGCCCCCTCCCCCCATAAAGTTTCATTTCGTGAGCTTCTTTTAAGCTCTCAATTAGAGCTTAAGTTTAAAATCCAAATTATCTAGTTCATGACTTTTGCTTTCACACTTCCGACAAGTGGTTTTTTCACTTTTGGAGGGGCAAACAACATCCGATTCGAGATCCATTTGGACGGGTGGTTTCATGGCATCGAAATCTACAAAGCTGGGCCCCATCATGCTCTTCTCGACTTCTAGATCCAGTAGCCACTTCACAACCCCGAACCTTACGGGGATTAAATGGGGGATCAAACGACCTCGGAATTGGGATCTGAGACTTGCGTTGGATTCCTGGCGTTGTTTTGCATCTAGGAAAACTCCAGCTTGGCCATCTGCCATCATTTAATTTTCCATGAAAATTAGCACTAGCACTTTAGGGACTTGTCACTTAAAATCGTACTGATTGCCATCGTCGCCTTTGACAAAGTCTATTTTTTCCCTGATATTCGTAATTTTTGGCTATTTTCATGCACTTCTTTGCATAAAAAATCATCTGCCATTGGCGACCATGGGATAGGGCGATTCAGCCTGTCAAATCCCATGAACAGATCTGCACAGAAAGGCAACCACAAAGAGCATGAAGCTGATACAAAATAGATACACAACAAAACAAATCACAGCTCTCACCCTACCCCGTGTCAAAACCAAGGCATGAAATCCACGAGGAGTAGGCCTAACATAATTTGACAGAAAGTCTGAAGCTAGTCACTAACCAACTGCTTCAACATAGCCAAGCTAAAAAGAACGATCAAAGAGGTCATCCTAAGTGGTGGTCTGAACTACCTACCTAACTAAGGACAACTCAACTAGGAGCTTCTACTAGGCAAAAACTCCTATAGCCTGATCAAGAAATAGTTTCTTTTAGCATATTACTCTTTTAACCTCTCATTTTTCATACTCGGGCGTGTAAAAAGGAGGGAGCTGAGCGTAGTGACCCAAGGAGAACAGGGCATCGGTCTCAGGTCCTGTCTCGGTACCCAAGAACCTACCAAGCCCTCGCAAGGCGCCACTGAATCCTTTTTTAACACTCACTTTTATTTTCGCTCCAACCTTCTTATATTCTTTATTTTCCAGCTAGATACTATCCCTAGGAAGACAAGGCATCGGCCCCGGATCTTGTCTCGACCCCAGGAACCTACTAGGCCTTCACAAGGTAATAAACAACAACTCAAGGATTTTTCTTTCTGTCCTTGCCTATTTTTATAGGGGTTAGAACCCCTTTTTACACACCTCCGTATATTCAAAAATTGGCTTTCAGGTCTTTAGGGTTTGTCTCTTCCCATCATTACTTTAGTAGGCTTCTCTAACTGCCTCACAACTAGCAGGAACTCCTAGAACGGCCGCCTAGTAGGTTAGCAGAACAGGGTCACTAGAACTCCCATCTAAAATAGGTCTTACAATGCCTGATAATGCCTTGCAGGAGGCAATGACTACTCAGACCTCCCCCAGACATACAAAGCCTAAACATGGGACTTCATGCCTCAAGTGCCGGTCCCCAACAAACAAAAAAAAGTAACCCTCACCTGCACATATATCATTAATTGCTTAAGGGAAAAACTCGAAAAGGGAATGAAACCACCTGGAATGGCCACAAGAAGCTCCTTTGCAGCAAAGCCTCCCTCTAGCGACTTCGTCAACCTATATGGTGTAATTACTAAAACAACAAAGCATTAAACATACCTGCACCAAACAGAGATAGGGCCCTCTTGGCCTAAAGAAATAGCACATTTCACTGCAAACTAATTGGCCCTCTTGGCCTAAGATAGATTATTAAAATCTGAAAACAACTGACCCTCTTGGCCTAAAGAAATCATACATTAACTACTTAAAGAAATTGGCCCTCTTGGCCTAATGAAACAAACAAACTAGCTCATAGAGATCCCTCCTTGGAGAAAGGTAAATATATGAAAATACACTCCATTCCAAGGGGAAAAATAGGGCTCTCAGCCCTAAAGTAAATGCATCAAGTTATGGCCCATACCTCCTACATATATAACAAAAGGTGTATGCATAACATGTCGTTGGATCAACCTATGGATCCAAGATAATAGTGGTAGATGGATCTCGGCCACTCTTCTCATTACCCATATCAACCATCGCCTACCATATATCGCGTGGTCTGATAATATTCCCCACAAGCGACCAGGTCCTGTCTCATTATCAATAGCAATATCCGCACTAGGACCACAGTTGAAAAAGAGGTCCTTTTCATAAGCAAAATTAGCTAAGAAATCCGCAAACTGATTCCAATAACGTGGAATGAGCTGAAGAGATATGCTCTCAAATTCATCAAGTAGGGTTATAGTAGTTCGATGATACATACGAAGAGAGGATTCCGGACTGTATATGTCCCATTGAGTTGATTTAAGATCAGTTGGGAATCCCCTTTTATTAACAACTGCCTAATACCATCTTTCTTAGCAATATTCAATCCCATAATCAGGGCTTTATACTCGGCCATGTTGTTAGTAAATCCTACCTCGAGATAAGCAGCTAATTTCATTGTAACTCTACGTCGGGGATCTCAGATAACTACTCCAACACTTCCTTTTCTATTAGGGCCCCTAGACGCTCCATCAAAGTATAATATATACGTCCATAATGGGTTTACACAGCCAGCCATCAAGAACTCCCCTATTCGTAATTATGATAATCAAAGTTCAACACATTTAGAGGATGAACTGACAGCTCCATCGCACCTTCCTCATTAAACGCAACAGGGATGCTCGTCAAGATTTGTAAACAGTGATGGCAGATAACTTTAATCTCCCACACAAAGGTGCCGTCTTCTTGCTCGATCACTGTATATCCCTTGCTCCACCAGATAAGCCTCCCCTAATGATATCTTTGCTAGAGATATGGGTGCTCCAAATAAGGGATTAGCCGCCCCATCAACCAATTTAAGCTCTCTTGCAGGTCTCAAATCAACCCTAGCATAAACCCGCAATGCATTTAGTGTGTTAGCATATTTAGAAATAATAAGGTTTTATTTTATTAAGATTAACCTTATTCTTAAATTCCACTCCTTGTAGACTAGCTAATAGAATTGTGGACTTATTCTTACCTATTTGAACTATCTTGTAAGGGCCATCCCATCGAGGTTCCAACTTTCTTGGAAATAGCTCCCTATGTACATCGTAATATAGAACTAACTTCCCTTTCTTAAAGGTATACCTCTTCGCTTTTAGATCATGCAACCGCTTCATCCGACGTTTAGCCACCTCTTGGTGCAACAGACTCTGCAGTTTAAGTTCATCCAAGTGGGCTATAGTCGTAAGCCGCTCAAATAGGGCATCTTCATTACCCAAAGAATGATTGATTGCGAATCTTATGGGGTCGGCAACTCAATTTCTAAGGATAAAACACACTCCTTCCCATAAACTAATTTGAATGGGGTGTGGCCAGTAGCTCGTTTGAACGTCGTGTTATACACCCAAACCGCCACATATAATTTTGTATCCCAGTCCCGCTTTTTTTTAGAGACTATCTTGGATAGGATACCCACAAGCTGCTTATTGGTACTTTTGACTTGTCCATTAGCTTGCGGATTATAGGGGGTCATCTTGTTATGCTTAATTTTCCATGCTTCAGTCATGCTTCTAATTACCTTATTTAAAAAATGGGTTCCACGGTCCGATACTATTTTCTTTGGGGGACCAAAATAGCAGATGATTTGCTCAAGTAGGAAATTGACAGTCTCTTTTGCATTGTCCTACCTCATCGCCCATGCTTCTAACCACTTTGTAAAGTAATCAGTTGCTACTATAATGCATCTTTTTTGAGTAGTAGACGATGGGGTAATCGGTCCCACAAAATTGATGCTCCATTTCTCAAACGGAAGGGTAGCCATAATCGGCGTAAGTGGACGCTTCCTATTCTCTCGACTATCATGTCTTTGACATGTATCACATCTCTTGACATAGTCAAATGAATCCTGGAAGATGGACGGCCACCAATAACCAGCTCGTAAAGCCTTCTATGCCATCAACCGCCCAGCAAAGTGCTCTCCACAAGCGGAGTCATGACACTCTTCCAGTATAAATGGAACCTTGTTAGGCATTACACATCGGTGATAAATAACATCAACACCCTGCTGATATAATGTTCCTGTGATCAAGGAAAATTTTAATGCCTACTGTTTAATCTTCCTCTTCTCCGATTTTGATAAAGTAGCTCCAATCTCTCCCGTAGAAAGATAGTGTGTTATAGCAGCAGCATACCAGGAGAGAATAGACACCGTATCAATCTTGAACAAAGTTTCCATGTCACTTCCTTCAGCCAATATCTCTTTTGGTTCTGCGAAATCCACAAGATACTCTACAATGCCTTGAAGCTTCGGCGGCTTGCTCTTAATCTCATAATCAAATTCCTGCAAAGTGATTAACTACTTTGCTAAATGGTCAGGCGATTGTAAATTATTCAACAACAATTGAAGCCCTTCCGCCTTCGTATAAAAAACCACCCTCTCATAACGAATGTAGTGCCTGAACTTTTTGGTTGCAAATATCATCGCAAGGCACAACTTCTCCATATAGGTGTAGTTAATTTCCGATATGCCCAACTTTCGACTAGCAAAATCTATCAGACGGTACCACTTTTCCTTCCAAATTTGGACCAAACAGCAGCCGATACTATACATGGTTGCTGCTGAAAATATATAGAGCATTTCGCCCCTTTTTGGTGCTTTTAAAACAAGTGCTTTGGCAAGCTCCTACTTCACATCCTCAAAAGATACTTTACAAGCATCACTCCATGTAAACTGACAGTTAAAGGATAATAGGTTCGCCAATGGCAATGTTCTTTCTTCCAAGGCATTGATAAACCTCTGATAATACCCTACTAATGACAGAAAGCTATGCACTTCCTTTGGAGTACGCGGCGGACTCATGGCGACTATGACCTTGATCTTTTCAGGATCAGTCGCAATCCCTACAAAACTGACCACATGGCCTAACAAGAGCCCATAAGGGACTCTGAAGACACACTTCCATGGGTTAAGAGCTATGCAAAATTGTCTGCAACACTCAAAACACTTGCGCAAAATGATCAACTGTCAATCCCTTACGGTGGCTGCCCCCAGATTGTCAATGAAAACTTTAGCTCCTCTGGGGAGATGTCACCAAAGGTTCTGTCGGCTGTTCTTTGCCACGAATCAGGTGCATTACACAATCCAAATGCCATCAGGTACCGAAGATTGTAATAAACGTCGTTTTTAGCTTGTCTTGCTCAACGATCACTATTTGGTTATACCCTGAAAAGCAATCCATAAATGAATAGATTTCCCTACCCGCTAGTTGATCCAAAATTTGGTCAATAAACGGCAACGGGTAGTGATCTTTAGCAGTCTGCTTATTCAACTCTCTAAAATCTACACAAAGACGGATTTGATTATTATTCTTCTTCTTGATCACAACTAGTGAGTACCATTCAGTATGCTGAACATGGAAGATCAAACCCGCTTTTTGCAACTTCTGTAGTTCCTCGTACAACCCGTCCCTTAATTCAAAAGGCATATGCCTTACTTTCTGACGTACAGGGCGGGTACCTTCCTTTACAGGAATAGTATGCACAGCTAGACTGGGAGAAATACCCCGAAGTTCGTCATAGCTCCAGTCAAAGATATCACGGAACTCTTGAATCAAGGACACATAGTCCTCTCTCTCTCGTCCGAACTGAGCATAGAACCTAATTTGATTGGCTGCGAATCATTATGTGTACCAAGGTCCAGCTCAATAACATCTGCGTCTCTTATTCGATCATGAGGCTCTATCGGCTCATTCAAGGTTATGTGATAAATATCCTTTGTAGTGGACCCTTCCTTAGATCCATCGCTCGATGACGTCTCACTACCAGATGGATCATCTACTATTTCTAGTTCAGTGGAGGATAGTGGAGCTCTCTCACTCTGAGGAGACTCATGGTAAGCATCCACTATTACACGATGGGCACCTCGATCTAGAATCACTCGATCAGCGGGTATATCGACTTGACAGTCTGTTCGTAGAATCCATGGCCTGCCTAGCATAACTCGATAGCTAGGACGTCCTGCAAACCTTATCACCCTAAAGTCTTGATAGCATTCCACGCTCGCAACTGTAACATGGACCTTAGTAATGCAACCTTCTGATTGTCTTAGACTATTACCAGCCATTCTAAGAAGTGTGGAGCCGTCTTTTTGGATCTCTAGACCTAACCTCTCCATCAAGTTTGAACTTGTGATATTGACGGAGGATCTAGTGTCCACGATAGCGTGCTCCACTAATATTCCATCCACATATGCTAGAACCCTAGGGCAATGCTTCTTATCAGCATGATCGAACCAATCTACCCCCACTCTAGCTATGCCCAAAGGTTCTACTATATACCCTATAAGCAGGATTTTCTTGAATTCCTTGCGTATTCTCGGAGAAAGTTTAATCAATTGCAAGAGATCCACGTCTAGTTTGACTTTGCAAAGGGAACTTGCTAGATCAAAGTCGTGGTAATTAGCCAAAGTTCTCTTCTCGCACCAAACCATTCTCTCATTTGGTCTTTCAATCGGCTTTGGTGCCTCTTTTTTAGCCTTTACCTTCTTTCTTGGGAATCCTTTATCCTCCTTGGGATTGACTTTACTACCAACAGGTCTTAATGGTCCACCTTCCATATCAAGATTCAGGACTCACTTTTCCCTAGCATCTTTCTTAGGGCTTCCCTCGATAGGTTTTACAATTCCTTTATCACCCTCTTTAATCTTCTGACCTCTTGTGATGGCTCGTAGATTAGAAGTTTCAGCATCATTGACACGTACAGCCTCAATAAGGCTGACTCCACTACCATGAGATAACTCCTCTACAACAACCTTTCCTCTTTGTAGTATTTGCGTTGGTCCATCGTCTTGCTGGAGATTATTCCCTTGTGTGACATAACTGGACCTGGTTGTTTACTCCCTTGTTGAAGAGAACTGATATTCCTCCAACAGGTAGCAGCTAAGTGGCCAGACTTCCCACAAATATCACATTTGACATTCGGGCAATTCCTAGGGAAATGTTGGCCCCCACACCACTTATAGCTGAATCTTGAGGGGCCACCCTCTTCATGGCGTAAGCTCCCTATCAAATTTTGTTGCTTCTTAAGGAAATTGACATCCATAGCTATTTGTCGATACTGTTCAGAGATCATATCGGTGTAGTGCTTCATCATGTCCTTAACTTCACCAAGGACATTAGAAGCACTGGACTCATAGCAGCGATCATCAGTTTGTTGTCCCATGGGCCTAACCACTCGATTAGGAATCGGCCGCTGGCCAACTGGGACAACATTAGGATTCATTGTTTAGTTTCCACTACTATTTAGCGAGGCCACCTGACTAGCCATAGGCATAGTCATGCTAGGAGGAGCTGGTAACATACACAAAGTTGACATAATACTCCCTTTGCCACTCGTATTTAACATGGGGTCCCCTTGACTCCCATTGGTCAAGGCCAAATTATTACCATACCAATTTATCCTTGCTGCATAAGCCGCTTGCAAGCGCGTCTCTACTCCTTCTACTTGGATAATGGTAGTGTCAATATCAGCCAAAGCAACACTACTCAGATGCACCTGGATATTAAAATCCAATCCATGTAGGAAATATTGCAACTAGGCAGTCGTAGGAATGGGAATATAAGCGTTAAGTTTGCGAAGAACTTGCTTTAGTTTCTTGGCATATGCGTGGACATTCTCATTTGGCTCTTGGTGTGTTACATTCAGAATATGCAACCAATATTGTCCACCCTTCTCAGGGGCAAACTCCCTACGGAAAGCCGTAAAGAATTGGGCATTGCTAGTTATGGTTCCGGCTTCTAGACTGTGATACCACACTGCCACTCTTTCTTTTAACGTCATGTTGAAGAACATCATTAGGTGTCCTTCGTCTTGGATTCGATAGTTGAACATGAGCGTTTGAAACTCCTTAATGTGGAGTTCTCCATCTTCTTCTACTAACCCATGGAAAATGGGCAACGGTGCTCCTAATGCCGGTAAATCTGGTGTACCTGCTAGAATTGCGATAGGTTGTGCCATGGCTACAACCAGATTGACAACAGGAGTTTGTGTAGGAAACACTACATCCCCACTTATTGTGGGTTGATTAATTGGAAATAGGGAAGTACCAAGACTTCCACTTGCACTCGAAGAGCTACTCGTAACACCTAGGTTACTAGAACCACTACCACTTATGCGTAACGAGCTGCTCCTTTGAGGAGAATAGCGTCTTACAATCTCCAAATGCCTCCTAGCCCTCTCAGCACGTTCTGCTTTTTGTATTTCGGCTTGACGGTCCTTGTTAGAGGACATAAACCAACTATTTGGTCCCTAAAAACCCTAGATTCGAGAACCACCACTTGTTGGCGGCTCTTGACAGACGCACAACTGATGGGACCTAAAATGGGCCGGCACTGGCTATAGCACTAGCCGGACCTCTAATATGCACAAGACAACCCCACGGTCTCGCGGTCCAAGAGCGTCTGTAATAACTGAATACACACTAGATACTTCTAAGATTGTGTTTGTAGCTGATATGTAGTCCAACATCACCTTCCCCAAAACCCCTCAGAGGAGGTATCCCACATGTATTGGCAAAAAGTACCACGTATTAAACACAAAGGAAGCACCCCTTGACTGATTGTCGTGGCTCCACTGCGACTCTCCTACACCTTAGGGATTGGCCCCAAGATGCATCGCTAACACATATAACACATATGAAACAAACTCCATTCTTGGTACCAATATTATATCGTTCTAGGAATGTACCAATCCTCACATACTTTTCCCCTTGGACCCACTGTCTAGACCTACAGCTTGGGTGCCTTATTCTCTCCAGCATGGGTCATTTACATTCAACCAATTGCTATGCATGCCAAGAATAGACACCACGAGTATGATTTATGCAATGGTGGATGATTGTGCACAAACAATTATGGTTTGAAATTAGCATGTGTCGTGCGAAAACAATCATTTTAAAGAATTTTCGCTAATGTACAATGCTTCGTTGTACTAATCTAGCACCAAGGCAAACCTTGTGCTGCTAGATTCATTATTTTTTGAATAAAACGCCTCCTCAATGTTAGGCATAAAGAAACCAATCATACTTTTTATCATTTCAGCGTTTAAACGGTTGTATAACATCATCCTCCCCCCCACTGTTTAGATTTTGCTGCGTTGCATAGGTATAGAGGGTTTTTTATGTCATTTTTTGTATCTAAAAGCAGTAAATACACACTCTAACCCAAAGGAAAAGACCAAACTGAGGCTTAATCTCATGCTTCAGTCCCATCAGACATTCACATACATAGATATTATTTTTTCATATTTTTCGAATGTAAGAAACCCATTTTTTCCTATTTTTCTCTATTTTTCCTATTTATTTTTAATGAAAAATAGGTATTTTTTAGTTTTCTTCTAATTATGGATCATTTGAACTGAAACCTAGCATTTTTTCTTATTTTATCCCATGTCCACTCATTTTTTCCTACTCAAAATCAAAATAACTATCATTTTCCATCAAAATTAGTGTTTTTTCAGATTTTGAAATTTATAATTGCTGTAAATCAATACGGATTCTGCGTAACAGTGATTTCAACCCTAAAACATAATGCAATGAACATTCAAGAAAAATTATTTCATAAAATAGAGCATATCGCCTTTTTGCGTGTTTCGAGTTTTTTGAATAATTAATTGGGACTGTGTATTAACCCACCAGCCATGGATTTCAGCATAGATTTTCAGCGTTCAGCCTCCTCAGCCTCTTGGAACAATCCGATGCCTCCCAGACAAGCATCCATCACCCGATTCTCTTCTTGATTCTTGCCATATGAATCGCCTCTATGCAGGAGAGAGAGGAAGGAGAGAGAAAGACTGGTTTTTTATCTCTTTGCGCAGTGCATCGTTCCTTGATCCATTTATGGCGATGGAGGGCGAAGGATAGAAGCATCTCAGGGCCAAGAGGATTCCTCCTGCCTCAGACCGATCAGAAAAGGATAAAAAATGGGGAAAAAATGGATCGCCAAAAACTGAAGCCCCCTCCCCCCATAACGTTTCATTTCGTGAGCTTCTTTTAAGCTCTCAATTAGAGCTTAAGCTTAAAACCTAAATTATCTAGTTCATGACTTTTTCTTTCATACTTCTGGCAAGTGGTTTTTTCACTTTTGGAGGGACAAACGACATCGGATTCGAGATTCGTCTAGACGGGTAGTTCCGTGGCATCAAAATCTACAAAGCTGGGCCCCGTCATGCTCTTCTCGACTTCCAGATCTAGTAGTAGCCGCTTCACAACCCTGAACCTTGCGAGGATTAAATGGGGTATCAAATGACCTCAGAATTGAGATCTGAGACTTGTGTTGGATTCCTAACGTCATTTTGTATCTAGGAAAACTCTAGCTCGACCATCCGCCATCATTTGATTTTCCATGAAAATTAGCACTAGTGCTTTAGGGACTTGCTGCTTAAAATCGTACTGATTGCCACCGTCGCCTTCGACGAAGTCTATTTTTCCCTGATATTCGTAATTTTTGGCTATTTTTAAGCACTTCTCGGTATAAAAAATCATCTATCATCCAAACACAAATTGAATACCTAGGACATATTGGTTCATCTGAAGGTATTAAAGTTGACCCTTAAAAGATAGAAGTAGTTTTGAATTGGCCGATACCTAAAATGTGCACAAATTATGTTCTTTCTTAGGTCTTGCTAGCTTTTACAGAAAATTTGTGAGAAATTTTTCATTGCTTGCATTACCTTTGACAAAATTATTAAAGAAAGGCATTGTGTATCATTGGTCCGACAATCAACAAAAGTCCTTTGATTTACTGAAACATGCTTTAACTCATGCTCCTGTATTGCAATTACCTGACTTTAATAGACCATTTTTCCTAGTAGTCACTGACGCTAGTGGATTTGGGATAGGAGCAGTCCTTATGCAAGATTCCCATCCCATAGCCTACTCTAGCTACAAACTTAAACCCTCTGAACTTAAGTATTCTACCTATGATAAGGAATTGCTAGCTGTAGTACAAGCTTTACGTCAATGGAAACACTATTTAATGGGATCTGAATTCATGATCAAAACTGACCAAAAAAGCATTAAACATCTCCTTAGTCAACCACAAATATCTGACCGACACATTAAATAGGCTGCTTTTATTCAAAGTTTTCATCCACTCATACAATATCAACCCGAAAAAGAGAATGTTGTTGCCGATACTTTAAGTAGAAAATTGACTATTCATAATATCTCTGTGATATCTTTTGATTCTCTTCTCTCTATGAAAGATACATATGACCAAGACCCTAGTTTTCAAGCTGATTGGAATAAATTAGTTGCAAATAACTGGATCCCAATTGATTCATTATCTTACGCTGATGGATTTATGTTCTATGAAAAAAGATTATTTCGATCATTTGTCTTGCATGAAATTCATTGTCCTCCATATCAAGGCCATAGAGGAATTATTTCTACTTTGCATACACAGATTGACGATTTTTATTGGCCACACATAGAATCTAATGTATTTAACTTTGTATCTGAATGTTTAATTTTCCAAAGAGTTAAATGACACCATGGTAAACAATACGGTTTATTAATGCCTTTACCAATTCCAGAACGACCATGGAAACATATTTCAATGGATTTTATCAATGGTTTGCCTAACACCAAAGCTAATCATGATATGATTTGGACAATTGTTGATAGGTTTAGCAAACAAGCATATTTCATTCCATGCAAGAAAACGTTAACTGCATCTCAAGCTGCTCAATTATTTTTGAAAACTGTTTTCACTAATCATGGTTTGCCAAAAGTTATTATTTCTGACTGTGATTCTAGATTCTGCAATAATTTTTGGATTACTTTGTGTGCTAATCTAGGAACAAAGATTGATTTTTCATCTGCATTTCATCCTGAAACAAATGGGCAAATAGAAGCTACTAATAATACAATTTTAGATCTTTTACGTGCATACACAATCTTAAAACCACAAACATGGGATATACATTTACATTTACTTCAATTTGCATACAATAACACACCACATACAGTTACACAGAAAGCACCATTTGAAATTATTTATGGATATAGATTGCATACACCTGTTACATCATTGTCAAACAAAATTCAAGCTGCTGATGATCCAACATTATGGCAAAAGTTGAAACTGTGGGTTGAAGAATCAAATGAGCCAGTTGCCACAAACCTGCCTGAGCACAATCCAGAAATGCAAATACCAAGTCTGATGTTGGACTCCATGCCTAAATCCTTGCACGTCAATGCCTTTTGGGAAGGCATGAAAATGCATGCAGTCATGTCAATCTTATCTCTTGGGGACGCCACAAGAAAGGGAATTGTAGACATAGGGGCAAGAGTGAGTGTGCTAAGCCATGCATTACTCCAAACTTGGGGTAACCCACCGCTCGAGACTGCTAGTTTCAGCATCACACTGGCTAACGGAATGAAGGGGATGCACATATGCAATGTTGCCAAATACCTTCAAGTGTGAAATGTCAGGCTTATGACCATACAACCTCTCACATGGAGTTACATCATGAATCCTTACTATAGGAGGTCTATTCAGCACATAGACAACAGTCACTATCGCTTCAGCCCAATAACCATTTGGCAAACTCTTCTCATTCAGCATAGCTCTTGTTGATTCCATCAGTACCCTATTTTTCCTTACTGCTACACCATTTTTCTATGGTGTATAGTTGCAAGTTAACTGTCTTCTGATCCCATGTTTAGCAAGATACCTGTCAAAGTAATTAGAGACATATTCTCCACCTCCATCTTATCTAAGACATGAAATTTTACAGCTCAACTCATTTTCAACATGCTTCTTAAAGTCCTTGAATGCATCAAACACATCATCTTTATGTTTCAGTATGTAAAGCCAAGTCCTTGAATGCATCAAACACATCATCTTTATGTTTCAGTATGTAAAGCCAAGTATACCTGCTGAAATCATCAATGAAGGATACATAGTAACAAGCACCACCAAACGAAGCATTATGAGACGGACCCCATACATTTGAATGTACCGATTGCAAGGGTTGTGAGCTATTCTGTACATGTCTCATAAATGGAAATTGTGTTTGCTTTCCAAACTGACATGCATCACATACATGTCCAAAGTCATGATACTTGAATTTAGGCAGTCCAAGCACAATCTCCTTCCGCTGCATAGATTTCAGCTTTTGTACATTCACATGGCCAATCCTCGCTTATGCCATATCTCAACATCCCGTATAGCACCATCATCATGTACAAACATGGCTACTTTCAATTTTGGAATTGATGCACCAAGAGTAAACATTCCGCCATCTCTTCGACCTCTAGCAATCAATTTGCAGCCATTACCATATTCTTCAACAAAGCATCCATCTCTATTAAATCTCACTTGTAGATTTTGTTCTGCCATCTATCCAACTGACAAAAGATTCTTGGTTATTATAGGCACATGTAGTACATCATGTAGGCTCTTTTTCTTGCCATCAGGCATCAACAACAGAACAATTCCTATGTGTCGAATGTCATGTTGGGTGTCATCCCCAGTACACACATAACCATGTGAACCTACAATCATCTCATCAAACCATTCTCCATGGGTTGTCATATGATTTGAAGCCCCTGAATCAATGTACCATCTCTCACCTTTGTTCTGTCGAGATGCATTCTTAGACACATGTTGCAGGGCAAACAATCTGTCAACCTGCTCATCATGAGCACCGCTAGAAGATGCATAGTGTCCATGTTGTTTTCCCTTTGCTTCTATATCTCCCTGCTTCTTGTAACAATACTTTGCAATGTGTCCATATCTGCCACAATAATGACAACCCTTATCTCTGTTTGACTGATCATTTGAATGCCATGAACCAAATCCACCAGCTCTACCATGGGGTGATCTCCCCTTGCCTCTAAAGCTGCCAGATCCACAATGGTCCTATGTATTTGTGCCATGCCAGGCTCTTTGTTGATGATATCCATAAGTATTTTGAGTGTCTCCTTGACCTCAAAAAGAGCCATGGCCTCTCGCTGCCTTTGCCACGCTGGCTAGGGTAAACAACAGTGTCTCTTCTTTGAGACGTACTAAAACCTGTATTTAGCCCAAGCTTAACTTCCTCATGCAACAACAAAGCAATCACCTCATCCCAATCAGGGGATTCAACTCTCATAGAAATAGACATATCCAATTCTTTATACTCTTTGCCAAGTCCATTCAATGCCACTGCAATCATATCATCATCAGACATTGAAGATCCAATGGTGGCAAGCCGATCCGCTATGTTCTTGATCTCTGTAGTGTAGGCATGAATGCTTTTGCCATTCCTAGACATGTTATTGAATTATTGCTTTAGCTGAATCTTTCTTGCATGTGTTACATTTCCATAATTCTTCATGAGTATGTCCCATGCATCCTTTAGGGAATTGCATCCAGTAATCTATATAACCATAGCATCTGATATAGATGAGGAAAATCAATGTAACACCTTGCATGCTCTCTCAGTCCATAGCTTATGAGCCCTTTTCTGATCGTTTGTTGGATTTCTTTCATTCATTTCAGGTTCAGTCTCATCACTTGTACATAAGTTCCAATAACCTCTGCCAACCAAAAAATTCTTCATATGGAACTTCCATAAAGCAATTTTTTTTTTGTCCAGCTTTTCTCCCACAATTTGAGTGATATTGTCAGTTTCTTGAGCATTTGCCATAGTTGCAGGCTTAGGTATTCTCATTGATGTATACAACCTGTAAGTATCTCACTCCTTTTCCTACAGTTGAGGATTAGTTTCTTGCTATTCAGGACAGTTTTCTTGACAACCTACTTGCTATAAACTGTAGTCCAACAATGAAAAAACACATTCAACTGACCCTAAACCAAGCTCAAATCAGTTCAAAACATTCTATGGTAGTGGCAAGACATCCCAGCAACAAACTTGTCCATACAAGTATTAATGTTTGTACTGTATGCAAGTAGTAGTACCAAATACAGTGAGCCCACTGCTATAACCATCCGTATTTTCTCTATTAAAACAAGAGTATTAAGATCTCAAAATAGCCTTAAAAAATCTCATGCAGGAGTTGATACATGTCCAACCGGTCAAAATATATTGCATGTATGTCAAGTGAATATGATATGTATCTGTCCTGCAGACAATAATCGGTCAATACCTTGGTATAACCAGCAACAAATCAGTCCAAACTTTGAACTTTCAACACTCACAATATCCCAAAAAGCATCTACCACTCAAGTGGTATGATCCAAGCACTTTTTTGTAGCAAATAAGCATCACAGATACTTCAACCCTGTAGGTATATTGTTTCCAAATTCAGGACAACAACTAGTTCATTGTTTCTATCCTGCAAATAAGCTCCAAAACTAAGAATTTAATACTCCAATATCATGCTCAAATGCATGATAATGACATATATATTGTTAGGATGAAAGCCACCAGTGCCCTTTTGATCTGAACTAATGTATGCCATGCTCACCATGGCTGTGATACCATGTAAAAACATGGATCTAGAACATGGCTTGAGGGGAAAGCTATGGAGGTTGGAAGAGAAAGAGTGAGTTCATGAAGACACTAACATGACTGACTGTTACACAAGTGAATTAGGTTCCAAGATGGAAGCTTGGACTCATAAACACAGTCTTTTGTATAGGCTGACAATGACATAGAGACTTTACTGAAGGACAAAAGTACTATGACATTGCATTAGAAAAGAGAGCAAGTACAATGCTTTATAAGAAACTAGATGGTAGCACTTCTCCTACTGTGCTTATGGGATTCTAGTCCTGAGCCCACACTGCTCCATACAAAGAGGCTAAGTAGGCGTGATTGCAAAAATCTCAACAGGAAGAACTCCAAGATTTTTTTAAAGACTGAATTTTTTAGCTTGAAGTATAAACAAGGAGAAGATCTAAGTAAGTCTATTTCATATATGAAGGAGCTCATGGCACAACTGGCCTCCCTTCAAGCACAATTCATGATGAAGATGCCATTGCCATCCTTTTGAAGTCTATAAAGGTCTTTCCAACCCTTGTCACTACCCTTACTAATATCCCAAACCCAACTTTGGCAAGTACCATCCAGTTATGCTTCGATGAAGAGAAGAGGAACCATAATGAAGGCACTTCAGTATTTACTTTCCATGAGAAAGTGTTAGTCCATATAGTTTCTACAAAGTGCTCCTTCTATCATAAAAAATGTCATATTGTAAGTAATTGCTGGAAGAAGTATCTCGAAAAAATGAAGTGCAATAAATGCAAAAAGACTAGGCATATCACCACTAAGTGTCCCAATGTTCCAAAAGTACCAAAGGAATTGGCGGCTAACTTTGCCTCCTAATCCACTGAAGATCGACTCTTTTGAGTCTTGTAAACCGTCTACTGTTGAGTGTTGAAATGACTTGTTTTTTGGCTGATTTTTGTTGTTTTTGAGAGCTGAATGGTTGATTTTATGAGATGATTGATTGGTTTGGAAGTGGTTTGAGAGTGTTTTGGATGGTAATGATGGTGTTTTGGAAGATCATGATGTTTGTTGGTGGTTCTGTGATGTTCTGATAGGTTCTGATTGGTTCTGTATACCTTCTGTTTTGCTCTGTTTTGGTCTGTTTTGTTCTGATTGTCTTCTGTAAGGAGGGATGGAGTATTGATTGATGAAGATTGAGATATTGTGAAAGTTTATTGAATGATTTGTGAGAGTTTGGAATGATTTGAGAATGAGTTATGTGGTTTTGATGACCTTCTGTAACCTTCTGTAGGTCTTCTGTAGAGCTTCTGTCTCTGTTCTGTTCTGTACTGTAGCTGTTGTGGTACTGTTCTGTATGCTTCTGTATGTGTTCTGTGGAATGTATGTGTGACTTTGGGAAAGTTTTCTAGCCTTGGAAAGAGGTGAATACAAGTGCAAAAGAGCTGAAAGAAGTGGAAGAAGTAGCTGCTGAAGACTCAAGTAAAGACTAGAGTAAAGTGACAATAGTGAGCTATGAAAGGACACTGTAGAGGCTCTAGTGACTCTTCATATCAGACATACCTCTTGGGAGGGGTATCCACGACCTAAGAGGGATTATTGAGTGTGATTTTTGAGAGATTGTAGTGAGGACATGATGTATTATTGACGGAGAGAGAGAGAGAGAGTCAGAGATAGCCAATTCTACTGAAACAGAGTGATTGTATATGAGAGATTGAGAGAGAAGACTATGAAGATATTGAAAATGAATACTATGTGATGTATTTCCATTCAAAGATGGTGTATTTATTTGCTTTCTTTGTTCTCTTGATGGATTTTGTGAAGATGTTGAAGAATATGGTTGATTCTATTAAAAACCGTGGGAGATCTACATGATGCTGTATGAAGATTTGTTGTGCCTGGTGTTCTTTTCTTCATTGTGATCATATGAAACATGATAAACAAGCTTGTTGATGTTACAAGATAGATTTTCTTGCAAGAGAATTCCCTTTTCCTTGGTGTTCCTCTCGGGGCTCCATCTACCTATAACCATCTTTTGTAGCTTGATTTATAAAGGCATCTCATTATGGATTAAGGGGGGGCATCCTATCTTGCTTTATCCAATGCCACCTAGCATTGAGGGGGGTGTTGAGAATGTAAGCATGTGAACTTTCCTTATACTGGAGGGGATAAGGGTAGCTGAGTGTGCATGGTCCTAAGGGGAAGGGGAAACCCTAACCCTAGCCAATTGGGGCTATATAAATAGCCCAAGGGTCTACATCAACCTTTGAGTGAGAGTGACCCAAGTTGTACTTTCATGAGCAATTGAAAAAGACTTGTTTTTGTACTTTGAGCTCTTCTCTCCCTCTTGTGCACACTTCAATCTTTGCTTCCACTCTGATTTTCCACACCACCCAAATTTCCCATAAAGAGCATGAGGTAGTACAAATAAACTTTTTATAGCGAGAACAACCAAAGAGAGTACCAAGAAGCACCAAATGGTACTAAAAGAGTTTCAAGAGTACCAAATGTATCCAAAATAACCAAGTGCTCCAAAAAAATTAAGAAGCAATAAAGCACCAATTCTACCAAAAGGTTCAATAATCCTAGAGTACCAAAAACCACCAAATGCACCCTACATTTTCATGTGTACCAAATGCAACCCCTAAACCTAATACACTAAAGAGAACCAAATGTATAAAAAAGGACCAAATGTACCAAAGAGTACAAGAAACACTAAAATATATGTAAAAGAGCGTAAGTTTGTACCAATAAGCTTCTTAGGAAGGAGGTTAGTCAAAGAGAGTTCCAAGGAGCACTAGATGGTATTGAAAGGGTTTCTAGAGTACCAAATGTATCCACCAAAATCACCAAATGCTCCTAACAAATTAAGAGGCAGTACTAAGGACAAACCAAAATAAAGTACATTCAGTATACTTTCTCAAGCTCAACCTCTTATCCTAGCCATTTTATGTTCTCATTGACCCCGAGACATTGCAACATTGTTTGGCTCGCTCTTACATCAGCTTCCACCTCTTTACCTTTGCATCATCACATAGAATTCATTACATAAGCTTTTAGTGGCACGCTTCATACATCACACAGAATTCATTACATAAGCTTTTAGTGGCACGCTTCATAAACTTTAATGGCATGCTTCATACATCACACAGAATTCATTACATAAGCTTTTAGTGGCACGCTTCATACACTTTAATGTCATCTTTTATGCGCTCAACCATTGCATTCAACCCCTCGTACTTGAGCAACACCTCCTTCTTTTGCTGGATTTAAGCCTTTAGCTCTACCTCTTAGTCTTGGTCTTGCCAGGCGCCCTCTCCAACAATGAGTCTAAGTCAGCAATATAATTATAAATCACCCTTGCATACCTAGTCCTCAACTCTGTACAAATCTCACTCATAGACTTTGCAAAGAAAGGCTTCTTTCCAAGAGGGACAGTAGCCTGAGAGGCACCATTCACCCTTCTCCATGTCTCAATTTTCTTTTTCAACCCCTTGGCCTGCTCTTGCACATCTTGTTGGGGTAAACGCGCCTCCGCCATGCTGCCCCGTGTATTACTACACTGACAGTACCCGCCACTGCACACTGCAGGTGGTGGGCGCCTGTCACGTCACTTTATTCTTTACATTTATTTTAGTGACTAGTAAATAAAGGAAGGCCCGGTCACACATTGTGACCGTCGGAGTTCCCATTTCTTGTCTCTCTCTTTCTTGCTCTTGCTCTCCCGCCATAGCTCACGTGCAAGCTTCAATCCTTCTCACCTTTCAACTAGTATCAGAGCTTGGCTCTCCGATCCCGTGGAGCTCAACCTCGACTCGCATTACTTCAGCTTTCAAATGAATACCTACAGCCTACAGTCCTCATGGCAGCCATAGCTCAAAGCTTCAAGGTATGACTTGTTCCTCCCACTCTCCTCGGTTGTTCTCGGACTTGTTGGCCATGCCTCAGGGCTTGTTTGGGCTCTTGTGAGCTTAGCACAGAGCCTCTCTTTCAGCCCAGACTTCAGTTTATAGGTCAAACAGTGGACAACAGGGAATAAGGATAGCCATTGATGAACTTCTACTTGGATTTTTGAAGCCCCTTTTCTTCACTAGGCTTCATTGAGCTTTGTGAGCCCTTGAATTGGGCTTTTTCATCTTCATTGGCCCTCATTGGCCCTCAATTGTCTCCTCCCAGTCAGGATGACCCCATGCAAATTGCGTTGAAATCTAGCAGCTGAAGGACAACTGATTCAGCTTCCCCGGGCAGCCCTCCCGTCAGCAGTTCCCCCTTGTGCTCCATGTGGTTTGAGCCCACTCAAGGCTTCTTGGAGCACTACTAGTGCCTACCTACCCTCCCCATTCATTTTCCCTAGCACATGTGGCAGTCCAGGCCTGCTCAGAGATCACGCAGGCTGTGCCCTGCTATGGCAACACTTTACAAACGTGGCATTCCTCTTCCTCCAGCTCCCACTTCCTCCTGGAGCTCATTAGGCACTCAATAACTACTTGGCCTTGCTCTATACCCTTTGGTACTGATCTATGGCACTTATCCTTTGAGCTTTGAGCTCCACATTCTCAGATAGGCTAAGAAATCACAGGTCTACATGCTGTAATACAAGGTAGCCCCTTGCTTCTCATGCCTGAGATCAGTGGTGATGGTTCGATGATGCCCCTTTTGTGCTCGATAAATGCCTATATGGTTGGGGATGATGTGCCATTGTTTGGATAGGCTTTTGGAGCTGGATTGAGCCCTTGTTTGCTCAGATTTTCACTATTCATAGGCTAGAAATAGGGCAACACTTGCCTCTTGGATGCTTCACGGTCATGGATTATGGTTATGAGATGTATGCGGCCTACATGATGCCTAGTGCCTTGGGAATGTATGCACATGATTATGCCATGATTTTGGCCTGAAATATTGGCTGAAATTTCTCAGTTTTGACAGTCAAACTTGGCTGTAATAACAGTGGGATGAAGATACTTTGGATGCTTTGTCACTTACCTATTGGTACCGGATGTATGCTTTGGGATTTTCCATCATGTATCTGACATTTGGGGATGACTTTGAGCTCATGTTTGAGTCTATGGAATGTATTTGAGCTACGCATAAGATCTATCTTGGTTGGTATTCACTGGCATTTGGACCGACTTGGCATGCTCTTGGACCGCTTATGCCTCATGTCTATGCTTAACAGTTAGGCTTCATACATTACATGCTATTGGAGCAGTCTATGTCATTGAGCAATTACAGATGTATTGAGACTTTGGGATTATACTTCGACAATTGGATGTTGCATTGAGTATATGTCTTGGTTCATAGGATGCTTATGAGCTGAGTCTCAGTTTTGGATCCGCTTTCTTTTGAGCAGACACCTTTCTGTGTCAAGTTTTGGCAGTTGCAAGTACATTTTGCCTAGATTGTCTGGGGGTGTGCCTCTTACTAGCAGATGCTATTTGACATCTCTCGGTGTTATGCTCATGTATTTTCATTGTTATTTGGCTTTGCTTTGTCCTCTTTATGCAGGCTTTGGACCTAGCATTGTTTAGTTGACATTAGATCTAGTTTTGGGACAATTTGCTCTCATTATTGCAGTTCTGAAATTTATTACAGCAAGCATTTATTGGTGGACTGAGCAGTATTTTTTTAATGCTGAAATATCCTGATTTGGTGTACTGCGCCTAGTACTAAGTGGGCAACATCTTTTGGCACACTTTTCTCGCCATTTGGAGCTCATTTTAGTGGATTTTGGGCATTTTCTGCAGTAAAACAGTAAGCAATTTTAGACTGTCTGTGCATTTTTAGCCTGCATTATGGCATCCTTTTCGACTGATAATGCCATATTTAACATCACAAAGTTGGATGGTACCAACTACTCTTATTGGAAGAGTCAAATTTGGCAGATCTTGGTGCAGAAATCTCAGATTAAGCCACTTTGGTTGAGCGGGGAGCAGCCTGAAACTATGAACAATGACGACTGGCTTGAACTTGATGAGCTATGCAAGTCCACGATTGTATTGTCTCGCACTGAACAGGTACATTATAATGTATTTGAGGAAGCACAGAGTGCATGGGATCTATGGAATAAAATCAAGAATCTTTATGATAAGAAAAGTTCGGCGCATCAGATGTACTAGTTGAAGCAGCTTATGGATCTGCGCATAAAGGAAATGCGACCATGTCTGCTCACTTGAGCCATTTCCATGCTATACTGAAGAACCTGACTTCGCAGGATATCACCTTTGGAGAGGAAGTAACTCCTCTTTTCTTTCTCGGGACTCTGAATGAGTCGTGGGATGTATTCCGCACTGCCCTACGTGCCTCTAGTGCTACTCTGAAACTGAATGATGTTGAGAGTGCTCTTCTGTAGGAAGAGGTTAATCACAAAAACTTGGATGCCTCTCGTGTTTCACATGCTTTGACAGTTAGAGGCAGGAATGACAGGAATGATCGTGGTCATGGCCGTGGTCGTGATTCGCAGAAGGGTCGGTCTAAATCTCGTGGAAAGTCACGTAGTAAGTCGCATGGGTGCAATGCTAATGTCACTTGTCATCATTGTGGGAAAAAGGGCCATATCAGACCACAGTGTCATGAGTTGCGCAATGAGAAGCGCAAGGATAAGGGAAAAGACAAAGTGCAGGAGAAGTCCTCTGATCGCAGCATAGTACCTACGAAGTCCAGCGTCAAGATTGAGGAAATTAATGTCACGCAGACCAAGGATTCTGATGGTGGCGATGAGTTCATACTTGCAGCCAGTTCTTCTGATGCCTCACACTTGACTGAGACACCTAGTATGTATGCACAGTGCTGGTTATTGGATTCAGGTGCGTCCTTCCATGTGACGCCTTATCGTGAGTGGTTTCACTCTTACCGTACTGTATCTGGATTAGTCAGACTTGGAGATGACATGTATCTTGATATTGTGGGTTGTGGAGATATTCAGTTGCAGTTTTCCACTGGCAGTTCCTTTTTGCTCAGGAATGTACGTCATGTACCTGCGCTTACAGGCATTCTTATGTCGTCAGGACAGTTGGATGATGCAGGGTTTCATGTCTGTTTTGGGGATTCTGCCTGGAAGATTACCAGAGGCGGACTTGTGCTTGCTAGAGGCGCCAAGGCTGGCAGCCTCTATCCTCTTGTTGTATCTAGGTCTTCTGTAGACCATGTTTTGGCAGTGGGTTCTATCCCACATGTATCACTTTGGCATACCCGTTTGGGGCATATGTCTTTGAAGGGAATGAAGATGTTATCTGGTTTGCAGTATCTTCTGCCTTTGGACTATGCATGTTTTGACTCGTGTGATCATTGTCTTTATGGTAAGCAGAATAGGTCTACGCATAAGAAATTGGGTAGGCCATGCATGAGTGAGCCCTTGGCTTTGGTGCATTCAGATGTTTGTGGGCCCATACCGTGTATGTCTATGGGTGGCGTAAAGTACTTTGTTACCTTCATTGATGATTTTTCTAGGAAAGTGTAGGCTTATCCCATAAAGCAAAAGTCCGATGTCTTGGTAGTCTTTTAACGTTGGCTTGCTCTTGTTGAGAACCAGACTGGGTATAGGCTGAAATGCCTTAGGACTGACAATGGAAGAGAATATGTCTCACGTGCTTTTGAGTAGTTTTGTGATGACAGGGGTATTAAGCGTCAGTTGATCGCCCCTTACACCCCCGCCCAGAATGGTTTGGCTGAGCGCATGAACATGACTATTCAGGAGCGTGTCCGCTCTATGCTTAGCCATGCAGGCCTACCACAGAGCTTTTGGGCTGAGGCAGTTAGTACGGCAGTGCATGTCATAAACCGATCGCCTTCTAGTGGATTGGATTTCCAGGTTGCAAAGGAAGTTTGCGCTAGTAAGCCACCCTCTTATGCGCATCTCCGTGTCTTTGGATGTGAGGCATTCTGCCATGTGCCCAAGGACAAGATGAGTAAGTTGGATCCAAAGAGCATTAAATGCATCTTTCTTGGTTATGGTGATTTAGGAGAGATGGGCTATCACCTATGGGATCCGCAGACGCGGAAAATAGTACGCAGCCATGATGTAGTCTTCCATGAAGACAAGATGCACAGGCAGCCTAAGAAAGTGGTTGAGATCCGCAGAGTGATCTTTCAGGAGGAGCCTAGAGCTCCTGCACAGCCAGTTGGACACCCTACAGCTGCAGCAGCAGATGCTCATGGTCAGGGTGTTGGACATGCAGCTTGGCAGGCAGTAGAGCCTGCAGTGAGACGGTCTGCTAGAGACAGACGTCCACCTGATAGATTTCAACCCTCTATGCATTATGTTTTGGTTACAGATGCAGGAGAGCCTTTCACTTATGATGAGGCTATGCGCAGGGGTGACAGTCACTTCTGGGAGAGGGCTATGCAGTCTGAGATCAACTCCTTGCATAAGAATTAGACTTGGGATTTGGTTGCCTTGCCTAAGGGCAAGAAGGCTTTGCCATGCAAGTGGGTGTACAAGCTGAAAAGTACCCCTGGAAACCCCAAGCCGGCCTACAAGGCTAGACTGGTAGCAAAGGGTTTTAAGCAGGAGCATGGTATAGACTTTGATGAGGTCTTTTCTCCTGTGGTTAAGATGACCACCCTGCGCTTGGTCTTGGCTTTGGTTGCTCAGCTTGACTTAGATCTATATCAGATGGATATCAAGACGGCTTTCTTACATGGGGACTTGCATGATGAGATCTATATGGAGTAGCCTAAGGGCTTTGCAGAACCTGGCAGGGAGCACCAAGTGTGCAAGTTGAAGAAAAGTCTTTATGGCTTGAAGCAGGCACCTAGGGAATGGTATCATAAGTTTGATGCCTTTATGCAGTCACAGGGCTACAGCAGGAGTGCTATGGATCCATGTCTTTACACGAAGAAATCCCGTGATGGTTCATTGCTTATTTTGGTACTCTATGTGGATGATATGCTGATAGGAGGGAAAGCTCATGATGAGCTAGATGCTCTTAAATCTCAACTCAAGAAGAGCTTTGAGATGAAGGATTTGGGACAGGCCTCTCACATACTTGGTATGCGCCTTAGACGCGACAGGCATCAGGGACTCCTCTACTTGTCACAGAGGGAGTATATTCATAAAGTCCTTGAGCGCTTTCGCATGCAGGATATAAAGCCTATTGGCTGTCCATTGCCTTCTTATGTGAAGGTATCACAGGCCGATTGTCCGCAGACAGATGAGCACATGGCCGAGATGGCCCAGATCCCTTATGCTTCAGCCATGGGCAGTTTGATGTATGCCATGATAGCCACTCGTCCAGATATTACCTTTGCAGTTGGTGTTGTGGCATGCTATATGGCTACACCTGGCAGGAAACATTGGGATGCCGTGAAGGGTATCATGAGGTACCTGAAGGGCACAACATATATGTGTATTTGCTATGGCAGCCAGGATATAGGGGTCGTGGGGTAAACTGACTCCGATTATGTAGGACATGCAGATAGTAGGAAGTCCACTTCTGGCTATGTATTCACCTATGCTGGAGGTGCTGTCTCTTGGATGTCCAGGGTTCAGAAGTGTACGGATTTGTCTACCACTGAGGCCGAGTATGTTGCAGCCACTGAGGCTTGCAAGGAGGCCATATGGCTAGGCTGTCTAGTTGCTGACCTTGGGATTGATGCTATACCTACACTGCATTCGGATTCTATGAGTGCCATTCAGTTGGCTAAGAATCCGGTCTTCCATGCGAAGACGAAACACATTGAGGTGAGGTATCACTTCATACGTGGTGTCGTGGAGGACAAGTTTGTTGACCTTGTCAAGATCTCCACTGATGAGAATCCTGCAGATCTGCTCACGAAAAGCCTCACTACTGAGTGCTTTGCCTTCCTCAGGAGATTGATGGGCGTTGGATGAGATGTTTCCTTTCCTCATCCCTTGTACCTATATACAGTTGTACTGTCTTTATTTTTCTTTTCATTTCTCTCTCCACTGGGGCAGATTCGCCTTTAAGTGGGAGGTTATTGGGGTAAAGGCGCCTCCGCAGTGCCGCCTCGTGTATTACTACACTGACAATACCTGCCACTGCACACTGCAGGTGGCGGGCACCCGTCACGTCACTTTATTCTTTACATTCATTTTAGTGACTAGTAAATAAAGGAAGGCCCGGTCACACATTGTGACTGTCGGAGTTCCCATTTCTTGTCTCTCTCTTTCTTGCTCTTGCTCTCCTGCCATAGCTCGCATGCAAGCTTCAATCCTTCTCACCTTTCACATCTAAATCACAATTTTCCCAAACCTAGTCCATGCCACTTTGTGGCCTATATGGTCTTTCGCCCCATTGAAATGGCATTGCTCAAATACATCGTATCGTGCAAACCTTGCTAAGATCTCACCAGAAGGTGAAGGTGCTTGATATACCTTGTGAAAAAGCAACTTGCAATCTTTCACCAAGTGATGGTACATGTGGCTCAGGTAGATCTTCGCACCTTTTTGTTACTTGTGCGCCTAAAGATAGTCTTCACGGAGGGCATCTTCACCTAAGTCCTTTGGAAGCACCCCTTCTTTGGACTCAGGCTATACTCCTCATGTAGCTCCTTTATTGTATAGAAAATTTTTCTCAGTTGTGAGTACTCTTCCATTTTATTTTTCCTTGAGAGATGTCAATCAATATGCACAGTTGGACATACCATGGCCCTCTTTTGAAAGTAAGCTAGCATATGTAATTTCAAGTCTTGTGACTCATCAAACTCTGAAGAGAACTTTTTAAAGCTCCCCCTCTTGGGGTAGGACTAGGAAAAAATTAACCCTTCCATGATGAAGGGCTTCTTGGCCAACTTGGGTTGCATTGGGAAGAGATGCAATTTGATTGCCATGCATATGCAAAGCTACACACAAACAAAGGATAGGTAGGGTTGCAATTTTTAGCACTGGTTGACTCTCTTGAGTAAGTTACTCATGAATATATGTGTGCATCACATGGGTTCAAAATACAGTATTTTTAAAATACTATTTTTATACATTTTTAACATACAAAAGGGTGTAATGTAAAGGGTTTATTTACAGATTGAATAGAAAAGGATTATGTTTTATTCAGAAAAAACTCACAGATAAGGATACTTATAAATAGGCTTTGAATGCACATGATGTAGATGATATACATATAGTAACTTCCCCGCGTTGACTCTCTAATATATAGGCTTTTCTCACCTCCTAAACACAATGCTCACCCTCACCACGTACAAGGGTCACAATTTTGCAATGTGAGGGTCTTCCGCCATTGGGATGTGGATCTCTGGCTTAGTGCTTACCCATACAAGATTCATCACACAAAAGGGTCATCACCAAGTGATATGGTACTCTCTGCCATTGAAAGGGGCCTTTCTCACTTCATAGTGACCCATTGTGGATTAAGAACATGTGAGGGTTACGACTAAGCAATAATCTCTTAAGAATCAAAATAATGAGATCAATTAATAATGTTACTTTGATATCACCATTTACCATATGTGCTAGTATGGTAGACTGCATGAAGTCCTAATAGCTAAATGTGGAAAAAAAAAAGAACAAAGTGAATCCCAAACAAAGTAATACCATGGAAGCTCACCTCTAGGTTTTGTGGAGGATTTGTGTTCATCATTAAATTGGACATATGTTTTCTCAAAGTGTTCCATGGAGAAGCTATCCTCGCTTGAACTAGTGGTTGGACTCTTCATCTCCTCCACATGGACCATGGTGTCTTGTTGATGCTATGAGGGGATTTTGTCCCCTCCTTGCCCTTCATCATTGGGGGATCTCATTGGGGTGGTTTTAATGGCCCCCTTCCTTGGATCCTCATGGCAATAGACAAATAAACACCATATTGGGGAATATGGGAATTTCCCATAAGCTTGAGACACGTGGTTAAATCTTTGGATTTGTCATAACTTGAACACTATAACTCCAAATGAGGCGCTCTATACCTCAATAGATTCCATTTTTCAAGCGCTTTCCAATGATAGGTCACATCATATGGTTTTAAAAAACTTATGGGCATGTTATCCGCGTGCCACCTTTTTAGTATTCAAAAAATGGGAATTGGGAGATTCCCAAACTCACTAATATTGTGTTAATAGGCAAACTGGGTGAAAAGAACCAAAAAGAGAGTTTGAGTGGCACAACAAAGAGCGTTAGGGGCTATGCCGAGAGCATAATGGTTGAAGGGAACTTGTGATGTATCTAGGGTAGCGAGCTTTAACACATGTCTTGTGCCTTGTTGATTCATTAGGGAAAAAATGCTTCAAAAAAGACACTTGTAAGAAAATGATTAAGTTGCTAATTAGTTGAGATTTTGGAAGAATGAAAACACGAAATTTGGTTGCTCAAATGTGATCAATGAGAGAATATTGAATTCATTGAAGAGCTTAGCCATTAATTGTCCCTCATTCTTAATTTATGTCAGGGTCACCTTTTCGACTGTTTTTCGTCTTGGAACTTGGGAGAATTTGTATTTTTGAGAAATTTCCACCTTAATTGCGGTTTGTCTACTCCCGCATCTTCTTTTCACACACTCTTTCTCCATTCTCTTCTTTGTGCTCACTTTCTTATCACTGTGATCATTGATCTGGTAAAATGTTTAGCAATATCTCTGCAAGTAATACATATGCGAGCACATGCAAGTACAACTTACCATCCAACTAGATCCAATTTATTCATCTTGGAGAAGTATACATTATCAAGTACTAGCAGATGAGATGGAGGCCAACACATTACAAACTAAAGGATAGAAACATATAGATTTGTGGGTGGGTGGAAGTATTTATCCCAAATATCCTTCAACAGGTAAACCTCCCAATTTTATTTAATATTCATGAATTTGTGAGATATGTGGAGGAAGGTTATAATGGGATGCATGGCTATTAAAAAAATATTATATTGTACATCTTACACATACATGGCTTAGAGGAATGAAGTGAGAAATACATTATTTATTGCACAAACAAACGTTTCTGAGCTTACAAATAAGATTGAAGTTCTGGAAAATGCTATCAAGTCATTACAAGAAAAGCTAGCACACTTAAAGAAAACTCCAATAGGATTCAAAGAGAGAAAGAAACGATTAAAAAATATAACTAGCTTGTGTGTGAGAGTAAAGAAAAGAAGATTGAATCTTGCAAAGAAATATGTCTCTAGCATGTTAGGTATTAATATTGGAGAGAGTGAGGAGAGAATCAATCTTTTAAAAGAGACCATGAATAAGAATGATATTTTGAGGATTCTTAGGCCACCTTAGAATATGGATTTGAGAGGCCCAACTCTCAAAGAATCAGTCAAGGACTTAAAGGACACAGTAAAACCAAACAAAATTGTAGAGACATGTGATACTATGGGCATTAGTTGAAAATGTTATCGGGCTATCTCAAGATTATGGTTTAAAAATATAAAATGTAACAAAATAATGACATATGATTTTTGACTCTAAGAAGTGCTTAAAAATAGCCAAAAAATCCCAATTTTTGGGGAAAAATAAACTTCGTCCAAGGCGGTAGCTGCAATCAGTACGACTTCAAGCAGCAAAACCCTAAAAGTACTTTAAAGACCCATCGAGTGACGGTTGGGAAATTTTCATAATTTCTTGGGATGTCAGATGAGACTCTAGGAGATTCCTGGTAGTGGGGGACTTCGAGATGAATGCCTAGGAATTTTCGGAAGCTGATTCGAATGTTAGACAGTCGAATGGGGTACCTGGGAGGCCAAGACCCAAAAATGCCAAGTGTAAATGAGTTTTAGGGGCCCAAAGGGTGTGACCTTTGGGGGCTCCCTTTGGGGGCTCCCTTTGGGGGCTTCCTTTGGGGCCCCTAAAAATTTTGATTTTGTGGGGGCGGGCGTTTTTTTTGCTGCCCAAAAGAAATTGGATGCCATTGGAGGAGGCGACGTGTGAGAAGGAGGGGCTATGGGGAGGCTGCAAACAACCCCCCCTTCTGATCATATCCCTAATCTACATCTTGTCTTTGCTCTCAATCGCCGCTTTCGGCTCGTGAGATGGCTGCCTAGACAGAGAGATCCAAATTCAATATTTCTCTCTCCTCCCTTTCTCTCCCCTTAAGGGGCAGTTCATGCCCATGAAGAAAAATGAAGACCAGTTGAAGGATGCTTGTCCCGCATGAACTGGATTGCTCCAAGATCAAGAGGAGGCTGAGAGGAGATGTTCAACATTGAAGATTTGTTGCTGGTCGGTCCATTGGCAACCTAAAAAATTTAATTACAGAACCTGCAACACGCAAATAAGCGGTATGCCTCATTTTTACAAAGGAAATTGGCTTCTTGTTGATGTTTGATGGTCTGAATGAAATTCATATGGAACAATAATTTGTTTGGATCTTGTTTTCATTATGATTGAGGTTGTGATGCATGAAAAATTTGCAGGCCCGTAATGATAAATAGTCACAATAATTAAATTATGTGTAACGTGTCCACCTGTCTCCTTGCAGGACACATCTTAGTAACCCATTGGAAAGAGGGTCTAGAAAGCTCCGCCCGGCACTCCCATGGAATGTTACGGGCTTTGCGATCTAGGTCTTTTCAAGTCTGCCACGTAACGGAAGAATTCCGGCCCTTCCCACTTAGGACCGACCTGAATCAGGGTTTTTTCAATGGTCAAACTTCTAGAACGGCAGCTAGCATCGAACCCCAGGTGAACTACTTTATGTAGAAATGCCAGGGCCGAAGCGGATTCATGCTGCACTTGGTTCAAGGAGAATGGGAAACGAGAGGGATGCAAAGATCGACCTCTCTACCCATAAGGCATAGTCCCATTCCGTTCCCCTAAAACAACATAAATCGGGGTTCTAGTAACCTAGACTCTAGGTCAGTGCCCTTGCTATTCATTTCCTTTGAGAAGAGCTCCTTGCTGTCCATTTCGTTTGAGAAAAGTTCCTGGCCAACCAGGACCACCCATCCGTAGGACGGACCCATGGCCACATCCACCGCACTTTCCTCAAGGTTTCTTTAGTTGTCTAATTACTTACCACATCTAGTTGGACATGCATAAAACAACTTCCTTAATTAGACAGTTAGACATTGGTTCTTTCACGTAACCTTAGCACCTGACATAGAAAAACAGTGTCAAACTAGTTCCTTTTCAACAGGTTATCTTATTATCTTTGGAATACATCCATATAATCCAGCCCATAGGCTAATCCATAATCCGCCCGAAGGCAATCCATCATCCACCCGAAGGCTATCCAGCAATCCACAGGGATTACTAATCCAAGATGCCGCCCTAGACTAGTATGCGGGCCTCGAGATCCAATCCTGAGTCGCGTTGGCCTCTTGTGCAGGGCCCGAAAGGCAAGGGATTTACGGCCAGAGCCCCCCTTGGCACCCAAGTGTCCTCCTGCTCCAAGTAGCGCCCAACGAAGAGACCTCTCGCGGTGGGTTTGGTCCACATTCCCGGCGCAGCTAATAACCCCCTTAGTTAGGGTCAGACAGATAGTCAGGGGTAACTGATGCTGCCTCTCCCTTCAGGCCTTCAACCTGAAGCATTAATTAACTTTCCATCTTTTAGTTCTTTGAGCAAACAATGCAAACAGTGCTCCTAAACTGTTACAAGCACAATCAATCCAGCGGTCGTTTATTTGGCCAACTGCTAAGGAGTGATTCCTTATCTCCGAATGCATCCAACATTCGATCCGGGATCAATTGCGACTTGGCAAGGTCCCCAAGGGTTTGTTTGTTCACCCTTTTGTCCTTGGGTTAGGGCCATACCCTGTTAACCCAACTTAACCAACACCTTAGGTTTCATAAATCAACAGTAAATCCTGGCGACCATGTCGCTCTAACTTGATTGATCCTTTGCTTCCAAGCAAATACATAACTTCCCTTAACTTGGCAATTTTCCCCAAGAAAGGTGATGTAACAGGATGACTACTCATCCTCTTGCAAGTTAAACTTGCGCAAGAACCTGCCAACCTCATTCCAAGGAGTGGCAAATCTACCTTCTGTTTAAAACACAAGCCATGCAACGTTGCAGCTTATTGCACAAGTGTTGCACCTAACTCATGGGATCATTTCACCCATCAACAGCATTTCTTGGTCAAGGAATTTTGTTTAGACAAGAAGTGGGATTTAGGGTGTCTTCTTACCCAACCCAATCCTAATTTTACTAGGCCGACAACGTTTGGTCCTAGGGTTTCCAAACTCAATCCAAGTTTTAGCATTAGGTCGAACGATCCTTAGGGTAGAAACCCTAGATCGTTATTTGCATGAGCGTCCAATTGACCCAACATTCCGTGAATGTGGGTAGGACCTTTGGGTTTGAGGGTTTTGACTTGGCAACAAGTGCGAAACTAGGCCGAATCCTTAACATGCTAAACCCTAGTTAGCACTTGGGGTATTTATCGTATCGACTGAACCATGCCTATAAGAATCCCTTGCGGGTTAGGTGATTTAGATAATTCGATCTACCTGTCTTGAGACAAGGACGAGCCTTTCCTAGAGATGATAAACTAGATCTAAAGGAGAAAAATAGTTGCAAAATGTCACAATACATGTAAACATGTAATTCATTGCTTTTATGTACCACTAGATTCGCAATAACCCTATCTTTTCTTGCTAAAAGTCAAAACGCATGATAATTTGCAGAATAACTTTCATAGGACCTACTAGGACTTACATCAAAGAATCATGCCTACAACCTTTTTGTCTAGGCATTTGAGTTTCATGCTTTGATAAGCCATGCAATCCTTTCTAAATGCCACTCGATGAATTGAAATTTACGCATGACGAATGTGCAACATGCAACCATTTCCTAACTACAACGTAGTTAATGAAGTTCATGCAAAGTGAATATTGTAGGACTAGTGTTGGCTTATTCCATTTTGCAAGCACATGCCACATGCAAGTCCATAGAATCATTTTCGTGCTCTGCTATTTCTTTTTGGATAACATCCTATGGGTGTTAATGACTTTTCCTCATGAATCATTATAAGGGAGATATTGCCTAAAATGCAGCATACGCTTATTCTTTCCATGTCCAGTCAAAATGCACTTAACAATTTCATCCTTTGCCCTAAGCAATCGGCATTTAGACTCGTTACTTTGGAAATGCACCAAAAAAGCAACATGCGACTATGCGCACAAGATGAATGAGCAATTTATATTCTTGGCTTCCCTATGAATTTTTAAACATGCCCAAGGTGGAAATTACTCCAAGAACCTGGGTATGAGAACTTGCGGTGATGTCCACGTGCAAGTTCGGGTCTGAGGCTTCCACACGTGCGCCTTGTGACTTGGACTTTGGATCCCTCATGGACGCAGTGAAATATGGACTCCGCGGGTTCCTCCTAGCCTCTATTCCCGCCCTCCGAGGCTGCGTGTGGGTCGATGCCTATTCTTTTGCGTAGGAATTGGAGCTTTACAAGCCGGTTTTTGAAATCGGGGAGATCACGTAAAAACAGGGCTTAAGGAAGCCCCTTGTGGAAGCTTCCAAGGAAGCTTCTATGCTTTGAATTAGAGCTTACGTGGAGAGGGAATCTAGAAGAGAGAGGTGATGAGGATGACGAATCGGATGGTGGTGTTGATGATGAGTGGCAGCGAATCTGCGTGGCGGCAACAGGAGTCAAAACGGCGGCAGCTTCCTGGCTTGGGGATGGCGATGGTGGCCTCCACTCTCTCTCTCCTCTCCCTCAGCACGGCGCTCTCTTTTTCCCTTGTCACCCCCTCTCCCTTCACCATAGGGGGGGTTCTTATAGAGCTTAAGAGGGGGGGGGGGGGGGGGGGGGAGGGAAGCCACCAGGTGGCTGGTGCATGGCTCTCCCCCCATACACCAACTTCACCACATCACCTCCTTCTCCTATTCCCTTCCCTCCAGCCATGCATCGGCTGGGGGAATTAAAGTTTTTTTGACTAATTTGCATCATTATCCATTTTTCCCCCCTTCCAAAAGGGTGTTTCCTCGCAGTTATGCAATCTTGAACCCCCGGGCTCGATTTCACAATGCGGAGGCCTCATCTTTGCACGTGCGGGGTAAGGATTAAGCTGTTAGTAATTACAATGCGGGAGATAACCTTGCACATGTATTACACAGCATGCAGGGAGTCAAGTTTAGTAATTTTTTTGAGTGGGAATATTACATTATGGCCCGAAAAGCACCTTTTTAGTGTAAAAATGAAGGTTTTATTGGTTTTGGGTGGGGAAAAGAGATGCGCGTGGGATAAAATTCTGAGACAAAATATCTTTTAGCTTTCATGATCAATCCATAATCATAAATTAGAAAATAAACTATTTTTATGCACAAATAAATAGAGAAAAATAGCTAAAAATAGGGAAAAATAGGATTTTCATGTTATAAAAATCTAGAAAATTATGACTCGTGGTTGTGGTTGTATAACAAAGCTGAGGCAGGAAGTTTGGATTTATTTTGGCTTTTTTTATGCTTTAGAGTTTATGTTTTTTTTAAAAAAAAATGCATAAAATACATACGTAACAAAATCCTACACCTATGCAACACATCATAACCTAAACATTAGAGGGAAAGGGTGATGTTAAGATATTAAAAGGACTGAGAGGGCTAGATTTTCTTAAACATTTGATTGTGCATTTCATTTAGAATTGCGATAATTCAATTTAAGGGGCTAGTAGCATGAGAAATCGGTGCTAGTCTCCATACATCGAAGCATACATTTAGTGAAAATCATGAAAGGGATGTTTTTTCCACATCACAAAATATTGATTTGATGAATATTGTTTGTGCACTAGGATCATATGCACTATGCATGACACATGGCATGGTATCAGTCGTGGATTGCATAGCAATTATCTTCCTAGGATATGACTTATATGTTGAGTGGAAAGGAGCCTTTGTTGTAGGTCAATTGTACACTTTCCTTGGGACTATTTGGTGAGGAATTGTATATTCCTCGATCATACAAAACAAGAAAAGAGTGGAGTTTGTGCCTTATGTTTTATATGTTGGAGTGACGCATCTTGGGGCCAATCCTCGAGGTGTAGGAGAGTCGTAGTGGAGCCGTGGCAATCAGTCGAGGGGAGCTTCTTGATGTTTGTGTGATGAGGTACTATGCCTACATGTTATGGGATCTCCCTCTGAGGAGAAGGGAAGGTAAACATTGGACTACATATCAGCTACAAACGCATAATTAAGTCTATCTAGTGCTCATCGGTGTATCACAGACGCTCATGGCTCACGAGGCTGTGTGGTGGAGTTGTCTGTTTTGTGCATGAGGCCTGGCTAGTGTCATAGAGAGTGCCCACCCATACTGGGAGCTACCAACAAGTGGTGGTTCCGAATCTAGGGTTTATAGGGACCAAATAGTTGGTTTATGTCCTCTGACAATAACCGTCAAGCCGAAATACAAAAAGCAGAACGTGTTGAGAGGGCTAGACGGTGGTTGGAGATTGTAAGGAATTATCCCCCTCAAAGAAATAGCCCAAGTCTATGCATAAGCGGTAGTGGTTCTAAATACCTGAGTGCCATAAGTAATCCTTTGAGTGCAAGTGGAAGTCTTAGCACTTTCCCTCTTCCAGTCGATCAACCCACTTCAAGTGGGGGTGTAGTTTTACCTACACAAACTCCTGTTGTTAATCCGGTTGTAGCCATAGCACAACCCATTGCAATTCGAGAAGGAACACTGGATTTACTGGCATTAGGAGCACCTTTCTCCATCTTCCATGGGTTAGCTGAAGAAGATGGAGAACTCTATCTTAAGGAGTTTCAAACGCTCATGTTTAACTATCTAATCTAAGACGAAGGACACCTAATGATGTTCTTCAACATGACATTAAAAGGAAGGGCAGCAATATGGTATCACGGTCTAGAGGAACTTACCAATTCTTCATGGACTTCCGTAGAGAGTTTGCTCCTGAGAGGGGTGGACAGTTTTGGTTGCATGTCTTGAATGTAACACACCAAGAGCCAAATGAGAATGTCCAAGCCTATGCCAAAAAGCTGAACCAAGTCCTTCATAAACTTAATACTTATAATCCCATTCCACTGACTACACAATTGCAATATTTTCTACATGGATTGGATTTCAATATCCAGGTGCAGCTCAGTAGTGTCGCTTAGGCCGACATTGACATTGCTATCACCTAAGCAAAAGGAGTAGAGTCGCACTTGCAAGTGGATTATGTAGCAAGGATAAATTGGAATGGTAATAATTTGGCACTGACCGACGGGAGTCAAGGGGACCCCATGTCAAATGTGAATAGCAGAGAGAGTATCATGCCGAATCTACCTATGTTATCGGCTCCTCCCAATAGCATGACTATGCCTATGGCTAGTCAGATGGGACTACTACATGGTGGAGGCCAAATAACAAATCCTAATGTTGTCCCAATAGGTCAGCGACCAATTTCTAATCAAGTGGTCAGGCCAATGGGACTACAGATAGGTGATTACGACTATGAGTCGAGTGTCTCTAATGTCCTTGCCAAAGTTAAGGCCATGATGAAGCACTACATCGATATGATTTCTGAACAATAAAGACAAATAGCTACGGGTGTTAATTTTCTTAAGAAGCAACGTAATCTGATAGGGGGTCGACGCCCTGAAAAGGGTACTCTCTCAAGATTCAGCTGTAAGTGGTGTGGTGGCCAACATTTCCCTAAGAATTTTCCAAATGTTAAATGTGATATTTGCAAAAAGTCTCGCCACCTAGCTGCTATCTGTTGGAGTAAGATTAGTTCTCTCCAACAAGGGAGTAAACTGCCAGGTCTAGTTAACCATCGCACACAAGGGAATAATCTCCGGTGTCGTGTTGCTGCGCATCTGAGCCGTGAACACCTCCATTTCTGTTGTGCATTTGTGTTAATTTCTGCGTGTGATTCACTGTTTGTGTGGCGCATTTTAATAAACTACATTCAATGTATGTATATATTCCCTTAACTGTATTGCATATTCGATGCTTGTAATAGGAAGGAAAACCTATCCTACCCTTTGTAGACCGTCCTGTTCGTGGGAGCATCCGAGACTTGGGGCAAGCTTACAATGAGTCCTTCACTGAACCAGATGGTAATCAGGATTCTAGTGATAAGGTCCCTGATTTTGTTGAGACTATGATATACTGTCCAAACGAGGCCGTTCGTATGGTTGGTCGCTATGCATCGAAGGAGGAATGGATACATATGGAAACATCCAAGGATTTCTTATCAATAAAGATTTTAAAGCACACATTACAATTTGGGACTTCAAAAGAAAGAGATCAAGGGGACAAGTGTGTTATGAATAACATACTTCAGTTTATTCAAACATTTGTTTGCTGAAACATATACGTGTGAAAACAACAATGAATCAAGGTTTGCTACCCATGTTTATGGAAGAAATCTCATCTTTCTTAAAGAAGGATTTGAATGGCGAAAGGGGGGGAAAAATTTCATTGAATCCAGGACCTCCCCGTGCTCGAAATGGGAGAGCTATTTTTGAAATGGGTTGTTATTCTTGGAAAAGGGGGGAATTTCGGACGGGACTGAGGAGGATCAGAGTGCTGGATTGGAGGCGAAAAGGGGGGGGTACAGCGCATCAATGCAGGGTTCGAATCAGCTGCTTTGTGGCAGGAATTCAGGCTCCATCTATGGGAAGGCGAAGTCTAAATACAGAAACTCAGGCTTCTAATGGGGCAGCCGCGAAACTTACAAAGGTTGAGTCAGAATCTGCGGAACTCACGTCAGCACAAAGGTTGGCTGCTTCTACAGCTGCGGCAGCCAGCGTGGAGGTTCCGCCAGATCCTTATGCAAGGGAAGCAAAACACTTCACTGAAGTTCGAGTTCTGCACAGAGATGTACGGATTGTTTTAGAGGGTGTTGATAAGTTCAACAACTTGATTTGTTCAGTTCACTATACCAGTGGTGATGTTGCAGTAGATCTTGGTTCGGAGTTGCTTAAGAATGGGTTGGCAAAAGTTGTTGAATGGAGTGCCAAATTACTTGAAGAAGAAGCACGACGGCGGTTAAAGTCTACTGAGTTGCTGGCAAACTCTACTTGCTTGTCTCTTTCGGACACTCTCTGCGGAAAAGGAGCCGACCCTCCTTTCGTTCTGATCCTTTCATCTATGAAGCTCACAATAGCATCCTTCCCAGCCAGGTCCATCTAACGTTAACGGGTGAATCCCAAAGAAGTGATTATTGGCTGGATGAAACCGCCAGCATCAGAGCTTATGTATCCACCACTTTGACACGTGACGAATGACAGCTTGCAGCTTAATTCCATGAGATTCAGCTTGATCGTCGTAAGATTGAGGCAGAAAAAGTTGGATTTGATGTCTTGAAGAAGACAGAAACACCGTTGCAGAGACCAACTTTGAAGCGAACCACAGCAAGACTAATCTTGTTGATCCTTCCTCCTCCACCTCCACTACCTTTTGCATTTGGAGATGAAGTACACTCTTGACAGTGAATTCAAGCGTTTGTTGCAAAAAGGTGTGCTAACATAGTACAGAGGAATCCTCAAGATTATGATGCCCTGTACAATTGGGCTGTAGTTCTCCAGGAGATCTTTCCTATGCTGACTATATTCAAGCCGCTGGGACTCGTTTGGAAAACTTGTTGTGCCCTTGGCTAGTTCACGGCCATGGATGATCACTGAAGGGAATCATGAAATGGAAGAAATTCCGCTGGTTATTGAACCATTCAGATCTTATAATACAAGATCAAAAAGGCCCTACAAAGAAAGCGGATCAGACTTCAACCTTTATTGTTCTTTTGAGGTTTCTGGTGTGCATGCTTTGATACTAGGATCATACACTGACTTCAGTAGGGACTCTATTCAGTATAAGTGGCTGCAGGCTGATTTGGCCAAAGTGGATAGAGTCAGAAACCCTTGGCTCCTTGCTGTCATTCATGCACCATGGTACAACAGCAATTTCAAATATCAGGGTGATAGTGACAAAATGATGAAATCCTTGGAGTTCATCCTTAAAGAAGCAAAAGTTGATATGATCTTAGCAGCCATGTTCATGCTTATGAACCCATGACTCGAGTTTTTCAGCATCACTTTGATCCTTGTGGCATCATCCACATATCCATAGGTGATGGAGGGAATTGAGAGGGATTGGCTAACAGGTTTCTGAATCCAGTAACCCGTGTTCTTGACATCAAAAATTTGAGTTCTTCTTGTTAGTCTCTTCCATTGCTGTGCCTTGAACCCCGTGTTCTGCAGCTCTCGCACGATCTCTACGACATTCTGGTGAACCCGACGTGAAAGGCTGCGTCATTAGCAAGATGGGAGACTCGCAAGAAGAGATGACAGATGATAATGTCATGAAGAACCTGTTTCAGTCATTTACCATGTATATGCAGCAGCAAGCTCATGCTAAACGTGACAGTGATGCTATGGATGCTTTGAAAGCTGTCCAACAGGAGATGAAGCAGTTTAATGGCCAGCAAGTGTCAACTTACCTGCATTTGTATGAAGAAAAGATGAAGTTTTTTGGAGTTTCCCAAGATGTTTGGAGCCGCTACTTCTTGCGGATCGTGGTGCGCGCTCTTGAAGGTCGAATTGCAGAAATTCAAGAAGCACATGCAGGTTGGGCTGAATTTAAAAAGGCATTAAAAGATGAATATTTCTTGGAGGATACAGGTCTTATGAATCGCAGGAATTTTTTAGCATGGGTTTCTATGCCTAATAAGGGACTTTCTGTTACCGCTCTTCTGCGAGAGTTTGAAAGCCGATATGATCAGTTGGATGGGACTGAACAGCAAGCTTTGGAGATGCAGAAAGTGGAGTTGTTTTTGCAAGCTGCAGATGCTGATTTGCAGGAAAAGTTGGATGATCTTTTGGAAGATCAAGCTACTGATTCAGGTTTAAAGACTGAGTGGAGGCATGTTATTGATGCTGTGAATGCTCTTGTCAAGAAGCAGCGTAGGAGAGTCAGATTGCATCGAAACACAGGATCAGTTCCTGAAAAATCCTTGGAGACTTCTTCTTCTACCCCTGCTACTTCTTTGCCTAAGCCTACTCTTCCTATTGTAAATCCACCAGTTCCTGCTGCTCCAGTGCCTTTATCTGTAGATGATGTTATTAAAGGCTTGGCGGATTTGACGATTGAAGCAGTCAAAGCTGAAGTTGGTAAGTTAAAGGAGCAACTTATGTCTGTACCTGCTGTAGCGCCTGCTCCAGTGACTGCTTTTCCAGCTGGTCAAAGAAAAGGGCGACGATGTATTTGGTGTGATAGTACAGAGCACCAACACTGCAGAGATTGTGATGCTTTTCAGGAAGCACGAAAGAAGAATGTAGTGTTCTGGGGACAAGATGGGAAGATATGGCTGACAGAGACTGGCGCTCCTCTTGACACGAACTTTGGTAAGGGAGGTATGAAGAAGCTTGTCGATGATATGGCTGCGCGATCAGCTTATGTGAGTGTTAGAGGAGATGCTTCAGCTTTTGGAGTCCAGCTTGAGCAGAAATCCGATGGAGACTCTGCTTTATGGTCTTCTGCCTTGGAGATAGCGAGAAGAGGGAAAGTTCAAACTTCTACTATGACTTGTGTGGGCTCTAGCATCCGAGGAGAAACAGGATGGGATTCTCCTGTTGACAGGTATTCTATTTTTGCTTATATTGCTAAAACGCAGGGATTAGATGCCATGGTTGAGGAAAAGAGAAGAAGAGATGAGGAGGGTCCTAGCTCCTCCAAAAAGACTAGAGGGGGTGACTTTGTTTCACCACCTATTTCAGCCCCACCTATGTCAAATTCTCCAACCCAAACAGGTTCCGATCAGCCAATGGAAGACAAGCAGAAGGAAAAGAAGCAACCAAGAAAAGAGCCAGGATTCAAGCTCTTGTCAGACCTTGATATGCAAACGGATATGAGTAAGATTTTTCATGAAAGAATTTTGAATAGTGAAGTCACTTTTACTGTTGGAGAGGCTCTTGGGATTGCTAGAAGAGAAATACAGGATCAGATGCAGGATCTTTTGCGGAGGAAACGACATGCGATGGAAGGACCTGCTTTACAGGGATTGTGGCATGGAGCTCTTGGAGAAAAGCATGATGATGCAGTGATGGTTGAGAATGCTTCTATGGAGAAAATAGTGCAGCCTATGCAGTATGAAGATGATGAGTCCCCTATTCTCATTCCTCACAGCCATTTTTCACGAAGTCATTGGGCTAGAGCAACCACTGAGACAATGGTAAGGATTGGAGAGAAACAAATTCCCTTGATTGCTTTGGTTGATCATGGTTCTGAAATTAATCTTATTGCTCGAGGTGTTTATGAGAGTGGCAAGTGGCCTATGGATGCAGAGCATGGCTGGCGCATGAGAGCCGCCAATAATACTTCTGGTGATATGTATGCTGCTTGTCCGAGTATCAGAATTTCTATTGGTAATGTTGAAGAGGATTATCATTGCTTTGTTCAGGATTCATGCTCTTATCCGATTATTCTTGGACAGCCTTTCATTACAGAAGCAAGAATGGAAACAAAAGTGATGGATGACGGATCAACTTATGCGCGGATACGCAGTAAAGATGGTATGCGAGCTATTCAGTTTATGACTGTTGGGGTGAATCATCCGAGAAACAGGGACTCCTTGCGTGAGGCGCCACTACCTGCGAAGGAGTTGGATTTTCATTAGGTACCGCTGTCTTGCGAGACGCCAGTGGTACGGAGCGGAGAAAAGAGGAGATCTCGCCTCCTGGCAGCCAGTCTTTCTCCAATAACTTTGTTGGGTTTACTTCAGATAGTTCGGTAAGTTATCAGAAAATTTCAGATTTGCCTAGAGCTGCCAGGCAGTACATTGGTCGTAAGGAGAAAGAGTTGAAGAATGCAGGTATTTTGCAAGTAGAAGAACATGTGGATGGATTGTATGAAGGGATGTCTTATGCAGACACATTGTTTGAGATGAGTGCAATGCTGAAAACTGATGTATACAAGGGTTCAAAGATCATACCTGTGCAAACCTTGGATATGTTTCAGGAAATTTCTGGTTTTATGCTGCAAACAGAGTTAGAGGCTGAGAAAATTCAGCAAACTGAATTTATGGCTGATCTTAATCAGCTAACAGAATTGCAGAGGGCTGAAACCATTCAGCCAAAGAGTTGCATGCAGAAAAATTTCTGCATACAGAGTTTCAGGATGCATCTATGCAGTCCACTGAGCCGAGGGCTGAATTTATTCAGCCAACAGAGTTGAATGCAGAAAAATTTCTGCATACAGAGTTTCAGACTGCACCCATGCAGTCCATAGAGCTAAAGGCTGAAATTTTTCAGCCAACAGAGTTGAAAGATGCTGAAAATTTGCAGAAATTGCAGCAAAGGAAAGATTGCTTGAATGATGCCAAGGTTGACACAAAATATAAAACAGTTGATAAGAAGGTTAAGCCGGTTGCTGGCCCGCTTCCTTCTGACAGTGATGAACAGATTGAAAAAGCTATGAAGCAGCCTATGTTGAGGGATCCTGCAAATATTGGACATAAGTTTACTGCTGAAACTCTTGCAGAATTGAAGATTGGGAATGATGATTTTTTGCTTCCAGTAGAAAAAGAATGTTTTAGAGAGATGCTTGGACGTCATGGTAAGGCATTTGCTTTCTTTCCACATGAAATTGGCTGCATTAGTCCCGAATTGGTTGCACCTATGGTCATCTTCACTGTTCCTCATGTACCGTGGAATATACGTCCTATACCTGTGCCTAAAGCACACTTGCCAAAGTTGTTAGAGTTGCTGAATGAGAAGATTAAAATGGGGATTTTGGAGCCCTCTTCTGCACCCTATTCTAACAGGTGGTTTACTGTACCAAAGAAAAATGGTACTTTGAGATTTATTCAGGATATGCAGCCCGTGAACAAAGTGACAATCAGGAATGTGGGAACAGGTCCAGTTGTGGATGAATTTGCTGAGGCTTTTGCAGGACGAGCCATCTATTCACTAGGTGACTTGTATTCAGGTTATGATCAGTTTCAGCTTGCCTTGGAAAGCAGGGATATTACTACTATGCGGACACCTATTGGTCTTGTGAGGATGTGTACCTTGCCTCAAGGTGCTACAAACTCAGTTGCTCATATGATGAATGCTATGCATATAGTTCTTCGAGACTATATTCCGCAGTATACCATGCCTTTTCTTGATGATGTGCCTATTAAGGGTTGTGCAGAAGAAGAAAAGAATGAAAGTCTTGATTTGCGTGGATGTAGACAGTTTGTGGCTGATCACTTGAATGCTTGTGAGCAAATATTGACACGATTAGAGGAGGTGAGTTTGACACTTTCAGGGCTGAAATCTGTCTTTGCTGTTAATGAAGTCATTATAGTTGGGCATATGGTTGGATATTATGGCAGAAAGCCTTCTCCTGCGAAGGTGGATGCCATAAACAGGATTGCAGAGTATTGCTCGACTACTTCAGAGGTGCGGAGATTTGTGGGAGCTTGTGTATTTTACATGATTTGGATTCCTCATTTTGCTCATATTGCAGATGTTCTCTATCAGCTGCTTCGAAAGGGGCAGAAATTTCATTGGGATGAGAAGCATTCAAAAGCCATGCGTAAGCTTAAGAAGCTGTTGCAATCAGCTCCTACTCTACGCAAGGCGGATTATCAGTGTGGACGGCCGATCATGTTGACAGTTGATACTAGCCCTATTGGCATAGGTTGGGCTGTGGGACAGGATGATGCTGATGGAAATAGGTATGCTATCCGCTTTGGAGCTAAAGTTCTTAATGAGCGACAAAGGAGATATCCGCAGATCAAAAGAGAGTTGTGGGGAGTAGTCACTGCACTGAAGTGTGATAAAGGGTATTTCATTGGAGCTTCAGTTATTGTGGAAACAGATTGTTTGCCTTTGCTTGGCATGATTACTAGTTGCTCGACTCCAGATATAGCGATGCTTCGATGGATTGCCTATATCAAATCATTGAATCCAGAATTTCGACACATAGCAGGGAAAGATAATCCAGTTGCTGACATGCTTTCTAGAGCGAGATATGAGGATGAGGAGTCAATGCTTGCAGAAGATGATGAGACAGAGCTTGCTGCTTCTGTCCTTATTCATGATTGTCATGTATTTACTGTTGAAGCTTTTATTGAAGAACTTTATGTTGATGAGTGGCTGCAAATTGGACAGTATTTAAGTTCATTGACTCGAAGAGCTGATTGGATAGATGATGAATTCAAGAAAATCAGAAGAAAGGCTTATGGGTATTTCTTGAAAGATGGTTTTCTTTGGAAGCATCCAAAGAAGAGAGGAGGCTTGCCCTTGAGAGTAGTTTGTGATGTAGCGATGCAAATACAGATTATGCGAGAGTTTCATGAGAGCTCATGGGCTGGACATAGAGGTGTGTGGGCTACCTATGAGAAAATCAAAGAAAGATACTGGTGGAAAGGGATGTATAAAGATGTTTCTCACTTTGTGGAGACTTGCAGGGATTGCCAGCTTTACTCTTTAGTGCGACATCGTGATGAGTTGCATCCGACTTATCCACTATGTATGCATTACAAGTGGGTAGTAGACTTGGTTACTTTGCCAGTGGGACTTTGGCAGATGAGATATCTTGTCTTGGCTAGGGAGGATCTTACAAACTATGTTGAGGGTAGACCACTGAGGACGAAGACCACCGCTACAGTATGTAAATTCTTATTGGAAGAAATATTTTGCAGGTATGGATGTATAGGC